>NC_081830.1:35325332-35627769 GCF_030867095.1 Alligator mississippiensis | reverse complement strand
GGCTTTCTCACATGATCCGCTACCTGCTTAAAACTCTCTTCCTTCGGCAGAATAGTTGCCCAGACCGCAGTTTTAAAAACACTTCTAGATACAGTCCTTGTTACCTCTTTTGCACAGAAGGAATTTTGTAATTTATGGTCCCAAATTCCTAACAGCACAAATGTGTTTTTGTGTTTGAACAGATACAAAGAAAGCCTGTTGAACTAGACAGGTGAACATTTAGATCTTTGACTCGCTTTTCAGAAAACAAAACTCAGACGTGTACAATACTCAGCCTTCTCCAGTTTGCTGGTGCTAGTGCACCCCATCTTATATGGCACTGCCTTACTTTCTTCACCACCAGTTCTCTTGAAACCTCAGTTCTCCTGTGTCACTTGTCAATATACATTCACCAGACACAGAAAGTGTTGGTCCATGTGGCATGACAATAAGGGGCGCTAATGTGCTAAGCTATCGACATCACTGTCCCAGGTCCAAAACCATGCTTTGGGTCTCTCCTTTGGGGCACCTAAATATGGCCGCCCCGCTTCCTGGAGCAAACCTTGCAGGCCTTGGGTAATGCTGCTATCACCTGGGTGTTGGCCTCAGTTAGGGCTCTGTGCAGACCTTGGGGGAGCTTTGCCTCTTTGTAATATATCTACATGCTCCTTGTAGCCTGGAACCACCCAGAAGAAACTCAAGTAAGACTCTGCTAATTAATGCACAGTCAAACTCCCCTCATCTCAGCTGAGCAAAGTGGGCCCAATGCGGCTCACTCCCCTCTTCCCTCTTCCCTGAGGTGAAACAGCAGTTGGGGCTGGACACTGAAGGAGTAGAAAACCTTCAGAAGGGACAGGTTGACAAGGAAGTAATGCATGGGGGTGTAGAGGAGGCTGTCTGTGCCAACCAAGAGCATAATGAGGAAGTTCCCAACGAGGGGCACCACATAGAGGGCAAGGGAAACCATGAAAAGAACCACTTGGCTCTCTGGCTGATCAGAAAATCCCAAGAGGATGAACTCTTTGAGCACAGAAGTTTGGTTGTCTTCTACAGTCTTGTACATATCATCTGCTGGAGTAAAGGAAATGGTAACACATTAGCTGCAGCATTAATATAAGCATTGGCAGCTATCTATTTGTATAAAAACTATATTTCCCTTTACCACAGTTGCTGAGTAATGCATGTGCTGTTATTTGAACTTCAGAAGAAGTGGATAAGCATTATTATTCTCATTTTACAGGTTGGGCATACTTATGAAGGGACAGTATATGATTTGCTCAGGGTTGCAGTAGGGACTACAACAGCATTCTTGTTTTCCACCCATCACAAGCACCATGCAGATAAAGACCTAATAGAAGTTATGGATGCCTATACATGTGCAGCAAGGCTGCTCCTATGCACTGTAATTAAACAAGTCTGCTGGAGTGTGGTAGTTGCTGTGCTCCAGCAGACTCCACAGTCACTTTTATTAGTGTCCCCACATGGAAAAATGGTGGCTCATTGAATGAGCTTTAGTTAAAGCTCCCCTGCCATCATTTTTCAGTGTGGGGATGCTGATACAAGAGACAGTCCAGGGACTTTAATTAGAGCACCTCCCCCCATTCCCGGAGCATGCATATAAACACCCTATAAAAGCACAATAGTAGGAGAGGACTTGAGAACTTAAAAAAAAAATCTATCCTTAAAGCTATTTGTTATAATTGACCCTGAAGGGAAAGAATTCCAGTGGACTTCAGACCACGTAGATTCTGCCCACTGTATTGCTCTTATCCAATTAATGTTGTTTTGTTTAAGAAAAGCTGACTGCTTCACTTCCTGGAACATCAGGTATACTCCGTCTCAGTAAAGACAAAAAAGTAGCACTCTGAGAGAGGCCAGAGCTAACTCCAAGGACCAGAGACTGAAATTCTCATTCTCAGGGTCCAAGGAACCAGGGACTGTCCCATTCTAGAAGTTCTGCCTAGGCTGGCTTCAGGGGCACTCAAAGAGACTATGCAAGACTAGGAGTCCTAAGCAATTCCTCCCTTGGGGAACACAAGGGAGGTCCAAAGCACTTTTACCTGGAAATACCAAAGTTCCTTGCCTATCTTTGGAATGCATAATATTTTCTTCACACATGTTGGAGTGCTAGTGTCTTCTGACATGCAAATATTTTAAGGATGTTAGAGGCACCCTTGAGAACTGATTCCTGAAGTATTTTGCAATCAAAGACAAAAAACGGCTTTGTAAATATGTTGTGGAAGGGACTGACTTGATGTTCATGTACATCATCTTTACTCCAGGGAGAACTTACAGGACTTCAGAGCCCTATACTATTTTTGTATTGCTTACACAGCCACTCCCTACAGCACAGGGTAGGGACACAGCCACTCCCTACAGAACAGGTCAGGACAAGCTCTGGGGCACCCCCTGTACCTGCATCAGCCAGAGAAAGTAGTGAAAGTGAGGGGCTGAGGGAGTGGGGGGAGAGGCAGGCAGGGTGGCAATTGGTGGTGGGACAGGTGGCAGTACAAGACAGCCCTGAATATAAGATGATTCCCCAATAATTAGATTCTATATAATGAAAATGTATTAATTTGTTATCGTTTTCCAGGTACAGATTCTAATTAATGGAGCTTTACATTGAATTTATCTCCCTCCCACTGCTACAACAGGGAAAATAAATCTGGGGGTGGATAGGGTGACCCCCTTGCTCTTCTCTACTTACCCCCCAGCCAACTTCCTTTATCCTAGGATTCTGTACTGGTCCCAAGCCAACATCCCAACCCACCCCAAGTGGGTATGACACCAACCTACGTGGATGGCACCATCTATCATCTCCAAGGACCTCTAAGACTTGATGCAGGCCTATGGGCCATAGGCCACACAAATGCCTCTCTCCAACTTTTGTCCTACATCTGGACTGCCCCCGCCCTAGACAGGAGAATTTGTTGTGGGTAGGGGAGTCTGTGGCTTGCCTCCTCAGCCTCCTACATTTCTAGGGGGCATGGTGGGAAAGGGCAGTTTAGCATCAAGCATGGAGAGATAAAAGACTGTGGGAAGTCATGCTTCCCCAGGGTCCATGCTTTGCCACAGTTAACTGCTTGCAGGTCTGCTCTGGGAGCAATGCCACCAGGTGGTGCAATGCATAGTTAACTTATGGAATTCATTGCCTCCAGAGGTGGTGGAGATCTATAGGGCTTAGATAAATTAATGGATACTAGATCTATTTATGGCGGTGAGCAGAATGGTTGGAGATGTTTCCTGCAGTATTTCTAAACCAAAAAATGGTGGATGCCAGAAAGCATACTGAATAGGGGAAAGATCACTCTGGAGATATCTGGTTCAGTGCTCTCCCTCTATAGCATCCATTTCTGCCACTGTCTGAGACAGGATACTGGGCATGGACCATTCCTCGGCCCCACTATGGCACTTGTATATTCTTATGTTCTTATGCAAGCATCTCCAGGCTCCATGCTCTTGCTTTACGTAACCCCCAGAGGAAGGATAGAGTTCTGGCTCCTGGCCATGCTCCTGCTTGCCAGGCCTTCTAGTTCCAAGTCACAGTTGTGGAGGTCAGAGACAGCATTAGACCATTTTCCAAAAAGTGAAAATCAACATATTTTTCACTAACTACATCTCTCAATCAGTCATTCTATTAACCAGTTTACTCTATCATCGTATGTGTTACAACAGATGGAAAAACACCTAGTTCCAGCATAACAAAAAATGGCATGAACAAAACAGGCAAAGATACTAGAGAATATTTAAAAATGTGTGGCACAAAGGAAATTTCAGAGATAAGGTCATTTAAAATTTTAAAAGAGACACCCCAAAGAACCCTCTTTTCTGTGTTTTGCTTTTGTTATTAAGATGTAATTTATGAGCTTAGTTCACAAAGATTTCTGCTTTGGGGTTTTCTGTTTTTGTTTTTTTTTCCCCTGACTGTGGTATCCATGAGGGATTGGCTCTCAGGAGGACATGTAAAATATGTATATTATACTTGTCTGATACCTACTGGAATGCTTTGGAGTCAGTGAAGAAACTTCTCTGTTTCCTTTTCAGAAACAGGAAAGGAATCTATGTCTTCTACAGGAATCAGAACAAAGGAGATCTGTATTTCTCACCATACTTTCACAACCATTTGATTCTCTACCCTGTTTCCAGGTTGGAAGTATTTATGCATGATGAGTTGCCTCACACTCCTTGAACAGCATCATTAGCTTCAGGAGTTCTACATGCCTTTGAAGCAAATCCCTATTCAGCAAAGGTAGGCCTATACAGTTTTTCATTCTACATCAAGACAAATCAATATTTTAATACACCTGAAATGTTATCCTTGAAAGCATGGAGGATACCTTATCGGCCCTTCTAAAACACAATTAATAAATGTTTGATGGATGTTTTAATGCACGCCTACTCAGCTGTTAAAAATGACTGTAGAGCCAAAAAGATTGCTTATAATTATGACTTATAGCTAAGGGCATGCAGATTTCCCCTGCTGAAAGATTTAATCAAACGTTTTCTCAAGGCCAAGCTGGAATCCCCAATCTAGTAACGGAGATAAAAGGCAAGAGAGTTCAAGAAACCTGACTCTGTCAATCCAAATTTAAAAATTGTAACAGGGTTGCATTTTGTGACATCACTTGAAAATGTGGAAGTAAAAGTTTTGAAAACTAAATTTGGAAACTTAGAAATCTGCATAAAATAGAAATGCGTTGCCTTGGGGATTCCAGCATGGCCTTAAGAAAATGTTTGGTTAAATATTTCAGCAGAAAAAATCTCTGTGAAACTTTTTACTTCTGAAAAAAACCATCAGCTGTTCATTAATACTTCATAAATCATTTTAAGCAGAAACTTAATATAAAGTATTAACAAAGATGGTGTTTTTATTTGTTAGGAACACTGTGTTTGTGCTGGGTTTTATACAAAATCTCTACTAAGTGGCAAAGTAAGTAGTAAAATATATTTTTCCCTGTGTTTAAGGTTTAACAAAACCTCAATGATAGCTTTCTGTATCCTCTTTCTACCTACATGTCTACACACATAACATTTCATATAATGTAAGTAACTTTTCCAGAGTAACTTCCATGGCAATTCAATTGGTGTTCCTTGTCCTCTGATGATGACTTTTGTCAATGAGAGAAAAGGGGGAAACTTTAAGAAACTGAGAACTAGAAATGATCAGAGAATTCATTCTCATTCCACATTTTAACGGTCCATTTCCACTCCGGTTCATTTCACCATCAGATGTTGTTTTCATTGTAATGAAAACAAACAACATATGTGCAAGATTAAATTATGTGAGGCATTCATTTTCCAGCAGAAGTGTCAGGTTTTCAATTAGATGTTTTCCATGTCTGTTTTTGTCTCTGTCTCTCTGCAAAATAAATTTATTCTACATATCTGCATAGAATACATCAGTTTTGACAAACAACCTATTTTGGGGTGGTGGGGAATCCAAAAATCCTATTAATTCTTTCAATGATGATGGACGTATTTAAGCCAGTATTCTGTGACCTGAATTTTCTACCTATTGGTTTATGAAAAGATATCATAGATTCATAGACGTTAGGGCCGGAAGGAATCTCAATAGATCATCAAGTCCGACCCCCTGCATAGGTAGGAAAGAGTGCTTGGTTCAGATGACACCAGCCAGATGCCTATCTAACCTCCTCTTGAAGACCCCCAGGGTAGGGGAATACACGGGTGCAGCGTATACACGGACTAATTTACAAAAATATAATTTTCTGCGGGTTATAAGTGGGTGCAGCTTATACCTATGGGTGGGCTATGTGCGTGAAAATATGGTATATGTTTCTTTTCTAGAACCAAAATCTATCATTGTTTCATAAGAACAAAACTGTGTTACTGTTTCATTTAATTTATGTTTTAAATGTTATTCTATGTAATCTAGATATCTATCTATGGAAAACTGCTCCCTCAGCCTACGAGACTGGTATCACATACCTGGGTGAGGGGCTTGGGCTCCCTGGTGAGCTACAGACTGCCAGTCTGCCCAGCAGCTAGTGATGCTTTTCAAATTGGTTGGCTGACAGCCAACAGGTGCTGGCCTCCATTGGACCAGGTAAATGAGATCCTAAGGGCTATATAAGTTAAGGACTGCCCAGAAGGAGGGGGCAGCATCCATGAGGAAAACTCAGAGAGAGAAAGGAGCTGGACCATCTGAAACTTGCTCTCTCTCTCAAAACTCATGATCAAGGAACTGCCTGCCTCCAGAGGGAAATCTCCACCTGCCTCTGGATGATACTTTTGAGTAAGCTACCTGAGATCTAACTAGATATATAGCTTGCAGTAACTCAGATGCAAGACCAAAGGCTACTCCAACCACCCTGTTTGCTCTGTGGGATTTCTCTGATACTACTCAACTCTGTACCCTAGTCCAACCCTACCCTTGTACCCAATAAAGTTCTCCTTTGTACCTAGCATAGAAGATTTATTGGGAGCGGGTCTAGATTATGCTTTGGGGTCCCCCTGGTTTGGCTGACTAAGGGATACCACTACTTGTGCATCCCAAGTTCTTGAAGTGAGTCAAGTACCCTTGAGGGTTACTAGGCCTGTGTTTCCCAGGGGGCACAGTGCCAGAATCAAGCCCATCCCTGGGTGGTGGCAGTTCTACGCCTAGTCTAGTGGGTGCGCTGCATGGAGGGGTTTGACAAGTCATGTCAGTCTTAAGAGTAAGGGTTTATTAAAGGGGAAAAGGGATGTATACACAACCTTTAGGGGAAAAATTAGTAGTTAATTATTATATCAACCCAACTATTAGCAGTTTGTCCATATCAACACTATCAGGATTATCTCCAGTTCCACATAAAATGAATCAGTGAGACTAATATAGCTGCTTGCCCTGACATCTTACCTGTTCTCTAGGGATTGCACAGCTAACCCCTTAGGATAGGGGCAGACATTCATAAAGCCCAAGTGTAAATACATTCTATCCTTGCAGGTTAGTCTAACCTTCAGAGAGTAAATGAGTTTCCAAGTGGATAGAAATTCCCTTTTCATTCCAGAAATGCAGACAAATGCCTGCAGTGCCTCAGGCTAGAAGTCTGGGGGCACTAGAACAGCCCTCCTGTTCCCCAGGGAATGGAACAGTGGGGCATGGCCAGGCCTCGACATGCCTAAGTAAGAATGAGGAGTGGTTTAAACCTTAATCTTGGCCTGAAGGGTTCAGAGGGTTGAGGAAGAGGGAGCATGCCCAGGCTGTTGTGGCAGAGGAGGAGGAGGAGGGGAGAGCTCTGCCTGCCCCAGCAGCTCCCTGACAGCCAGGAGCAATCCTGCCACACAGCACTGCCCAGCTCCCCTTCCCCTTTTTCCCTCTCCCTGACCACCACAGGGAAGGGACAGGGGCTCAGTTCGGCACTGGGTGAGCTCTACCTCCTCTTCCCTACCCCCCACCACTGTGGGGTTCATAGGGGGGTTCTGTGGGGCTGCCCAGCCCCAGAGAGGGACTCTTCCCACTGCTTCTCCTTCCCTGTCACCGGCTGGGGAAGCAGGCTCTATGCAAGGCTGCCACAGTTTTTGGGGGAGGTTCTGTTCAGTGCTGAGGGAGGACTCTTCCCCCTCCTCCTTTTCCCTCCACCCCTGACTGCCACGGGGTGGGGAGGGGGGACTCTGTGCAGCACTGCTCAGCCCAGGCAGGGGCACAGGGTGTGGCTGTAACAGAGCCACAGCTTCTGGGGGTGGCCCCACCCCTGCAGCCCAGGCCAGTCTTACTCAGCCCTGGCTGAGGCAGCTGCATGGTGGGGCCCGGCTGTGGAGGTGCAGCTGTGACAGGAATTCTGAGCAAGTACATCCCGGGCAAGCTTGGTGTGTGCGGCTTGTTTTGCTCAGAGGTTCCAGAACCTGATAGCCACCCACTGCAGGGGTTGGATGTGGACTCATAAGTCCTCATGGCTTGGAGGTGCTGGCTAGCCCTCTGCCCAACCAGGTGGCAGCGACATACACCAGGCCAGGCTGTGCTGGTGACAGGGTTCAACATCCCTCTCACTGAGCTGCAGCTGTGGGAGCTGGCCCTACCCCCATGGCCCAGACTCACCATGTGGCTGCTGAGTGAGGCCAGTCCAGGCTGTGGGGGTGGGGTCACCTTCGCAGCTGCAGCTCTGTTATAGCCATTCCCTGCATCCTGGTGAGGCTGGGCCATGCTGCATAGAGGCTACCCCCCTCCCTGTCCCACAGAAGCAGGGGCTGGGGAGGAAGAGTACCCCCCCCAGCACCTCACAAAGTTCCTCCCCCACTAGTTTCATGAGAGGAAGGGGAAGGGGAAGAGCATGGAACAAAGTCCCTCCATGAAGTTGAAAGCAGCAGGGAGAAGGGTTACTTTCTCCCAACACCCCTTCTGCCCTGCAGGATGGAGTCTGCCATCCCCAGGGACTACTCCCACATCCCGCTCCCCTCTGCTCCCCAACAGACAAGCAGACCCCAGCTGCGGTGGGAAAGCAGGAAAGAATTAACCCTCTCCCAGCCCACTTTACCTTAATGGTGCCATGCTGGCTGGTGTCTCACCACTTCCTGTCCCTGCTTGGGCTGGAGAGCAGAGGCGTGGGACGAGCCCTGCTCTAGGGCAGACAATGGAGCCCCAGACAGAGTGCATGCAACTGGAAGTCCTCATGAGAATGAGGTCCTGTGACTCAGAAGCTTCAATTAGCTCTTTAAGGAAAGCCTCGTTCACCTTTCCCTCCTGCTTTGATGGTCTATAGCAGACATCCACCCTTGGTGTTCTCCTTTATGACCTTGACCCGGAGACTTTCAACAGGCCTATCTCCCACTTTGTGCTGAACCTGAAAACAACAGTACATTTATTTTATATATAAAATTACATGCTCTCCTCTTTCACCCATCTATCCTTTTTTAACAATTTATACCCGTTCATGATGGTACTCCTCCAGCCATGTGAAATATCCCACCAAGTCTCAATTTCACCAAACGAATCATAATTCCTTGATTGTACTTCCATTTTTTCTTGCTTGCTCCCCATGCTTCAGGAAATGTTCTATAAATATTTCCAGTAACTAATTGCCCTAATTCCTCTCTGAAAATATTGTTGAGATGTCTCCCTATTGTTTCCTCCTATATTATTTTATATCCAGGTTCCCTTGCCCTTTACTTTGTCTGGATGAGATGCCAGGACTGAACTGAGACTAAAGCACTGAATATTCTCTAGTGGTGCCATGATGTATAAGGCATTGTACATTTTAAGCAAACTTGTTTAACTATGGGGGTGGATAAACAAAAGAGACGAAGAGAAAGGGCTGAGAACCAACATAACCAGGATCTCATCCTTCCTTCTGGCCATATCTGCAGGCAAACACATGGATCTTACGATTGGTCTTCTCAGTCATATATGGTCTCACAAATGACTTCCCTATTTACTGAAAGACTTTCATCCTTATATTAAGGGACTGGCAATGACAGAAAGGTTCCACCCATGCACAGAAAATTGAAGGATGAGCAGGCCATTGGGTTGCTCAGAATTCCTTGGGGCTGCCTCCAGGAGTCTGGTAACACATCACCATAGTTTCCTGACATGTAAGCAGGAATTTCATGGCATATTGCATCCTGCATCATGCAGCCATTAGACATGGAGTGTCTCTGCCTGAGTGGATGACAATGGCCAGAGTGCTTCAGAGGAGGTTCTTGTATGAGGAGCTAAAAATGGAGGGTGGCTTAAAGGTTGGGGCTTTTGGAGACAGGAATCTAGGGAACATGGAGGAGACAGATGTTGAGGCAAAGAGTGCTGTCCCACTGGGGTGTTCTTGCCAGACCCGGTGTAGGAGTTCACAGTCACAGCACAGGGAGAAGCAGTGAGAAAGGAGATTCCTAGTCTGTCTTATCCAGGATGTCTTCCAGTAGACATGAGGGCGGCTAGTGTAGAGTCCATATAGGGTCCTGGTCATGAATGACTTGTGCCTCCTGAGGCTGTGGGGCATGGCGACTGTCCTCAGGTGTAGGCGTTGGCAGGGGCATGGCAGCAGTGAGCAGGGACAGTCCTCAGGTGGCTGCAGAGATGTTGGTGGCAAGGGCAGGCCAGGTGGGGAGCACCCACAGGCAGCCAAACGGTGTCGCTTGTGAGTGGGAGTGGTGAACAGCAATCACATGCAGACACCAGCACTAGCATAGGCAGCAGCCAATCTCATGTGGGGCACCTGCCCCCCTGCCCTGCCTATGCGTCACCTATATTCCTGGTTATTCAGGTGTGCTGAATGGGAACACACATGAGATTGTTGCAGATGATCTCTAGTGTGGAAGCAACAGCTTGCTCCACAGATAGTTAGCCAGAAGACAGGTGGTATTGTTGGCATGGTGCATTGGTCTTACACACTGGGATGAATGCTAGGGGCTTCCCACTAAATGGGCACTGTACAGGACTTTATTCTGTGCTGTGTGGTAGTTCTCAGGAGTGAGGGTAGTATATAGCAAGCTCCTCAGTGCTCTTGGTGCTTTTTAGCAGGTATACTGTTGCCAGGTTCCCTTCATGGACACTCATGCCACAGCCATCCTAAAGTGTAGGAAGAGCACTGAAAGCCACATGGCTGGGGATTCAGAAGGGGCACAGGTAGGGACTTCTGCACATGGTGACACTGGCTGAAGTAGTGTTCCAGGGTGGGTTGGTAGGTAGGAGTGTGTGACAGGTAAACATTTGGGGCCGCCCTCAATGTGGCCCGCACACCTGTCTCTGGGGCAACCGCCCGCCTCCTCTCCTGCCACATCTTGAGATTAATTAATTAATTAGTGGGAGGCTGCCCTTATACTGCCCCCTCTGCTAGGGGGTGCTATCTGCGGCTCCGTTTCCTCCCCTACACCGCAGTCCAAACCTCGCCAATGTAATCACCGTTGCCTCAATACTATTCAGCCCCTTACTGTTCTCCCCGGGCCTTCCTTCCTTTGCTGCCCCCTCCTGGGGCTTTCCAGTGCCCAACTTGGGCCTCCCTACAATGCCGCCCCCTATCAGGGGCTCCCGGTGCCCAAACTTGGGCTTCTCAATAATACTGCCCCCTATCTGGGGCTCGCCATGCCCAACTTGGGCCTCTCACTAAGACGGCCCCCTTTTTGGGGCTCTCAGCTCCCACACTTGGGCTTCTCAAAAGTGCTGCCCCCCTTCTGGGACTTGCTGTGCCCACACTTGGGCTTCTCCGTAGTGCTTCCCCCTTTCTGGGGCTCACTATGCCCACACTGGGGCTCTTCAAACGCCCCTCTCTGGGGCTGGGGTCTAAGCACCCCGTAAACTGCGCCCTTACTGGAGCCGGGATTCCCACTCTACTGTGGGTCTCCTATGAGGCCTCCTCCAGCCCCTAATAGCCTCACCCAAACCACTGGTGATAGACAACAAAGCAGAACACAAACTCTAGCCGCCTGGCTACAACTTAAACAATGCTCCAGCATATTGGAGCTGCTCCCCTTTTCTGCTAGCGGTACCTCCAGTCAAGCTTCTCCCCGCATCATTGCTCCCAGAGCTCCTGCCTCTGTAGCTGATGGCAAGGAACTGCCTCAAGCCTCTACTTCTGGGCTTTTTAAGGGCCAGGCCCTGCCCCTTCTGGCCAGCTGACTTTCATTAGTTGCCCTGGCAACCCACAGCTGTGCTCCCTAATCACTGCTAGGGCTCCTTCCTTAGCAGTTTTTCCCCTCTTCAGGCACAGAGCACCTTAGTGCTCTGTGACAGATTGGCATAAGGATTTTTTGCTAGGAAAACAAGATTTTGCTACCCTCCTTTGAAACAGACCTGGGCCCTAATGAGAATGGGCAGAGCTCTGGAGGAGTGGTTCAGCAGTGCTGGAACTGCCCTGCTCATTTCTGCATGTGCCCAGACTCCTAGGGTGGCTCTCAGCGAGCATGTGCAAGGTGCGTGTGTGCTGTTTTTGCTGTCCCTTTCAATTTGCCACCCTTGGTGGCTGCCTGTGCTTCCTGGCCAGTTATGCTGGCCCAGGGGGCAGGCACCAGAGATCCACTTTTGTAAGAAGCCAAAGGACTTGGCTCTGGTGGACAGCTATTATCAGCTGTTGGCATTCCCCATCTGAGGGCATGCCTGGGCTCCTTCCATAGACTGCAGGTAAGTTGCAGCCATGAATGATAGTACTCTTGCTATATCATGGAGTGAGGCTGACATCTCAATGATGGCCTGGTTTAACCTCTACTACTTGGCTTCTCTGGACCACATAAACTCAAACAATTCTGAGATAATGCTGCCTCCACCTCTGACCTCCATCACAGGGCTGTCACCTTCTGTGCTCTGTCCATATTGTGTATAATCAGATGTTTGATCTCCTCCCTTAGCTACTGCACATATGCAACATTGTTCAAGGTGTGGGACAATGCAGAAGAAACTTGGGCAGATATTCTGAGGCAAACATTACTTTCTGACCCCTAGAGGGCCAGGGCTGTGGACTGAAGCACTAAGGAGGCATAGACAACTCTGAGGGCACATGGCAAAGCTAGCTGCTCTGCTTGAAGCACTCCCTTGAAGACTATGTCACAGGGTAAAGGCACTGAGGTACAGAATAATCCCATGCACCAGGACAGGCTGGGGGATGACTGGTTGGGCAGCAGCTCTGCTGAAAAGGACCTGGGAGTTACAGTGGACAATAAGCTGAATATGAACCACCAGTGTGCCCTTGTTGCAAAGAAGGCTAACGGCATACTGGGCTGCATCTGTAGGAGTGTTGCCAATAGGCCAAAGGAAGTGGTTATTCCTCTCTATTCAGCACTGGTGAGGCAACATTTGGAGTACTGTGTTCAGTTTAGGGCCCCCCACTACCAAAAGGATGTAAACAAATTGGAGAGGGTCCAGTAGAGGGCAACAAAATGGTGAAGGGGCTTGGGGATTTGACTTGCACAGAGAGGCTGAGGGAACTGGGTTTTTTAGTCTAGAGAAGAGGAGACTGAGAGGGGATTTAATATCAGCCTTCAAATACCAGGAGTTCGAAAGAAGATGGAGCTAGTCTATTCTCAGTGGTGGCAGACAACTGAACAAGGAACAATGGTCTCAAATTGCAGGAAGGGAAGTTTAGGTTAGATATTAGGAGGGTTTTTCTCAGTAGGAGGGTAGCAAAACACTGGAACAGGTTACCCAGGGAGGTGGTGGAAGATCCGTCCTTAGAGGTTTTCAAGACCCGGCTAGACAAAGCTTTGGTTGGGATGATCTAGTTGGGGCTGGTCCTGCTTTGAGCAGGGGGTTGAGCGAGATGTGAACTGCTGAGATGTGACCCTTCCAATACACATTTCTATGATTCTTCTTTGTCTGGGGGCCCAATTCCGTTTTCTGTTTGGGGAGTATTTGTACTCACATTTTTAACCTACTGGGGAAAATTATTTATCTTAAAATCCTGCTAATAGGTTGCTCTCAATCAATCTTATTGAAAGCTGTTTCACTTTGTCCAACATAATTAAATATTCATGGTACTAAGAAAATATGCATAACTCTAGAGCTGGTAGGTAGGCTACTCATTTGGGTCATCTATTTTTTTTCAGATCCAGCTTCAATGATGTCTAAATTTTGCATACAAAATGGGCATCTCTTACAAATTCTATCAAAGGTCATCAGTTGCCAGCTACTGTATAGAACAGTGGTTTGGGTACTTCTCCTGCCGGTAGAAGATGTGATTTCCAACTCTATCAGATGGAGAAGAGAAGTGAATCTGGGTCTCAGACAGGCTAACTGAATTGTTTAATGTCTGAGATTCTGGTAAACAGATGTCCTGTACGTCTCCCTGTTTTCTTCTTTTTTGTTTCTTGTTTACTTCCTTTTTTATTATTTACACATAAGACAAAACAACATTTTTCTAAAACGTTCTGAAGGAATTTGAATCTGAACTGACACCCCCTCACACACACAGCTTTTTTGTTTGTTTCTTTGTTTCAGTTTAGCCTGTCCCACTTGGGGAAAATGCTATTCTATCATGGTCTATCCATTTTATTTAATGAGTAAAAATTCAAGGTGCCAAAAAACGTTGGAGAGCAAGGACTATCTAACTCTTTCTTATGCCGCACTCCATCAGTGTAGGACAGTGTTCATTCTATCTGGCTCACTCTTTTAGCTCTAAATATTGTTCATATTAGGCTACTTTGCTTTGTCCCAAGAAGATCTTTGCACAATGTTCTGGGAAATGTTTAGCCCAGGACCCAGTGATTTGGGTCCTGATGATAGGTTAGGCACAAACTTCCTCTGGGTAAGGTGTGGGAAAATCCAATATCCCTTACTTCCTAGACATGGTGGAAGTGCTGTCCGTATTCTTCAGCATCAAACTGTCACAAGCTATTTCTTTTCTTCTATGAACATGCTCCCTGGGATTTACACCCAGTTACACACCTCCCCAGGTGGAAGAAGATCACTTCTCACCAGAATCCTTCTGAGCATGCTCAAAAGGGTTAGCAGAGGTGTACAGGCAAAGAGTCAGATTATATTCCTTTGACTGTCACAATGGAATTAAGTGTTTAAATTTAACTCTAATCCACTCTAATTCCTAAAAATCCCTTAAGATATCTATTTTTTATAATAAAATATCACCTGATCCTTAAGAGTAAGTTACCTAAAAAAAAATCAAAAAAGTGCAGGACCCACAGAACTCTGTTAATATGTCATCTTACCTTCTGACAGGGGGAAACGAATCTAGCTCTATTGATTTCCAAGCAGGTTGTTGCATGTAGTTGTGAATTTTACTGCCTCTGATTTCATTCTACTCATTCAAAATACTGATTCTTTTCATTTCATACTTCATTACGATTTCATATATGTATGATTAATATATGCCCATCCCTGGCAGGGAAGGGGACAGGAGGGGGCATAGGGATTAGGAAGGAAAGGGATAAAATGTGTTACATCTCAGCTCTGTGTTCTTGGTTCAGTAGCCTGGGAGCTGACCTTGCCTGTGAAGACTGAGATGAAAAAGGCATTAAGCACTTCAGCCTTTTCTGCATCCTCATCACAAGGTTGCCTCCCCCATTCAGTAAGGGACCCACACTGTCCCTCATCCTCCTTTTGCTACCAACATACTTGTAGAAACCCTTCTTGTTACCCTTCATGTCCCTTGCTAGCTGCAACTCAAATTGCGCTTTGGCCTTCCTGACTTCATCCCTGCGGGCCCGAGCAATGCTCTTATATTCTTCCCTAGTTATTTGTCCAAGTTTCCACTTCTTTGAAGATTCCTTTCTGTGACTTAATTTACAGAAGAGTTCCCTGCTAAGCTCTGGTCTTCCTGCATATCTAGATTGTTACGCCTCAGCTCTGTATTCTTGGGCAACCCTGGCACAGGACACAGCCTGTCTGACTCACAAAGGACTCACCCACCCTCCCCTCCTCTACATAAATGAAACGGATTAGGATGCAGTGAGAGACACACCTAAGACCCTCCAGATAAGGGTGACAAGTGTGAAACAAGTACCCTAGGTCTCATTTGCATCTGAGATGGAACCAGATGACCATTCATTTACATGCGAGATGGAGAACAGAAAGTCTGAAGCAGAGACCGCAGTGAATTCTGGGATCAGAGAAGCAGGAGAGCACTGCATGATGGGGAATCTGTGCTCTAAATCTTAATCAACCCATGTTCACACACACCCAGCTCAGCATTTATCAGACCAGTTCTAAACTGGATTTACAAAGGACTTCCCGCCCCCCCCCCAGACACACACACACCTCTACATTTAATAGGCATCTTGGGCCGTACATTCCCCGGTCCCACTATGGGAGGCCTATTTAAACTTGATTGACTAAAACTCAGTTGCCGGGTTAGGGAATGCTGAAGCACAGAGATCGAGTCAGAGGGGGTATGGGCAACATTTGAACAATGGTTAAGGGTTCATCACAGCATCCAGCCTGCTGGAGCCCTAATCCCAGGTGTTGTCATACTTTTCCCAAAACGACTGGTGGAAGTCCTCCTGCCCAAAGGTTATAAACACTCCAATAATTGCCTTAAGTCTGTTAAAAGACTATAGTAAGATCTGGAAAAGTCATGCTAATCTGAGGCTTGTTCACAACAAGTAAAAATCCAAAATCCTGAAGGTGCAAGATATCTATTGTTTCTGGAGAAACCATGAGATATCCCATCAGTATATCTGCTATCCATAGGAATTTCAAACTGGCTCCCAAGTGTCTGGGTACTCCCTAACCTTACGTGTTTCCTGATTATCAATCAGTTTGTTGAGATGTTCCAAACCAGATAACCCCTTGTCAATAGAAAAAACAATGATTTACACTACTGAGAATGCTTTGAAAAAGCTGAACTGAGGGTATAAAAATCTGTAAAAAGCAGCAGTGTGTGTGCTTCAAGAAGAAAAAATCGTTTGCTAACACCATCCCCTGTTTTCCTTGGGATGCTGGAAGAACAGATCATCTCCCTTCAAGGATTGTGCTATGGACTTTGCCTGTCAGCTTTGCAGCCCAAGAACCTTGAATTGGTGAGATCCCAGCACTCTCTTTCTCTTTTCACTCTAGGCATAAATTTCTGAACTGAACTGTATTGGTTGGGCTTGAGCTAAGTTTCCCCAAGTGCTTGGTGAAACCAGGGTAATACTGTAATTGTTTGTGTTTGTTTTTCTTTTACATGTCTATTTCTACTAGTACTATTATATATTTCATATACTTAGCAATAAATAACTTTTATAGTCAAACTGGTAGTAACTGGGTATATTTTTCCTTCTCTATTCCTCCTTCCTCGTGGGCTCTGTAGCAACGCTTCTTTTACCTAAGCTAAAGATCCCTGTGAAGCCCAAAAATACTGTGGGGTCTGCTCATCAAGAGGCCAAAGATTAGGACGTGTGGAGTTTGAAACACATAAGGGGATCAGCTTGTACTGGCTGATCGACCCAGTTTGACTCCCCGCCCCCAGTCCTGGCCTTCTCACATGACCTGCACTCACCACCACCAGCAGCAGCCATCAGGGCTGCTCAGGGCGCAGCCTCCCTGCATTGCACAGGGCAGCGAGGGAGCAGCAGGGCTTGGCCCCACCTGACTGGCACCTGCACTGTGCTGCTGCTGCTGCTGCTGTATTGCACGGGTGTGGCATGGCTCAGCAGGGCGCTGTTCAGTACTGTGCACTGTTAGGCAGCTCAGAACCACTCAGGCTGAACAGTGACAGCCCCAGCAGCCCCGAGCTGCCTAACAGTGCGTGGTGCCATGCAGTGCCCTACCAAGCTAGGCCACACCTGTGCAATGCAGGAGTGGCAGCGCAGGTGCCAGGCAGCCAGGGCTGAGCCCCATTGCTCCATACCCCACAGAGGGACTGTGCCATGAGGCCCCGAGCACCACTGCTGCTGCCGGTAAACTGCGGGTGGTGCGGGAGGCTTAAGCCAGGTGGGGGAGCGAGCTGGAAGCTGGTGCTGGTGCTGGGCCGGGGGGAGGGACAAGCTGGAGGCTGGAGCCAGGCGGGGGAGCAAGTAGGGGCCTGGAGCCAGAAAAGAGGGATGGAGTCATGGGGGAAGCAGGTGGGGGCCCCACCCCTCCCAAGCTGCCCCCCCATGATCTCCTGCAACCTCAGTAGTCCCCACCTCTCCCCCAGCCCACCCACCACCTACTTACCTGGAATGGAGCCCAGGTCCCAGTCACTGCAGCCTGCAGTGTGCTTCAGCACCAGGGAAAGCGTCAGCCATAGACATGCTCTGGTTGGCTACCAGAGTTTCTCTGTGGAGGACCTGAGCCTCCAGTTACCTCAGGGCATGGTCTGGGACTGTGCCATGCCCTGCTTTTTTCCCGCAGGGTATTTTTTGGTACCTGGTACCAACAGAGAACTTCAAAACAGCCTTGAAACGAAATGAAGCAAGTCGAAACATTTCAAAATTTTTGAGTTTCAAAACTCTAGCTCGGCTTGCCTGCAGGGAAACAGAAACTAAAGTAAGGTGAGGGAGGGGGAAGCAGGGGGAGGAGTGCTCTTGTTATTGACTGTGTAGCTAGCCTGTGACTGTCACCCTTCCCTGAGGTCCTTCCAATCCCAGTGCTCTGTGGGAGGGATGGAAAAACTGCAAAGAAGGCAGCATTGTTTGAACTGCCCTGCTTTCTGCTTTGGCATTGGTTGGGTGAAGGGACACCTTAACACACACACAGTGTCACCCACCCATGTCACAAGTTTTTCCTGTCAACAGCTAGAGGTGCAGGGCCCCAGAATGCAGGCTCCCTCTGCACCAATCTCCTTGACAGCTGGCAGGCTTTGTGGCTGCAGCAGAGCCTAGCAGGTCTGCAGTTTTCACCCCACTGTGCCCCAAGACAGACACAGTCCCACAAGCACCCATGTCATGAGTTTTGCCTGTCAGCAGCCAGAGGTGCAGGGCCCCAGAACACAGAAGCCCCTGAATCTATCTCCTTGAAAGCTGGCACGCATTGTGGCCTCAGCAGGGTCCACCACCCCTGCAGTTTTCACCCTGCTGCGCCTTAACACACACAGGGTCACCTACGTCATGAATTTTGCTTGTCTGCAGCTTGAGGTGCAGCTTCCCCCAAACTCCTGCACCTATCTCCTTGAAAGCTGGCAAGCTTTGTGGCCTCAGCAGGGGCTAGCAAGCCTGCAGTTTTGACCCCACTGTGGTTTAACACATACACGTGACATGCATTTTTGCTTTCAAGAATTTGAGGTGCAGTTTCCCTGAAACCCCTGCACCTATCTCCATGAAACTTGGCAGGCTTCCTTCCCTCAGAAGGGGCTACCATTCCTGCAAGTTTCATCCAAATCAGGCCCAGAAATAATAAAGTTATAGGCTGTTTCAAGATTCCCCATTATAGCCTATGGGCAAAACGTCGAAACAGCATTGAAACAGCTAAACTGTTTTGACAAAACGAAATGGAACAGTGGTTTTTGTCACAACCCAAGGGTGTGATTTTGTGTGTGTACACTTCGGCACTAGTAAATTATTTCCCACCACGAGGAGCTTTCTTTGCAGGGTGCATTTCTCAGTTGCAAAGAGAAAACCCTGGTGCAAAGGAGTTCCTGCCACCCGCATGCAAATTTGTGTCCCACTATTGGCCAGTTCTAAATTATTCCCACGTGGTGGCTAGCGATTGGCTTGCTAGCCGTATAAGAGGCTTGAGCGGTTTCCACCCAAGTTGGAGGACTCCACAACCATCTCTTGGAGGAGGAGGACTTCACGTCTCATGAAGAACTCTAAGCGCTGTGGAGTCTAATGGACCCAGCGTGTGCCTTAAGAAGGCTATAGGGGTCTGATCAACCTCTGGCCTCTCCCCATCGCTGAGCGCGATCCCTCGACGAACCCCTTCCCTGCGCGCTTTTTCCACGGAGCCTAGCAAGCTTCGTGTGTGTGTGTATCCAGAGCTCTGTCTGAGTTATTTCAAGAGGCTCGAGTTTTCTGCAGGTCTTGTTCGAGTTCGTGTTCTGGAGAGTAGCAAACTTAACGTGTCTGTCTGTAACTGCAATGCAAGCAAGTTTTTCCTGCCTGCACCGTGACCATCTACGGTGTAAGTAAAATAATCTTTAATCAACCGCTACGCGTCCGTGCCTAATTCTAGTCCGCCGGCCTGCATTCCCCAACCCGCGTGCCAGGGCTTCTGGCCACAGCCTGCCGCGTGCCTCTGAGGGCCTCAGACTGCTCCTGGCCCGCACAGTTTTGAGTCAAAATTAAATTCAAAATGAAACGCTGTTCAATCAAAATGTCAAAACACAAGTCAAAATGGAACAGTGCTGTTTCGCACAGCCCTAGTACATGTGGCAGTGGAGGTGGTGGGCCATAATTACAGCAGTGATAACATGGAAGTTTCCCACCAGGACTGCCAAATATGCTGCTAGAAAGGTGATGAAGCGTAAGATTTGCAGCTCCTGAGTGTCAGAGAAGCCCAGGAGGAGGAACTCAGTTACAGAGGTGTAGCCTAAGTGGTACATGGCTGGTCCCCCGCTCTCCAAATGAAGGGATGTTAGTGGGTGTGATTGAGCTGTGGAAGCATGATGGTCTAGCTTCAGGCCAGCTCACCTCCCTTCCCTACAGAGCAGAGCACAGACCAGGGACACCCAGTGATTCTTAACTATTTACAGATTTAATTTTACAATACAGTATAAAACATGTACGTATATTTATATATGTTGTTTACAAATATAAGTTTATAAAAACAGTGACTCTTATTAACTGTAAACCCAAGCAATCTGCAACCCCATCTTCATCATCCCTTGTCAAAGCCACTCAGTGTGCTGGGCATACTGGCTTTTATCCCTTCTGGAGGTTCCACCCCCAGATTGAAAGCAAAGTAATGGGAAAGCCTGAGAGGTTAGTTCCCCTTCAGGTCCTCCTCTTCACCTTGCCCCTGGATCAGGGTGGGGCAAGCCTTCTTCCTGCCTTCTCCTGATTGGTGGGGAAGGGACATGCCCCCACCAATTGGTCTGAGTCACCCGGCTACAGTCATCAAGCCAGGCTGCCAGCAGCCAGCCTGCCACATCCTTCCCAGTGCATTGTGCAAGTTCTGTATATAATGGAACAAGGGCAGTTGTAAAGAGGAGAGTAACAAACTCAGTGGCTTTGATATTCCCATCAGGAATTCTCCTGATCTGATTGTGAAATTTCATAGTAAGAAAGTAGACTTTCCATTATTTTTTTTCTCTTTGGAAAATGTGGTTTTAATAAATTATTTTTTCCCTGAGAAGAACTTACCTAAAATATAATATTTTGATATTTCATTAAAAAACTGAAAAAAAATATTTACCCAGCAACCACTCAGGTTGTCTTTTTTTTTTTAATCTGAAAGTCTACCATTTTCAGTTGGTCTCACCTGGAAATTTTCTGCTAAAAGAAACAAATGTAATTTGTGAGATCAAAAATATTCTATAAAAAGATTAATTCTCTGGAGGTCCCATTCCTCACCCACCTCCCAATAACCTGTAATCTTTAACTGAAATAATAGGAAAAAAAAAACCACGAAAAAATTTGTCATTCTTGTAGCTTAAAATACATTATACATAATATTTAGTATAATATTATACATAATGTTCAGCCAGGTTTTCCAACTTTTATATTCCTAAATCTCCTCTGCAACTTACTGAGACAAGACCTTGCATTGATGTAGCAAACTTACTAAAGTTATCTTTGTGGAAGTTTCCTCATCTTGTGTCACATTTAAATTTCTCTTGCCAAGATTCTTTGCTCATGCCCAGTTGATCTGTCAAATCTCCTTTTCACCAGCCAGTAATCGAGATCCCCCAAAGCACCGATACCTCCAAGGTCTTTCTCTGCTCACTTTGTCACTGAACTGACTGAGCTCATAGCAGGGTCCCTGGCAAACCTGTTTGAAGTGTCATGGAACTTGGGAGTGGTCCCGAAAGACTGGAAGAGGGCTAATGTGGTACCCATCTTTAAGAAAGGGAAGAGGGACAACCCTGCAAACTACAGACCAGTCCGTCTGATCTCATTCCTGGGGAAAAGAAAATTGAAAAAATTGTTAATGAGGCCATCAAGCACAAGCTTGCAACTGGTGGGTTATTAAGAAGCAACCAGCATGGCTTTCTTGAGGGTAGGTCATGTCTAACAAACCCGGTGTCCTTTTATGACCAGGTAACTAACCAGCTGGACATGGGACATGAAGTTGACATCATATACCTAGACTTCAGAAAGGCCTTTGATACTGTTTCCCATGAGATTCTTTCATTTAAGCTGTTGGGTACTGGCCTGGACCAGTCTACAATGAGGTGGGTTGGCAACTGGCTCAGAGGCTGATCCCAGAGGGTTATAATCGATGGAACTTGTGAACTGGCCCGGTCCAATGTTCCCTGTAAGGTGTAGCAATCTGTGAGCACACCACTTCAGTCTGTGAGTGCACCACTTCGGTCCATTCCCAAATTGGTTTCGCCTCCCCCTTTTGACGCATGCTGCTTCGATCCACCCCACAGTATAACACAGAAGCCTACAAGCTTCTATTTTTTCTTTCAAATTACATCTGAAATACTTTCTAAAATGTCTTGGTGTAGAGTGTCAAGATAAGTGCAGAGTGCCACCTGACTTCCAAATGTGGAAATATTTTTTTAAAAAGTGTTAGATGTTATTTCTATGAAAATGGTTGAGCTAAAGCTACATTTAGTTTTTAAAAGAGTTCAAGGAGAAAAAGGGGGATTACTATACAGACAAACCTCAAGAGAGCTGAAAATATTGCCATGTTTCAAAAGGCATTAAAAAGCCATATGGAAAAAATCAGTTTAGAAAATGAAATTTTCCATCAAAAATACTTAAAGGAGAACTTAAGAAACATAACTCACTAAGCAAAGCTCACCCAAAGGGGCTTGGGAGCGGAGCAGTTGCCTGGAGCCAGTGGAGCCCATGCTCTGTCCCAGCCCCTACCTTGCCTCGGGGAGAAGCCACTGCCTGCCCCACACCACTCTCCTGCCCCACGGGGATGCTGGTGCCGTGAGGAGTGGAGAGGAGCAGAGTGGCCACCATGCACCCAAGGTAACTTACCGCTGGTAAGTGTCCTGCGCCAGCCCCTGTGCCTCCACCCCAAGCTGCACTCTGGGGGCAGCGCCCAAAGTTTCCAGAAAGCCACAGCCCAGCTCCTCTCCAGGCAGGTGTGTGGCATTAAAAAGTTACTGCATGGCCACCCATGCGCGCAGCTTAGAGGGAACCTTGGCCAGGTATGCTGCTTGAAGCATGTGTACAGCTCTATCTCTGCATATGACATACAGTACAAACCCACCCCAGCACCATGCACAGCATAAAGTGTGTGGGGCCAGTCTGGGGCATATGTGACACAAAGCACACAGTTCCAATCTGCAGTGCATACGGCATGTGGCATTTACATCAAACTGACTGTGTACATGGGATCTTGCATCTAGAGTGGGTCAGTGGACCCGATCCAGACTATAATCTAGTACACAGGGATGACCTGACACAGATGCCTCATGCAGCACATATCTCAGCCCATACTCATGCCATGTACAGCCCATGGCAGACAGGCTCCACAAGGAGCATCAAGGGATCAGAAACTGATATGTAGACCTGATTTCTCTTGATCAAAACAGAATAGGTGCCACAGCCTGATGTGACCAGATGTATCCTTTTTTCATCATCCATACTAACTTCCTTCCCGGGGGGCTCCCACTTGTGCCTGTGGTTGGTTGGGGTTCAGCAGCTAAAAGATTTATGCTGTTTTGAATTTACTTTCTTCATGGATGTTCCCATGACCAGAAACAATAATCCCATAATGCGAGAAATTTACAGATATTAACATTTCCCAGTCCCCAAATCAAGAATCTTGTAATTTTCTCACAAAATGAATAGTCCCAATATATTTCATTTTGACCTTATCAGTTTTGTCTGGATTTCCCCACAGCAGTTGACAACCTAAAGCCCACAAAGCCATTGTGCTTTTTATTCTTCCCTAGGTGCAGTATCTTGCAATTATTTCCTTGGACTTCATCTTGTCATTTCTACCCCAGCTTCCCAGTGTTTCCAAATCATCAGAATTCTATTTGTAACCTCATAATTGATTGCAGTTGTCCCAGTTTCACATCGTCTGGATATTTGCCTGTATAGGCTGTCATCCAAATTAAGTAAACTAAATTTTACAATTTTTCATCAACTTGCAATTAAGAAGATTTATTTTAGGTGGCACAAAGAAAATAAGATTGATGCGTGAAATATTAGTTTTCCATTTCAAGAGTGTTAACACAAAATGACCCAAGGTAAGTGTCATTGTCCTTACAATGCTACAGAATTTAGCCACCAAACTTCATTTTTATAAGCAGGTTGCATGCTATAGTATGAAAATAATAATTTCATGAGTCAATTATCAAAGAAACATAAAAGTAAAGCAAAGTCATGAAAGAGAGATAAACACATTGTTCTTGGGCTGGATCAGTCTTTGGCATGGTTACCTCAAGGCTGCTCGGATCTCCTTTTTCCTCTTACTGTAGATGACTAGATTCATCAATGGAGGCAGTTGCCAGGATATCCAGAGGGGATGGGGAGTCAGAGATGGGCTTCATGTAGGGAATGAGGACAGTGGAAAGAAACAGGGAGACCACAATAAGGTGAGGAAGGCTTTCTGATAGCCCTGATCAGAGGGGATTCTCAACATTGCAGTGAAGATCTGAACTTGCCGGTTCCAGGGAACTGCTCTGCACCCCTGCATCACCTTGGGGAGTAAGGAGGCACATGACATCAGGGCTGGGGAGCAGAGCAGTTCCCCAGAGACCAGAGACCGCGCCAGGCCCCATCCCTATCCCTGCCTCGCCTTGGTGGAGGAACCGCTGACTGCCCTGTGTGAGGACTGAGGAACTTACCTTCAGTAAGTGTCCCATGCTGGCCCCAGTGCCTCCATTCCAGTTCTATCAACTGATTGTGTCCGGGCCATGGCTGGGCCACAGCATCAGTTCTGTCAACTAACTGTGTCTGGTGCATGGCTGCCTCACAGCACTCTACTGTGCTGCTCTGAGCAGCAGTTAGCATGGAGAAGGGTAGTGGGTGGGGCCCACAGTGCTCCACATAGGGCCCAACCCTGCCCACTCCCACCTGGACACTTACTGCGGGGCACTTACCGGCAGACAGCACCAAAGTGGGGAGGTGGGACCGAAGCGGTGCACTCATGGACCACTACTCCTTAGAGGGAACATTGGACTGTAGTTCCCAAAGTCACTTCTGGAGCCTTTATGAAGTTAGGTGTTTTGTTATCAACCTAACGCTCTTCTGGCACAGAGGCCTTTTGTAATGATAGGTGACATGCTATGAACAGCAATCCTGCAGTTTCACATTCGAATTCCTACAGAACTCTCAGGTAAATACTATTTGATCCCAGTCACTTGCTACTGTTTTAATTTACTGATTTGCTTTTAAAACTTCTATATTGTTACTTCAATTGGATCTCTCTTTGGATTTATTTAGAATTGATCTAGCATGGAAATCTCTCTGGTACTTTCTGTAGTAGAAACCAATGCAAATGATTCCTTCAGCTTCTGTGCTATGACTGTACCATCCATGTGTGCACATTTTAAACCCTTGTCCTCTACATACATACATCATATGTAGGGAAATGTAGGAAGTGTGGGGAACAATGATGATGAGTTGGAAGTCACAGCCTGTGAAAAGAAATCTGACCTGATTGGTATCAAAAAGACTTGGTAGGAGGACTCCTTTTGGGAGGCAGGGTTGGAAGAAAAGATGGTGGCTTTGTGTGGTATGTCAAAAACTCGTACATTTGTTCCCTGATTCAGAAGGAAGAAGATACAGGTGATTTATTATAGTCCAGCAAGTGAAGAAGAAGTGGATGAGGCTTAATCAACACTATCAAACTTATTGTAAAAAGACTTTAGAACAATGCTATAGACTTAGAAATGACAAGAAGAGAGGCTACTTGGAAAATTGATTATTTTGTCAAAAGTCATACTGTGCCCACAGATTCAGCTGTACTTTTTCAGATGCACAAAATGTAATTTCTTATCAATATATTTTTTTCAATTACTCTAAAAAGAAGTCAAGGTCAAACTTTTGATAGAATAAGTTTTTGCTCTCATTACAGTGTGCTTTGACATGGGATCATGATGATTTGGCATAGGATTGTTTACAGCTGGATGCCCTTCCTGACACTAACACTCCTCCTTTATCCAGGCTTGGGACCAGTATTAGATGAGTAGTATTGCTCATCCATAAAGAAGTTATGGTATGCACATTTTCAAAGGAGTTGGGAAGAAAAGTTACCAGGATAGCACTACCTGAGAGAGAGAGGCAGAGGCAGAGGCTTTGACATGGCTGGTTGTATGTTGCATTATCAAAAGTGAAATGATTTGACATCCTGATAATGCAAATTATACAGTCAAGCCATTATAGTAGAGGTGGATCTATCAGCAAACGGTGTCCACTTTGGATGAGGAAATCCATACGATATAAAACTTAATGGAAATGGACCTAGCTTATTTGGCCCAAGCTCAGGAAAATTAGGGTTGTGAGAGAGGACACTTGGAACTTTGAGGAGAGCATCAGTTGGAGCTCCAGCACCAAGGACCTGACCCCTTCTTCTCCCAGACTGCAGCAGGGTAGAAGGGTTCTGACAAAGCACTTAGGAAAGAGAGAAACATGGAGCAGGCTTACATCCTGATAAGGAAGTTTGATGATGACTCCATTTGTTTTATATGTGGCAACAGGAGCCACTGGAACAGTTGCTGATCCCAGATGGATTATGTGCATGCCGGGGTAACCAGGGACGGTCTGGGTGTGAAGAGTTATGTGGTGTCTGATAAAATAGATGATGTACAGAACATCAGGACAGGGGGGCACCAAAGGCATTCATCAGGGGGCTCAAGTGTCTCTATACTAATGCTAGGAGTATGGGGAACAAGCAGGAGGAACTTGCACTCCTGCTTGCAAACAAGAACTTTGACTTAGTTGTGCTAACTGAAACTTGGTGGGACCCTATCCATGATTGGGCAGAAAGCATTGAGGGCTATAGGCTGTACAGAAAAGATAGAGTAGGGATAAAAGAGGTGGGGGGTGTTGCTCTCTATGTTAAGGAGCAAGATACATCTTCCTTAATCAAGATGGGACCAGAGGAGGGGCAAATTGAGGTATTGTGGGTCAGAATGCAAGAGGGTCAGGGGGAAAGGGACTTAGTAGTGGCGGTCTACTACAGGCTGCCACATCAGGAGGATGAGCTGGACCTGGAATTCTCCAGACAGCTGTCAGAGGCTGTACAGTCAAGGGACATGGTTTTCATGAGTGACCTAAACTACCCTGACATCTGCTGGGTGGAGCAGTCAGCTAGATCCAACCGTTCCTGTAGGTTCTTCACCTGCATCCTCAGGATCCTCACCTAACACAGGCGGTATATGGTCCCACTAGGAGAAATGCCTTACTGGATTAGATACTAGCTACAGGGGATGACTTGGCAGCAGATCTACTGACACAAGGTAACCTAGGGAATAGTGACCATCACTTGATTGAATTCACCATCTGGTAAAAGATGGGAAAGATAACCAGCAGGGCAGAAGTACTAGACTTCAGAAAGGCTGACTTCAATGTACTTAAGAGATTAGTCAGTTAGTGAGGCACTGAAGAACAGGAGCATTGGTGAGATGGAAGTTGAGAAAGGGTGGCCGATCCTAAAGGGATCAATCCTACAGGCACAGATGGAGACAATCCCATTGCACAGAAAAGGGGGCAAAGGGGCCAAGAAACCCTCCTGGCTGAACAGGGAAATACTGGAAAGTCTAGGGTCAAAAAAAGAGGCATAAAGGCTGTGGAAGCAGGTGGTCGCTACCAAGGCGGAGTACGCCTACTTGGCATGCACTTGCAGGGAGGCAGTCAGAAAGGCCAAAGCAGAACTAGAACTTAGGCTGGCAACAAAAATTAAAGACAACAAAAAAGTCCTTCTTCAGCTATATAGGGATTAAAAAGAAGGTGCAGGGTAGCATAGGACCCCTACAGGACAAACTAGGTCAATTAGTGACAGATAGGGAGGACAAGGCTGAGCTCTTCAATGAGCTTTTTTGCCTCTGTATTCCTGAACACAGATCACGACAAATCTCCCAATTGGATCATGGACAAGCAAAAGGGAACCCAGCCCACCAACTGTTAGCACTGACTTAATGAAGGGCCACTTGGAAGGGCTGGATGTGTTGAAGTCAGCAGACCCATATTTCCAAGGGAAATGAAGGAATTGGCCAGTGTCAGGGCAGAGGCACTGGCATGGCTGTTTGAGCACTCTTGGTGCTCAGGTCAGGTCCCAAAGGACTGGAAAAGAGCCAATGTGGTCCATATTTTCAAGAAGGGAAGGAAGGAGGATCCGGATCACTATATACTGGTTAGTCTCACCTCTGTCCTCAGGAAAACATTTGAAAAGTTATTAAGGATCACATTTGTGAGAGTCCAGCAGGAAAAACAATGCTGAAGGGCAACCAGCAAAGATTCATAGCAGGTAGATCCTGCCTGACTAACCTCTCTTCTTATGACCAGGTCACAAAATGTTTAGGCACAGGAATCAAGGTAGATGCCATTTACTTGGATTTTAAGAAAGCCTTTGATATGGTATCTCATCCTATTCTCATAAATAAACTGAGAGGCTGTGATGTAGATGATTATATGGTTAGGTGGGTGGCAAATTGGCTTAGGGGTCACACCTATAGAGTGGTAGTGGATGGGTCAGCATCGACCTGAAAAGTTGTGGGCACTGGAGTCCCACAAAGCTTGATCCTTGGACCTGTGCTGTTCAATGTCTTCATCTGTGGCTTGGATGAGGGCATGGAAAGCACTCTGTTCAAATTCACTGATGATGCCAAATTATGGGGTAAAGTTAACACACTAGAGGGTAGGGAATGAATCCAGGCAGATCTGGACAGGTTGGAAATGTGGGAAGAACAGAATAGGATGCAGTTCAACAAAGACAAGTGCAAAGTGCTGCACCTAGCGAGAAGGAATCACCAGCACACTTGCAGGCAGGTGGAGGACCTTCTCAGCAGCACAGCAGTGGAAAGGGATCTCAGAGTCATTCATGAGTCTTCAATGTGATGAAGCGATCAGTAAAGCTAATCACACTCTATCATGCATTATCAGGTGCATGACAAACAGGTCCAGGGAGGAGATACTTCCCCTCTATGTGATATGGGTCAGGCTGCAGTTGGAGTACTGCATCCAGCTTTGGGTGCCGTGCTTCAAGAGGGATGTGGACAACCTCGAGAGGGCTCAGAGGAGGGCCACTCATATGGTTAGGAGCCTGAAGGCAGAGCCCTATGAGGAGAGCTTGAGGGCCCTGGATCTCTTCTGCCTCCACAAGAGAAGGCTGAAAGGCAATCTTTTGGCTGCCTACAAATTCATTGGTGGGGAAGAGTGGGGCAGCAAGGAATAGGAGATGCTCTTTTTACCAGGGCACCCCGTGGAGTAACTAGGAACAATGGCCAAAAACTGACGGAGAACAGATTTAGGTTAGACATCAGGAAGGACTTCTTTACAGTGAGGGTTGCCAGAATCTGGAATGGGCTTCAAAGGGAGTCAGTGCTCTCCCCTACCTCGGGGGTCTTTAAGAAGAGGCTAGAAATGCATCTGGCTGTGGTTGTCTGACCCCAGCGCTCTTTCCTGACCAGGGCAGGAGGTCAGACTCAATGATCTGCTGAGGTCCCTTCCAACCCAGATATCTATGAATCTATGAATCAGTGACCCTGATTTCTCATTAGAAATGTTCTCATGTGCTAATGTAACATGTATCCATGGTGCTGTTAAGTCATATGCCACAATTACAGGGACCCTAGTTAAGATTTTTGGCACTGTGTCTGATTATCTGACCCACTAAGTGGTGACTGGAAAAGAATGGGGCTCAATGGCCAAACTGTTATAGTTGGCCTGGAGGGCTGAGTTGAAATTGGCCCATTCTCCTACAGCTGAGCAGTAGTTAGGGAATATATTTCAATTTACAGATCTCAAGCTGGTTGGACCCCATCCCAAATCTTGCTGTGAACACTAAAGGGGCGGGAGAGAAGCCCTCATGGCCAGGGGAAGATTTTCTGGAATGCCATAGGCATACAGTAGAATTTAGACAACCCTGGGTAAATCTTAAAAGGCCTTGAACCTGAGGGACCCATCCAATAGAGGGACTGGAGCAGATGGGAGAAGCCCCTGATTTCATTGAAAGTAGAAGGAGGGTTCTGTTTATATCCCCACCATATGATTGACAGAGCCACACCAACAGGGTCATGGTGGCCCCCAACTTGGCATCTCAGGAACTTCATTTTCAGTTACAGTGGTACCTCTTAGTAAGGTTTACAAGAGACAGAATTATAGGAACTTGGTGATTTCAACTCTCAGTACCAAAACTTTATCAAAAACAAGCATTGGAGTTAGCACATACATACACAGGGTGATCCACTTGCGGGTGGAGAAAAAACAAGAGAGGATATTTGGGAAGTTCTTTTAGCCAGGAGTGTACCAAGACATGGAAGAGTACTGTGCGTCTTGCCCAGAATGCCAGCTAGTTGGACCTAGGCCCAGTTACAGAGTCCTTTTGGGCTCCACCCATTGCTCAGCACCCCATTTGAGTGGGTGGGAGTGACCTGCTCAGATCAGAGGAGCCAAGTGCAAGTGGTAGCCAGTTTAATCTTGTGCTGATAGACTATGCCACCAGGTACCCAGAAGCAGCAGCCATCCTCTCAGCCTTGGCTGAATTGGTTGCCTCAGTTATTGAAAATACTCTCTTCCCCAAAAAGTGTTAACCTAACAGGGCATTGTGCTTATGTCATGGCTTTTAGAGGAGGTCTGGTCACTCTTAAAGGGCCATTTGCTGAAGATCTCAATTTACCATCCCCAAACATGTGGTTTGGTTGAGAGATTCAACCGAACTTTCAAGTAAATGTTGTGAAGCTTTCTAGCTGGGGAACCCCAAAGTTGGGACAAGCTATGGCCCTATTTATACTTGTGATTTGGGAGCTTTTACCATCATTATCTGGCATTTCCCCTTTTGAAATGTTGTATGGCTGGCAACCCCAAGAATATTAGGCCTCTTACAAGAATCTACAAAAGCCCAGGGGCAAGAGCCCAAAATGCAGTACACTATGTTCTTAAGGTGCAGGAAAAGCTATAGTGGGAACCCTAACTAATCTCTCCCAGCAGTGAATACAAGCAGTAACTTACCCCTCTAAGACACAGCACATTGCCAAATTCTGAACACTGAAATAAATGGTGAAATCCCAATTACATCTTTCTTATTTGGAGACAGATTTATTTAGGGGTACTGCAAAGTTTCTTTCTTCCAGAGAGCCTTTCTACCATAACAAAGGTGATGTAGCATTCATATATTTGTTCATTCAAGTTTTATCAACCACATACTTACATGACTTTAGGCCCACAGTAATACACTTCTAGGAATACAGTAAAAAATAATAAAAAAAGCTGAGGACAGTGCTGTCCAAACATCTATAGACACTTATTTTTCATTCCTTCAATATTGTACACACAAGCATATTGTCGCTTAGAAAACCCCAATGAGTTGACATATTAAGAACTCCAATACAAAGCAATTTAAACAATTTTTCTACTCTTCAAATTCTCTCCCAAAAAACAACTCACCTAGACTCTTTAAATTAATATTGATTGTTTTTTAAAGAAAAGATTAAGTCCCAACAAAAATTAATAAAATGAAATCCAGTGTTCCATGCTCTGTTGCTTTGATAATCACAGTCATCCATTCTATACTGGCTTCATACAAAATCATCCACTAGATCAACCAAATGCTATGGGAAAAAGAAATTAGAAAGGAAAAAAAAAAAAAGGAATTGACTCATCCCTCAAGAAGATTTTTTATCCTCCAAGCTAGAAAGACAGTAACACCAGACACCTGCTATGCATATAGATTTTATTTGTTACAGGCAGTGCCTTAATAAGATGGGCTATATGTGTCACTTGAAAATGGACATGCAGGGAGTGAGAACACAAAAATGAAAGATCCTTTAATTTTGGTGTCATTACATAATGTTTTTACCACACTAAAATTTGATTTTCAATAAACTATTTCCCCATTATGTTTTCAAAGAAACAATACTGTCAGTACTTCATTATAGCAGTTAAGAATAATACAACGGAACTACAGTCATGGGATGGAGACAAATCAGTTATTACTGTCAAATACCCTCCTTTGGATCAGATTCCTCACTGAAGCTTTCAGCTCCTTGTTCCTTATGGTATAAACGATCAGATTCATCAATGGAGGAACCACAGAATACAAAACAGTAACAAAAAGATCCATTACTGAGGGGGAACCTGAAGTGGGCTTCATGTAGGCAAAGATCTCAGTGTTCACAAACAAGGAGACCACAATGATGTGAGGAAGGCAGGTAGAGAAGGCTTTATTCTGACTCTCTTTAGAGGGTATTCTTAGCACTGTAGGCAAGATCTGAACATATGACACAATTATGAAAGCAAAGCAGCTTGATATTAACATATACTAAATACAAGAATCCCCAGTTCTGTGAGATATGCGTCAGAGCAGGACAGTTTGAGGAGCTGGGGGATTTCACAGAAAAACTGGTTGATCGTGTTGGAATGGCAGAAGGGTATGCTGAATGTGCCCCCAGTATGCAGTGCAGAATAGAGAATAGCACCGACCCATGCACCAGCAGCCATTTGAATACAAGCTCTCTTATTCATTATCGTCTCATAATGCAGTGGCTTGCAGATTGCAACATACCGGTCATATGCCATGATGGTGAGGAAGGCAAGATCAGCTATACAAAAGAGTGGGAAGAAGACGACCTGGGTCACACATCCAGAATAGGAGATTGTCCTGATGTTTAAGAGAGAATTGGCCATGGACTTGGGGATGATAACAGAGATGCATCCAAGGTCAAGGATGAACAAATTCACCAAGAAGTAGTACATGGGTCTGTGGAGGTTGTGGTACATTGTTACAACAGTGATAACAAGTAGGTTCCCCACCAGGGCTGCTAGGTATGCTGCTAGAAAGATGACAAAGTGTAAGACCTGCAGCTCCCGAGTGTCAGAGAACCCCAGGAGGAGGAACTCAGTTACAATGGTACAGTTGGACATATTCATTGGTAAACTGTGCAAAACCTGTGGATAATAGAACAAGAAAAATGGTAAGGAAGAAAGTAACAAGCTCAGTGGCTTTAATATTCCCATCAATAATCTCTCCTGACCAGAGTTTCAAAGTTTCCTGATAAGAATGCAGAATATTTTCAGTTTATTTTTGCCCCCTAAAAAATTTTTAATGAATATATTTCCCCTAAAAAGATGTCACATAATATGAAAACATTTTGACTTTTAATTTAAAAACTGAAGAAAATGTGTACCTATCCAGAAATAAAGCATAGCTTTTTTGCTGAAAAATCTACATTTTCAATCAATTTTACCAGAAAACCTTCAGCCAGAAGATACCAATTCAATTTGTGAGATCAAATATACTATAGGTATTACATAAAAGGCTGTATTCCCTGCAGGTCCCCTCCTCCTCCCCTGCTTCAATCAGCTGTAGAACTTTATCTGAATTAAAAGTAAAACCCTGAAAATGTCTTCATTCACTCTCTTAGCTTAGATGCCATTTTATGTTTTAGTCAATATGATTTGTATGGCCAGATTTTCCAACTTGTATATTCTTAAATCTCCTCTGCATCTTACTAAGACAAGACACACCACTGAATGCAGGAAACTTACTGAAACTGTCTTTGTGGAAATTTCCTCATCTTGTGTCATATTCAAGCTTCCCTTGCCAAGATTCTTTGTTCATGTCCAATTGATCTGTCAGATCTTCTTTGTACCAACCACTAATCTATAGTCCTCAAAAGCACAGATAACTCAGAGGTCTGTCTCTGTTCACACTGTCACTAAACTGATTGAAGTAAATCCAAACAGGTTTCTGAGCGTGCAGCTGACCTCAACCATGCCTTGTATAAAAGGACTGAAGCAAGAAGGCAATTTTCAGTTGTTTTTTTTTCTAAAGGCTGATGGGACTTATTCCCCAGAGTCCTGCACAGCTCACAAGCAAAGACACAAATGTAAACAGTCATAGGTGTATAGACTTTAGCAAAAAAGAATACCTGTGGCTCTAGTTTAATCCCCTGCAGCACACAAGTCATCTCTGCCAAGGCACGAAACTTCTATATCTTGCTCTGTTATCCCTATAATCCTGACTGGGATGGGTATTTTGGTACCTCAGGATGCAGTCACCAAGTTGCAATTAGATAGGCTTCTATGTAGGTTAGCAAGTGTATTTTTGTCAGTGCTAAAAGACTTCTACTCCCATGCCCAATTTACCTACTATATAATGATATTGAAAAATACTTCATTTTCAACAACAACTTAAGACTATAAATCAGATAGTAACATGTAGAAAAACTTTCACTTAAAAATCTAATTAATATATTAAATCATTCAGCAAAAAAAAGCTCTATTGCTTAGTATCACATTGGGAAAATATCAGCCAAGTAGCTCTTAGTAGGGCCGTGGTCCTGAAATGGCTGTGCCATGAGTGACAGACACTCAGACCCCTTCCCCTTGATTCATATCCATTCCAGGTTCCAACTCCCCATAATTTTTGCATATTTTACAGTCTACTTCTCTTTAACATAGGGGTGCCAAACTATTAGGGTAGCTTATTACATTTAGCTTTATTTGCACCTGCTTAAGTGGTGAATTATAATATTATTTTAGCTTTTCTCATATTCAGCCTTATTTAACCATTGCTTAAGTTTTTTTATAGCCTCATTATTTTGTAACTTTTCTTTTGACATTTTGTGTCTGCACTGTCAGTTAGACTTGAGCTCGCTTTCACAGGCAGCTTTATTCCAGTGTTATCAATGTAGATGTGTGAAATGTGGGCTTTGTTACTAGCTTAAAGTAACTGAACTTGTCACTAACCAAATAAATCAGAGGGGTGACATTATTGGATATATTAATGAAGTATGTTAAGAGGGTACTGATTGGACAGTGCCCAACTGCAGAGCCCTTGGAATTTCCAGTTTTGAGGAACAGACCAAATTAGGAGTGTATGGCATGCCCAAATTAAGACACTAGTAAAAGACCAAATTAAGATGTGTGCATGTGATGGGTTTGTTAGAACAAAGTTATATGCTGACAGGATAAGAACACGAATAATATGATGATCATGGGGAAACCAATCAATGGTACCCAGAAATGAAGAGTCATGAGAGGAGTAAAGTTAAAGAAAAAGCATAAAAGGGGGGCAACAAGGAATTTGGATGTGTGTCATCATCCAACCACATCTAGGCTGAAAAAGAGCCATTACCCACAGGCACCTACCCTCTACTTTCAGGAACTGATTGGCCACCTTATCTATGAAGTGGAGTAACATCTGGGATTGAGTGTGACCATTGAACTAAGTGTTTTTCTCTCTCTGTGTAGAAACTGTTAACATATTTAATGTGTTAATAAAGTTAAATGTTAGTTAACTTTAATGGTGTGATACGTATTCCGTGTTTGCTCTGGATTGATTATGCTTTAGCGATCCTTTAGTGCCACATGTGCATAACAAAACATAGTTTCATAGTTGTTAGGGACTAAAAGGGACCTTACAAATCATCAGGTCCAGCCCCCCAGCACTTGGGCAGGAAAGACTGCTGGGATCAGATGACCCCAGCAAGATGGGTATCAAGATGCGTTTTGAAGATTGTCAGGGTGGATGAATGTACTACCTCTGGGGGGACCCTGTTCCAAACCTGTGGCATTCAACTTGTAGAGAAGTTTTTCCTGATGTATAGCCTGAAGTGATCATCAATTAAAATTGTGCCCATTATTTCTTGTCTTCCCCTGGGGGCCCTTGGTGAACAAATGTTCCCCTGGGCCCTGATCTATGCCCTTGATGTACTCATAGGTTACCATCAAGTCCCCTCTGAGTCTTCTCTTCTCCAGGCTGAACTTTCCCAGGTCTTTCAGTCTCTCCCCATATGACCTGGTCTCCAGGTCTCAAATCATGAATGTGACCCTCCTTTGGACTGTCTCAAGTTTCTCCACATCCTTCCTGAATTGCAGCACCCAGAACTGAATGCAGAACTCCAGCTGTGGTCTCACCAAGGCAAAATAGAAAGGGAGGATGACTTCCTTAGCCTTGCTCGATGTGCCTCAGTAGATGCATGCCATTCATCAGGGACCCTATGCTTCTCTTATTTTTTCTCCAACTTCCTACATACCTAAAGAAGGACCTTTTCTTGTCCTTGATTCCGGTTGCCAATCTGTATTTGGTTTGTGCTTTTGCTGTCCAGATCTGCTCCCTAACAGGCTGTTGCCAAGTACTCCTCTTTGGTATTTCTTCCTGACTTCCATCCCTTGTAGGCTTCTCATTTTAATTTCAGGAAGTTCATGGCTTCCCTGTGGAGCCAAGGGGGAAGTGCTGACTTTCTTATGAAAGGGAATGGACTTCCTTTGAGCTTTTTGGATCATTTCCTTAAGGAATGACCACTCTTTTTGTACCCCCTTTCTCATTGGACCATGGTCCCTTAGGGCCTCGCCAGCTAAACACCTAAGCTTGTGAAAGTCAGCTTTCCTAAAATCAAGGATTTCTGTTTTACTGGTCAATTTCCCTAACTTACAGTGGATGGAGAAAGTGATCACCTCATGGTCACTGTTGCCCAGTTTCCCTTCAATCCTCAAGTTGTTCACTAGATCAACGTCTTTGTCTAGAACCAAGTCTAGGAGTGCCTTGCCCCTGGTCAGCCCATGGACTTATTGTGTTAGATGGAGCTCCTCAATGCAAGTGAGGAAACTTGGTGAGTGATTGGATCCAGCTGAGTGCTCATCCCAAGAGATGTCTGGGTAGTTGAAGTCACCCATGATGACCATGCTGCAAGACTGTTACTGCAAGACCATGCTGTCAGTTCTCCAGAGGCTTCTTGGTCAAGCTGTTCCTCTTGGTTTGGAGGTCTGTAATAAACTTCTATGGTCAAATCTCCTTCCCCATGTATCTTGTCCCAGGAGGGTCTCAAGTCTCTCCCTCCTTTATTTCCAATCTTTGATTCAAGGGAGATGTAATTCTCCTTCACATAGAGATCAACTCCACCACCCTTCTTCCCAGCATGATCCCTCCTATACAGGGTGTATTCCCCTATGCCTGTGGTCCAGTCATAGGTGGAGTCCCACCAGGTCTCCATGACCCCTATGAGATTGTATTGGTTGTTGGTTAGTAGGAGGGCCAATTCCTTCTGCTTGTTTCCTATGCACTGGCCTGCCATTGGAGGCCCTAGGCTTTCAGGTGAGCTATGGAATAACCTGTCCACTGGCTGGTGTCAGAGAAAGCTTCCTATTGTACCATGGGATGATGGTTTTTGAGGTTGTGATTTTTCAGGCTTGTCCCTCCTAGTGGTTGATGACCCATCCCCCAGTGGTCTCAGTTTAAAGCCCTATCCAGGAGGTCTGGCATTGTAGCTAAGAAATTTCCCCTTTGGCATGACATGGATGCCATCCCTTTCCAAGAGGATGCAGTCCTGCAGGTGCATACCATGGTCGAAGAAGCCAAAGATCTTGTAGTAACACCAACACCAGAGTCTTCTATTTACTTCTTCAATGCATCTATCCCTCCTGTACCATGACCTGCAACCAGGAGAACTGAGGAGAAAATTACTTGTGCCACCGACACCTTGAGCCCAGCGCTCAGAGCTCTGTAAGAAACATCTGGCTACAGAGACTGGATAAAGGGTGCAGGCCTAGTCTGTGTGCCCAGGACTGTCAACGTGTGCTACTTGCAGCATGTTCATCAGCTGTAGCCCTGCACACCACATACAGCATGCATCTGCCCCAGGAACATGTGCAGCATAAAGTGTGTGGGACTGGTCTGGGGTGCATAGTACATGAAGCATGCGGTGCCAGTCAGGGATATACATGCATGTGGCATTTGCACCAGACCGACTATGCACACTGGATTCCACATGTAGAACCAGTCTGTAGGACCAATCCAGACCAAACCACAGTCCCATATGCAGGGCTTGTCTGGCACAGAAGTCACACATGTCCCAGCCTGGCCTCATGCCATATGCAACCTGTGCAAGACAGGGTCCAGAAGGAGCATCAAGGGATCAGAAATTTAGTCATAGCCCTGATTTCTCTTGATCCAGAGAGTTGCATGAGAATTGTCACATTCCACCAGAGCCTGTGACAATATGGCTAAGCACAGACATTCAGAACAGAAAGCCTGAGGTAGAATCACTACCAATCATGAGGCAGCAGTAGAAGGCCTTTTGCTCTCAGGGCCCCTTGCCTTCCCATTGTGACTTTCTTCATGAACGGTGGCTGTTGGAGGGATGAGTTAATGTTTGGTCCCTCAGCCCCAGGGTTGGGGATTCAGGACAGGGTTTTGAGGTAACTACCCTCCTTATACCCCAATTCCAGGAGGCTTGACTGTGATTTACCTAGGTACTTCTTATGGAAAGTCTGGAGTAGCTCTGGGGTGTTTATGCTCTGTATTGACTCCCAGCTGCTGTCTCCCAGACCATACCCTTCCTGGTCCACCAAGACCATAGCCAGCTATGTCTGACTTTGAATCCAAGATTTTGTGAAATACATAATCCTCATTCCCTAGCAAACAAACAGGAAGCAGTGGCAGTTGGGTCCTATGCAGAAGGAATTTTCTTTATAGGACATCAGCAGCACTATATAGAAAATTGGGTGCATTTTGAGTGACCTGGGCAACCTCAATGTGTAGGTAATGGGGTAAATCTGGTGGGCTATTGGGTAGAGATCTAGAAATCAGTGTACATCAATGTTCCAATTTGCAGGAGAGTCTTTCTGTGTCAATGTACTTGGCAGCTAACCATACTTTCTGGCTTATAGTGTCGGTCAGGTCTGGCTGATGACAGTGGTCAGCAAACCATTTATAACTTTCTTTGGCTTGGGTTACTTGTTTCTTCAAATCCTCCTGTATTCAGTTAATGCCAAAAAGCCCGAGGCTGAATCAATTCAATCTTCACAGGTTAATCTAAGCTCTGTAGATAGAATCAATAAGCAAGTGAACAGACATTCACTTTTGATTCCAGAAATGCAGCCACATACCTGCAGTGGCCCAGGCTAGAAGTTGTGGGGCACTAGAGCACACCTCTCTGCTCAGCTGGAGAAGATATCTTTGTCCAAGGCTAGCCTGCCAACCCTGCAAGGTGGGGTCTGCAGAGGATGTGCAAAGTTTCCTGGGATGCTGCAGGGCTGTGAGTTAACTTGAATCTGGAGGGGATTTGGGACAGAAGTTCAATAAACTGATTTAACCTAAATCACTTAAGTTTGAAACTACATCCATCTAGATTTATCTTAAACCATTTTTGGCCATCTCAAAGTGGTTTAAGTGCACTGAACTTCTGTTCTGTTACAGATTTGAACAAGATTCCAACCACTAGACTACGTGGGTTACCCAAAGCTGTGTTGTCTTTTTGTTGGTAGGAACCCACTATAGGAGATTAACCTTGCCATTTTCATAAAATGGCTTACTACAACCAGCATGGAGGTAAATCCATTAGATTTGGGCAGCTCTGCTATAAAGCCCATGACGATGACAACCCAGGGTAGGTGAAGGGTTTCCAGGGACAGGAGTAACCCACAAGGTTTCTTTTGCGAACATCAGACCTGAGCACATGTGTCACAGGAGCTTACAAAGTTCCAAACCATGGCCTTCAAGAGAGGCTACCAGAAAAAATAGGAGGCCAAGTAATACATCTTTGAGACTCCTGGACGGCCAGCCAAGGGAGGTTATGGCAGGATTGAAAGCCACTGTATGTGTGGGGCATGGGGGTATGTATATGCATCTCCAGATGAAGGAAATCTCTTCTCAAGTTTCCAGTTACTCAGTAGGTGGCAATCCAGTGATAGGAACAACATGGATTGCAGACATCAGATCCTTTGACAGGCCTGCACGTCCAAAGTTGTATGGCTTCAAGATGTGTTCAGGGCTTGGGTTGGTGACTGCCTGGTCCACCTCATATTCTCCCTTATGTGACAGAGCACCTGATTTACCATTTTTTTGGACGTAGGTGCTGGAGACTGTAAAGTTAAAATGGAAAAACAATAAGGCCCAACATACCTGCCTCAGGTGCAGGGCCTTGGCTGTTTGAAAGAATTGCAGGTCCTCCTGGTCAGTGAAGACCTGCACAGGGTCTCAGGCCCCCTCTAGATAATGGCACTATTTCTCAAAGGTGGCTTTGATTTCAAGAAGCCTCTTGCCAAAGATTTTATAGCTTTGCTTGAGTGAGCTTCCTGTAGATGTAGGCACAAGGATGTAAACCCTTCTCTGGGCCACACCTCTGTGACAGCAATGCCACAATTGCTATGTTGCATGTGTGCATTTCCACAGTGAAGACGGAGTTGCAGTCTCGGTGGACCACTATGAGGGCTGACAGAAAAGCTTCTTTCAACTCTTTGAAACCATATTGCCAAGGAGGGAAAAGCACATCCTTCTAGAATAGCCTGGGAAGGGCTGCTAGCAACCATGCAAAAAGAACCTCCTGTAAAAGTTTGTGAATCCTAGGAACCATTGTATTTCCTGGACCAAACATAGGGGTGCCTAGCTGCAGATTTTCCTCATCCATCTGGGGACAGCCCAAATCCTGACATTTGATAATAGTTCAAACATGTATTTTTCCAGTTTGTCATATAATCCATGTTGTCATAGCCTTTCTAGGAACATACAGACATACTGGGTGTGTTGTTCTGCATTCTCTGAGATAAATCAGAATATCATTAGAACAGCCACTGTAGCAAAACACCCAGTTTTTCTTTTTTTTTAATTTGAAAATGCATTCCCTCCTCTTCCCCAACCATTTCTAACTTTTCTCTCCTTCTCTATTCCCTATACATAAGTATAAGTGAGCGCAAACTTAGGATAAGCTTTAAACATTTTATTTTGCTAGCAAGTTTTTGGTTTTGAATATCCATTGTTTTATATCGTATAATTATTAGGTTTGTATTAATTTTTACTGTTGTGTATTGTATTGTTATGATTTTCATATTGATTTTCATTATTTCATATAAATATTGTATGGTTTAGGCCTGTGTTTTTAAGTGAACCAAAGTCATGTCAAGTTTCCATCTTATATGTCCAGCCTCCATCTTGTGTCCTCTGCCTGGGCATCCCATGTTGCAGTAATATGATTCATTGTACCCCTCCCATGTAAATTGGTTCCTCGATGAATGAGACTGATTGGGCATAATTGAAATACAATGGTAGCAGGCCTCTACTGAATGGCCTGTAATAACTGAGCTATCACCTTTCATTGATTTATCCAGGAACCACGGACCCCACTCAGAAACAGAGACAAAACCAGCATTTGAAAAACAAAAGACCCTGCAGAACCAGCAACTCTACCATTGTACCCCACCATTACAGACACCCAAAACTGCACATCCCTGCATGGAGCACACATGCTCAGTACATCAGGGGCTGATCCTTGCCTGGGCATGCCTCCTGTCACTAGGGTCACACAAGGTCTGTCCCTATAAAAAGGGGCAGTGAAGACAGACCCATTGGGAATGCCATTTCCATCCAAACCAGACCAGCTTTATGTCGCCTATCTACCCCAGAGGCCCTGCCAGCAATCCCCTCTGGACAACACTGAGCTGAAGGAGACCCTGACTGGCCATCGAGGATCAACTTCCAGCCTGGGATAGGTAGGTATTACCTGCATACCTCCTCCTACAATTTGGACTCTCTCTTTCTCTCTCTGTCTCTCTCTCCTCCTGGACTTCAGTGAACTTCAGCCCCTGCACCAAGCCTCTCTAATCCCTGCTGCCATTGTGGGGGGGTGGGTGCAAGGGAACCAATTTGGCATTGTGTCACCATCTCCCCTGTTCAATAAAACCACTGTCATTTGCAACCCCGACTTAGGTAATGTTTTACTGAATCCCAGTCCCTTCCTTATCTTCAAGTTCAGCCTCATTCTCTCTCTCTCTCTCTCAATTCCAGCCCCCACCCCTCTCCACTAGTTTCCCAATCTCCTCTCAATTCCTACTGCCACTTTTCCTGTGATTTTCTGCTGTCTTTCTCTGCTTTCCTGCTGCCTCTGCTGCCTTTCAGTCTCTCCTGCTGCTTTTGCTGTGATTTTCTGCTGTCCATCTCTCTGGTTTCAGGCTTCCCCCCCTCTGCAGCTTCCCAGACTTCTTTAGCTGCCCTGGAGCCATCCTCTGGCTCCCCCACACCCAGAGCCCCTCTTTAACACCCACACTTTCCCTTAGTCCCACTTTCCCTCTCCAACACCTACTTTTTCAGCTCCTGCGTAGCTCTGGCTCCAGTCCCAGACTCTGTGCCGGCATGCTTCCCTGTTCTGCAGGCTTTGGGTGTTGTCTTTTAATCAATTAAAATCAATTAACCTAAAGTTACCCCAAGCCTCAGTTTTTCAGCCCAGGCCCCTGCAGTCTACTGGTTCTAATCCTGGTCCTGGTAACTTTAAAACCTTACACTTTCACTTTCTTACCTTAATCTTTCCCCAGGTATCCCAAGTACACCAAGCATATACATACATACACATTACAACACCCAACTTAGGAACTCACCTGTGTGTATGTGTAGGTGGGTGGTATGTGTGTACATTAGTAAATACACATATATACACCTATATAGATATCATTGTGTGTGGTATATAAATTAGTAATCCACGTATGTGTATTGAATGTGCAGGTGTTGGTAACTGGTAACTGTTCCACCTAAATTTGGTATGTGTAGCGTGTATGTGCTTAAACTGGCGATAGGTGTGCATTAACCTAGACTAATTATTTTGAACATGTGTGTATCTGAGCTGCTAGTGTGAGTGTGTGCCTAGTAGGGGTGTATGCTCCTAGTGAGTGTATGTGTGCTTAATTGATTTTTATGTGTGCATGTGCAATTGTACACCACACCCTCCTGTCTAACAGCACAATATTGAGATCCTAAGCGTTGGCCTGACCCCTCAGGGCAACACCACCACAAATTTGGCAGGTAGGTCTTCCAATATATCATTGAGCAGATGCTGGGCCCTGGGTCCTGTCATCTTTGACAGGCAGCCAAGGGCAAATAAATATTAATTTTCTAAAATTGTTAGAGGCCTGCTGGGCTGGGTAGAATCTGGCCCATGGACTGTATTTTGCCTGCCCCTGTGATAAAGCCATTTCAAATTAATAGTGATTTAGTTCAAATTAATACTGTGGAGGTGGGGCTGTAGAGACATAGTGCAGTGGTTGGCAGCAGTGGGGCAAGGCAGGGTGGGTGGGGTGGGAGACAGTTGCTCAATGTTAAAAGCCAATTGCCTGTGCTTCTTAGAAGTTCATTGGCTTTTTAACTACTCCCTTTGAACCAACATCCAGCCAGATGAACACATGGGGATACCAGAGAAAGCAGCAAACTAGTCAAATGCACTTGGATGCTCAGAGTGGTCAGGGTGTGCAGGAGTTGCTCCCTTCCCCACCACAACTCCTGCTCCTGGGGATGGGAGGAGTGTTGGCTTGGGGCCATAATTACCTCCCTGGGTAGGAGGGTTCAGGAGGGTTGAAAGTTTGGCCAGGAAGCAAAGGTGTGGGAAGGGCTGGGAATTATGCATGCTGGGATCCTGGAGGAATGGTAATACAGTACTTTATCTCCCTAAAGCAGATTAACAATATCTTGGAACAACATGGGTAAAGTGGATCAAAGATAACTCTCAGTTGAACTGGCACAACTTTAAAATGTTTAGAGGGCACTTAGCATGGTTTAGCACTCTTTAACAGGTGAATGCTGACAATTTGTGTGTCTTTATGATGTTATAAAGGAAACCTGTAAAACCAGAGCTAAATACAATTTCTATTTATGTGCCTAAATGGCAAATACAGGTTTATGACAGCATGCCAGGATAAGATGGGGTCCTGAAAGAATTCTATACAATTTTGCAGTTGGTGGTAGGTCTAGACCTAATGAAAGTGTGTGGAGAAATAAGAAGGGGCAAACAATTGGTGGTAGGCATGGAAAGGTGGGTGATGGCTCTGGTTTTTAAGAAGGATGATAGGCAGGCTTTGAGTAATTGGAGACCCATCACCCTCCTGAATTTTGACTATAAGCTTTTGGCAAAGGTAATAGTGGAGCAGTTGAAGGGGTGATCGGGAACATGGTGACACTGGATGAGGTCTGTGGGTGCTGGAAAGACAAATTTATGAAGACTTAGTGCAGCTAAGAGATGTGGTTTGGTTTCACAGACAGCAGAAACTGAACATAACTATATTTAACCTGGACTTAGAAAAGGCATATGATCACATGGCACAGGACTTTATGCTGGCAACTCTGAAAAAATGGGGTCCCCCCTCCCATGCTCATAGGATGGATTCAGATGTTGTATCCAGATACAAACATTTGAGTACTGGTAAATGGTCACCTGATGGAAGAAATAGAGGTGTTGTTGGGAGTCTAATAAGGATTCCCTTTTTATTTTATAAGTAGAATGGAACCACTGTTGGAGAAGATAAAGAATGACATGGGGGATAGGTGGAGTGCGTGTACCATGGAGAAATGGGGACCAAGCCAAATGAATGGCATATATGGACAATGTTAATATAATCTGTTGAGACTGCCTGTCTCTGGAAAGGGTGCTGTGGCATGCAGGTAAATATGGAAAGGGGGACAGGTGCTGGGAACTGATTTTTGACTGAGGGCTGGAGGGACAAACTGTGTGGGAGATACTGATCAGAAAAGGCATCTGCTCAATGATATACTGGGAGGCTGCTGGGGCATGCCAAAAAAAAACGGTTATGTCAGTGATGGCAGTTGAATCAAAACTGGTGCAACAAATTGACTTTGATAATATTGTACAAGATTTGTCCTCTCTCCAAGCTCAGAAGAAACTGATCATTTAAAAGTTAAGATATACATTCTCAGGAGATTTTATATGCTTGTATTTTTTCACATTTTGGTTAAATAATTATGTGATGGTAGCATTTAAACACAGGTGTTATGGGTATATAAAAGAGATACATGCAATATATGAAGTTTAGCACATTTCATGTTTCAGGAACAATAAAAAAACATTGAGATGTATTTCATAGATTTCATAGACATTAGGGCTGGAAGAGACCTCGGAAGATCATCGAGTCCAGCCCCCTGCCCAAAGGGCAGGAAGTCAGCTGGGGTCATAGGATCCCAGCAAGATAAGCATCCAGTTTGCTCTTGAAGGTGTTCAGTGTAGGCGCTTGAACCCCCTCCGGTGCCGGGCTGTTCCAGACCTTGGGGGCTCGGACAGTAAAGAAATTCTTCCTTATGTCCAGCCTGAAATGGTCTTGCAGTAGTTTATGACCGTTTGACCTAGTCATCATCCCTTGGGGCGCTCTGGTGAACAAACGTTCCCCCAGGTACTGGTGGTCATCCCTGATAAACTTATAGGTGGCCATCAGATCACCCCTGAGCCTGCGCATTTCCAGGCTAAAGAGCCCCATGGCTCTCAGCCTGTCATCATAGGGTCTGCTTCCCTGACCTCTGATCATGCATGTGGCTCTTCTCTGGACTCTCTCAAGCTTCTCCACATCCTTTTTCAATTGTGGAGCCCAAAACTGGACGCAGTACTCCAGCTGCAGCCGCACCAAGGCCAAGTACAAGGGGAGAATGACGTCCCGGGATTTGCTTGAGAAACATCTACGGATGCAAGCCAGCATTTTGGTTGCTTTACTATCTGCTGCATTGCATTGCAGGCTCCTGTTCTTCTTGTGGTCAATGATGACCCCCAAGTCTCTTTCTTTCACAGTGCTAGCCAGTGTAGCACTGCTGAGCCTATAAGGATGCTGCGGGTTTTTCTTCCCAAGGTGGAGAACCTTGCATTTATCGGCGTTGAACACCATCAGATTCTCATCCACCCACTTGCTGAGCCTGTCCAGGTCAGCCTGAAGCACTTGCCTGTCTTCTGGTGTGGATACTTTGCCCCAAAGTTTAGTGTCATCGGCGAACTTGTCCAGTCCGCTTCTGACTCCAGTGTCCACATCATTAATGAAGATATTGAACAATATGGGTCCAAGGACAGAGCCTTGAGGGACCCCACTGGTCACAGGACACCAAGATGAGTGACTTCCATCAATTACTACCCTCTGGGTCTGACCACGGAGCCAATTTTCCAGCCAGTGGATCATGGTGGACCCAAGGCGACAATTGGCCATTTTCTCCAGGAGGTGATCATGGGATTCCAGACCGAAGGCTTTTTTGAAGTCAAGATATATGTCATCAATCTCTTCTCCCTTGTCCAGGTGATAGGTCACCTGGTCGTAGAAGGAAATGAGATTGGTCAAGCAAGACCTACCCTTGAGAAACCCGTGCTGGCTATCCCTTAAGATGTTGGCGTCGGCCAGTCCATTAAGGATGGCCTCTTTAATAAACTTTTCTAAGATCTTCCCTGGGATAGAAGTCAGGCTGATGGGCCTATAGTTAGCTGGATCCACTTTCCTCCCTTTCTTGAAGATAGGCACCACATTGGCCTTCTTCCAGTCTTCGGGCACTACAGCAGAGCACCAAGAGTTTTCAAAGATCTGTGGTAGAGGCTGGGCTATTATGCTCGCCAGCTCCTTGAGTACTCTGGGGTGAAGATTTTCAGGGCCGGCTTACTTGAAGGTATCCAGCTTCTCAAGATGTTCCTTCATGAGGTCAGTATTAATGGAGGGCAGGGGATCACCCTCACCCAGACTTCCCTGTCCCATAGCGGGCATGGGCATTCCATGGGACTGATGAAAGACCGACACAAAGTACCCATTTAATAGGTTGGCTTTTTCCTGGGCGTCAGTTGTCAGTTGCTCCATCTGGTTCAGCAGGGTCCAATGTTGCCCCTGCTTTTCCTCCGGCTCCCCACATATCTGAAAAAGGACTTTTTATTGTCCTTGATGCTCAAAGTTAGTTGGAGTTCAGTTCCAGCCTTGGCTTTCCTGGTATGCTCCCTGCAGGACCGGACCAGTGCAGAATAATCCTCCTTGGAGGTGACTCCCATCCTCCATCCTTTGTAGGCCTTTCTTTTTAGCCTCAGGAGGTCTGCTAGGTCTCTGGAGAGCCAGGGGGGCTGCTTCACCCTCTTGCTGCCTTTCTTCTGAGATGGAATAGACTTAGCTTGTGCATTGAGGATCGCTTCCTTGAGGAGCAACCACTCTCCTTGAACTCCCCTCTCCTGGGGGTCATGGTCCCTTAGGGCCTCACTGACAATCCTCCTGAGCTTGTCAAAGTTGGCTTTCCTGAAGTCAAGGACTTCCGTGTTGCTGACTGACTTGCCAGCTTTTTGGCGGATGGTGAAGGTGATCAGCTCATGGTCGCTGTCACCCAGCTTCCCATTGATCACTAGGTTGCCAGCTAGGTCATCCCCAGTAGCCAGTACCAGATCGAGCAGCGCTTTGCCTCTCATTGGCCCATAGACTTCTTGAGTCAGGTAGAGGTCATCCACGCATGAGAGGAAGCTTTGCGACCGCTCGGATTTTGCTGAGCGATCCTCCCACAAGGTGTCCGGGTAACTGAAGTCACCCATGACAACCATGGTCCTGGAGCAAGCTGCCTCAGCCAGTTCCCAGGCAAACTCCTGGTCAAGCTCAGGACTTTGGGTGGGAGGTCTGTAGTAGACTCCCACCTTTGTGTCCCTTGTGCCGTGTTCCCCACAGATTTTAACCCAGAGGGTCTCCAGTTGTCCACCCTGGTCGCCAATATCGGCTTGCAGGGATGTGTAGCTTTCCTTAACATAGAGAGCTATACCCCCGCCCCTTTTCTCTACACGATCCCTCCTGTACAGGGTATAGCCATCTATACCCATGGTCCAGTCATGGATGGAGTCCCACCAGGTCTCCGTTATCCCTATGACATCATAATTATTTGCATTGAGCAGGAGGATGAGCTCCTCCTGCTTACTCCCCAAGCTCCTGGCATTTGTGTACAGGCAGGCAAGTGTCCCTTGGGGGGCTCCTTCCTTGCCCACAGATTTTACCAGGGCTAGGGCAGGGGTGGACTCCCTTAAGTGCCTTGACCTGCTGGCTTTGCAAGGATTGCTCAGTGGGCCAGCAGTGGTGGTAGTCCCCCCGTCCCCCAGCGGGCTTAATTTAAAGCCTGGTGGAGCAGGTCAGCCAGTCTGGCTGAGAAGAGCCTCCTTCCTAGAGGAGAGAGGTGGAGGCCATCTCGCTTGCTGCCTCTCTCACCAAAGAGCAGGCTGTGGTCATGGAAGCCAAAGCCTTCCCGATGACACCAGCGCTGCAGTCTTTGGTTGACTACGTGGATCCTCCTCTCCCTCCTCAGCCCATAGCCTGAGCCTGGGAGGATCGACGAGAACAGTATTGTGTAGGCCTACTGCTCTATTTTAATTGCAAGAATCATTAACGGTATTCTTAGACTCATACTTGAGGCTATAGGTATGGCCTGTATTTTTCTTGTAGTATTTTGCTGTAGTGTCAGTACAATGTAAAATGCATATTTAAAACAATACATTACATGAAAACATCATTCCTTTTGTGTTGTTATACATTTGTGGTGATCCCAAGTATCTGAATAATTTTCCTAAGGCAGTTGTTTTATTCAGTTTTGTGTGTGGCAAAACTAAGTAGTTAATTTCAAAATCTTGTGTTGTGCTTTATTTATTAATGTACCATGTAAATATTTAACAGGTCTATTTATTAATGCTTTGTGATACATTCATGGTTATAATGGGGTATTGGGTGGCCTCCAATTTTATTTATGCCCAGGGTCCCAATACATTTTTATCTGCCACTGCATACAGCATAGCTTAAAAATATAAAATCATATTTAACTAAAACAATATACCCAACAACATACTTCAAACTAAAAAATGGCTTCTACATTTTCTGTGGGTTCTAGCATGAAAAGAATAATTTAATGCGTTAATTGTAAAAGAAACATATAAGTAAAGTGAAGTCATAAAAGAAAGATGGACAGGATCTGCCTTTGCAGCATTGTTCTCAGAGCAGCTTGGATCTCCTTGTTCCGCATACCGTAGATGACCGGATTCATTAATGGAGGCACCATGGAATACAGAACAGCTGCCAGGAGATCCAGAGGGGATGGGGAATCAGAGATGGGCTTCATGTAGGCAATGATGGAAGTGGAAAAAAGCAGGGAGACCACAATAAGATGAGGAATGCAAGTGGAGAAGGCTTTCCGATAGCCTTGCTCAGAGGGGATTCTCAACACTGTGGTGAAGATCTGAACATACGACACAACAATGAAAACAAAACAGCCTAAACCTAAACACACACTAAAGGCAAGAGCTGCCAGCTCTCTGAGGTATGTGTCAGAGCAAGAAAGCCTGAGTAGCTGAGGCACTTCACAGAAGAACTGGTTGATGATATTTGAGTGGCAGAAGGGTAGACTAAGGTGTTCCCAGTGTGCATTGCAGAGTTGATGACACCAGCAGCCCATGCATAGGCAGCTATCCGGATGCAAATTCTCCTGTTCATTATTACCTTGTAATGCAATGGCTTGCAGATGGCAATGTATCGGTCATATGCCATAACAGTGAGAAGTGAAATATCAGCTCCAAAAAAGCAGAACAGACAAAAAACTTGAGCAACACACCCGGAATAGGAAATTGACCTGGTGTTCCATAAAGAGTTAGACATGGATTTGGGCATGGTCACTGAGATGAAGCCAAGGTCTAGGATAAGTAAATTTATCAAAAAGAAGTACGTTGGGGAATGAAGGTGGTGGCTGAGGGCTACAGTTGTGATAATGAGATTCGCCATCAGGGCTGCCAAGTATGTTGCTAGAAAGATGATAAAGTGTAAGATCTGGAGCTCCCGAGTATCAGAGAACCCCAAAAGGAGGAATTCTGTCACTGTGGTTCTGTTGGACATTTTTCTTCTCAGTGCATTGTGCAAAGCCTGTGAAAGAAGAACAAGGGTAATGGTTCGGATCAGAGCAACAAATGTAAGATGAGTGAAGATCACATCAATAATATCTCCTGAACAAAGTGTTAAAGGTGCCTGTGTTAGACTGCTGTAAAGTTTTTAGTTGAAAGCAGGTTTTCTGCATTTTTTGTTGTTGCATATATTACATTTTTCTGTAGAAATCTTTGCTTGTGGTTATACCTATGGTATATGCCAAAGGTATATACCAAAACATCTATTTTTTTTTCAGACAAAAAAAATGTATAATTATTTTTATTGATCCTGTAGTGCATTATAGAGTTTGTTATTTTATTGCCTGATTTCCCATTCTGCTAAAAGGATTCTTACTATAAAACCATCTCCCCTCAGCAAATGAATGCACTGGAGTGATATAGCCAAGCTATAGTGAATCAGCTTGGAGAGGATAACAGAGTCCTGAGGCCTTGAAACAGTAGCCTATGAGCCATCATAGCAGCATTTACAAAAAGAAATCTTGATTTTCAACTGAAAAAACCCATGTGCTCTTTTCTTCTCCGGTATCTTCTGCACTAGAGACCAATGCAAATGATTCCTTTAGCTTCTCTGCTATGACTGTACCATCCCTGTGTGCATAGTTTAAACCTTTGTCCTCTAATGGCCCCACTATCTGACATACTCTAAAGAATTCTTATTCATTCTTTCACAAGATGCTCTTCAAATTCCCCATTGGCCTTCCTTAATATGCTTTTACATTTGACCCACTAGAATTTGTGTACTTTCCTGTTTTCCTCACTGAGCCACATGTCTACTCTATCCTCTGTTGAGATAGAGTAGCCACTTCTTAATATATGTTTGCTTAACACATGTTTAGAGTATTTGCATTTAGCTGGTAGCAGTGTGGTCCACAAAATGCTAACTCAACTTCCTTTCCACTTCCCATGTACATACAGCCTTGCCACAACTAGCCCCTAAGTGTCACCTTGTCCAGAATCATGCTGTAGTGAGCTCCACATGCAGGCTGCCACCTGGTTCTAAACATTTTACATGCTTGCAGCCCCAGCCAGAGTGCTAGCTGTGTGCTGCAATTGCCTAGTACCCTTCCTCTGTTTCACTGGCACTCTGTCTCATTAATCTTTGCCACTTGTGTACAAGGCTATTAAACTGTTTTAGGAAAGAGCGGCCTCTTATTATGTGTTTGCTTAGCACACTTGTTGGAGGCCCCCTGACCCTGATCTTAGAGGCACATGAGATAAAATAAATTGTGTTGGATATCAGCTGTGCTGGTTCCTCATTCTTTTCTCCTGCAAGCATTCTTCTGGAAAACAAGAAATAGTGCAAGGAGGAGGTTGGTGAGCATTGCTGAGGCTCTCGAGTGGGGCTTTGCATTTAGAGCTGGAGGTCTGTTTCCATTAAACTTCCCTTATAAAAGGAAGTCTTTTGCTAAACATATCATTTGTCGCCAGATTTCTATTTCTTTAAAACTATTAACTTATGTAGAAGAACTCAAATTAAAACATAAATGGAGGAAAGAGGGAAAGAAGAAAATATGATTTAAAACATGCAGTTTCTGGTAGCTTTGCTTGAAAATATCCAGTTGCCAAACCTGAAATAATATATGGGTTCTGGATGACAAATTGAAATGCTCTGGAGGGAGCTTTTTTCATTGTTGTTTTGTTTTGTTTTGTTTAGTTTTTTTTTTCCCCTGCCCAGCTAAAACACTTTAAATACATTGATACTGTCTTATCTATTTCCAGTTTTACATCATTTTCAAGTTCTTGAATAACACAAACACGCATATACACACACATCTTTTTACCAACCCAACACATTTAATTGCAATAACAAACTAGCTGCAGTTTACTTACTGAGGTTTTTCCAGGCTTGTGATCTGATTCTCCAGTCCCAGGATTCATAGATTCATAGATTCATAGATGTTAGGGTCGGAAGGGACCTCAATAGATCATCAAGTCCGACCCCCTGCATAAGCAGGAAAGAGTGCTGGGTCTAAATGACCCCAGCTAGATACTCGTCTAACCTCCTCTTGAAGACCCCCAGGGTAGGGGAGAGCACCACCTCCCTTGGGAGCCCGTTCCAGACCTTGGCCACTCGAACTGTGAAGAAGTTCTTCCTAATGTCCAGTCTAAATCTGCTCTCTGCTAGCTTGTGGCCATTGTTTCTTGTAACCCCCGGGGGCGCCTTGGTGAATAAATCCTCACCAATTCCCTTCTGTGCGCCCGTGATGAACTTATAGGCAGCCACAAGGTCGCCTCTCAACCTTCTCTTGCGGAGGCTGAAAAGGTCCCGTTTCTCTAGTCTCTCCTCGTAGGGCTTGGTCTGCAGGCCCTTGACCATACGAGTTGCCCTTCGCTGTACCCTCTCCAGGTTATCCACATCCTTCTTGAAGTGTGGCGCCCAGAATTGCACGCAGTACTCCAACTGCAGTCTGACCAACGCCCTATAGAGGGGAAGTATCACCTCCTTGGACCTATTCGTCATGCATCTGCTGATGCACGATAAAGTGCCATTGGCTTTTCTGATGGCTTCGTCACACTGCCGGCTCATGTTCAACTTGGAGTCCACTAGGACTCCAAGATCCCTTTCCACCTCCGTGCCACCCAGCAGGTCATTCCCTAGGCTGTAGGTGTGCTGGACATTTTTCCTCCCTAGGTGCAGCACTTTGCATTTCTCCTTGTTGAACTGCATCCTGTTGTTTTCTGCCCACTTGTCCAGCCTATCTAGGTCTGCCTGCAGCTGTTCCCTGCCCTCCGGCGTGTCCACTTCTCCCCATAGCTTTGTGTCATCTGCAAACTTGGACAGAGTACATTTCACTCCCACGTCCAAGTCGCTGATGAAGACATTAAAGAGTATCGGTCCAAGGACCGAACCCTGCAGGACCCCACTGCCCACACCCTTCCAGGTCGAGACCGACCCATCTACCAGGACTCTTTGGGTGCGACCCTCTAGCCAATTCGCCACCCACCGGACTGTGCAGTCATCCACATCACAGCCTCTTAATTTGTTCACCAGTATGGGGTGGGATACCGTATTGAAGGCCTTCCTGAAGTCCAGGTATACGACATCCACCCCTCCTCCTGTGTCCAGGCGTTTCGTAACCTGGTCATAGAAAGAGACTAGGTTGGTCAGGCACGATCCGCCCGCCACAAACCCATGCTGGTTTCCCCTCAGCATAATTTGTCCTGCCGGGCTCTCACAAATGTGAGCCTTGATAATTTTTTCAAATACTTTACCAAGGATGGAGGTGAGACTGACCGGCCTATAGTTGCCCGGGTCCTCCTTCCTCCCCTTTTTGAAAATGGGGACCACGTTAGCCCTTTTCCAGTCCTCCGGGACTTGGCTCGTGCGCCACGAGCATTCGAATATTCCCGCCAGTGGCTCTGCAATGACGTCGGCCAGTGCCTTCAGCACCCTCGGATGGAGCCCATCCGGGCCTGCCGACTTAAAGGCATCCAGTTCTTCCAAATGACTCTGCACCACCTCAGGATCTACGCATGGAAGTCTGGCGCCTTGCTGCTGCCTCTCTACAACCCCAGTGAGAGACTTGTCGTGCCCCTCGCTTAGGAACACTGAGGCAAAGAACTCGTTGAGGAGTTCAGCCTTGTCCCCTCTATCTGTCACCAATTGCTTCTGCCCATTTAGCAGGGGTCCTATTCCTCCCTGGGCCTTCCTTTTACTCCCTATGTATCTAAAAAACAATTTCTTGTTGTCCTTTACTTGGGTTGCCATCCTCAGCTCCATGGTAGCTTTGGCCCGCCTAACTGCCTCCCTACAAGCACGAGCAGAGGAGGTATATTCATCTTTAGTGATCTCACCCTGTTTCCACTTTTTATGTGCTCCCCTTTTGGCCCTTAGGCTGCCCTGGATTTCTCTGGTCAGCCATGGAAGCCTCCTGGCCCCTTTCCCTCTTTTGCCTCGCTCGGGGATCGTCTTGCTTTGTGCCCAAAGGATCGTTTCCTTTAGGCACAGCCACCCTTCTTGGGCACCCATCCCATCAAAACTCCTACTCTGCAGTGCTTCCTTGACTAATCGCCTGAGTGCAATGAGATCAGCTTTCCTAAAGTCTAGCACTTTCACCCTACTAGTTACCTTACCCACTCGCCGTCTTATGTTGAATTCTATCATAAGGTGATCACTGTCTCCCAGATAGCTACCGATTTGGAGGTCCCCTATCATGTCATCTCCCGTTGCCAATACCAGATCCAGTATGGCATTCCCCCTAGTGGGACCATACACCTCCTGTGTCAGGTGGAGGTCCTGTACACAAGTTAGAAACCTGTGTGAGCAATGGGACCTTGCTGTCTGCGTCTCCCAGCAGATGTCCGGGTAGTTTAGGTCCCCCATGACTACCGCCTCTTTAGCTTTTATGGTCTCCGAGAGTTGCCTCAGGAGCCCCGCATCTATTTCTTCCCCTTGGTGTGGGGGTCTGTAACAGACCCCTACCACCAAATCCCTTTCTCCTTGCCCCCCATGTAGCCTAACCCACAATCCTTCTACTTCCTCAGCCTCGGATTCTGTCTTGATGAGGGTTGATGTATATTGCTCACTGACATAAAGTGCAACCCCCCCCCCCTTTCTTCCCCGACCTGTCCTTTCTGTACAATCTATAGCCCTCAATATGTATGATGATGTATGTATGAATGATTCTTTGTTTACTGTCCTGCTATCAATGTATCTACTTTCCCTTTTCCCTGCCATGGACAAATCTAGCTGCCAAATGCCCAGGTATCTTACCTTCACTCCAAGACTGACAGAAATAGACCCAAACCAGTTTCTCTCTAGAGAGAAAAGTTCACCTTCCTGGAATGGAAGATCTGAAGCTGCAGGAAGTGGATTTAACCACCTCACTCTTGGGCCATGTGGGACCCATTCCCTTGAACCCAGCTTAGCTTTGAAGCGGGGAACAGGAGGGAAACATTCCTGGATTGACATATTGTAAAGGGGTTTTTTAATCATTTAGTTAGACTACTTCTTAAGTATTTGTCATGCTCTGGGGACAAGATCTGTAGTATATGGAGGCCAGACTATCAAAGATATTTAGGCACCTAAAATTTCATCAGTACATGGACACGTTTAGGAAATGTGCATTTTAGACACATCATTACCTCTGATATACATGGCCTACCATCTTTCCTCTTGCCTTTTATGGTATGCATTTCTCAGTGTTTTAATAAACACGTCACTGTGTCCACCGTGTTCTCTGTCAAGCGCTGTGGTCTTCTTGACTTTCAAATGAATAAGTCTTGGGATTACCAAAGGATAATGGGGCTGAGATATGCAACTCTTCAGTGCACTGTTCCTTTAGACTCCATAAATATTCTATCCAAAAACAACAACAAGTCGACAGAGGCATCAGGGGCTAGGGAGGACAGATTAAGATGGCTGGGACTCCTCAAAACTGCCCACACATCTTCAGGTAGTTCTTTTCAGGTCAATAATTCAATTTTGAAAACTTTCTTCTGGAATCTTTTAACTGTATGTAAAAATTGCTGTCACCTTCTTTAGTTCAATTCCCTGTACCTCTGTTAGGGGCCAGAATCAGAAAATGCACCTCTTACAAACTGGACCAGCTTCTGTAGAGATACCTTAAATGCAATTCCTACAGTGATTCTTGCCTAAGTCTACAAGAGCCTGAGACATTTGCCCTGGGACCCAGAGTATCCCTAGTATCTCCTGGGGTTTACTTTTCAGCCCCACTGATCATTGGTACCCTTCCAGCTGCATATGACTTGAGGGGGAAGGGAAGAGAGTACAGTAGTCTGGCCTTCCTTCCCAAATCAGATTTGCTCTGGCTTGGGGGTAAGAACTAGGAAACTGAACTACCTCATGCATTCTGGGGGACCCTGATCTCAAGAAGGTCGTTACTGACCATCCTTCTTAGGAGGACAAAGGGGTTACATGTCTCTCTCAAGGTCTTGGAAGGGATGCCTGTAATGGCCATTTCACAAGTGGGAAAGCCCTGTGCATATCTTGGACTTGTCAATGTTGTAGTTTAATGATACACAATGGACCTATTTTGCAAAAATATCATGGGAGCAACAAGAAATCCTGAGAGCATCAGCAGGTGCTGCTCTTGAGGAACGAGCAGGGATGGTGATAATGAACAGTTCTGCCCTAGCTTCCAGGCCAAGAAATTTACCCCTTTGATAACAGGTCTCCAGTCAGACACTGCCTCAGAGATATTGTGTCTTTCAGAATTTCCTCCCTTTATGATGTAGCTGGTGAGGACACTTGAGCACAAACTGGAATTGCCATCACACAGGAAATTCTGATTTTCCAGCATTTTTCCCAAAGGCCGACAAAATTCACGTCCTTAGAATTTTACTCTCAACAAAATATTGTGAACATATTTCATGCTGACCTTGTGCAAAAAATCCCTAGGTTAACTGTGTGTTCAGTGACCCTTTGCTCCATTACTTTCTAGTTCTTCTCCATCTTCCTTCCTCTGTTTTTGTGTTTTCAATATTACTTTTAGAGCTGCCTCTGCAGTGTCCAGAGCTTAATTTGTGGTGAAGGAGAAGAGAAGGGGGTGAAGTTTGGGAAGCAAGATGTAAGGAACCAAGGTATGGGAAAGAGACTTGTGGGTAGAGATTATATAATGGGAGTGGGCATTTAAAAAAGGAGGTAAATTGGGGGCAGAGAGAATGAGTCAGGAATCTTTGGAGTATCTAAGCTAGAACCCCATATGGAGGAAATGGATCTTGGGACATGGAACATGAAAACTCAAAAGACAGGGGATGAGAGAAACTCTGAGATGAAAGAGGATAGGGTTAGGGTCCCTGAGTTATTCTTTGGGGGTCATGGGAGAAGAAGTGAACAAAGATAAAATCTGCTTGGAAGTTTGTGGTAGAAGAGAACCAGGGAGCCAGAGGCAGTGTGCTCATGTGCATCTGCGTGTGCGCGCATGCATGCAGAATGTTTTTTTTTTTTATTTTGTTTTGATTTTTTTTGTTTTTTTCTTCCTTTTTTCCTTTCTCTGTTTAGTTTTTTACAGCCTTAGCATGTTCCAGGCAGCACTGGAGACTGGATCAGAAATTGTTACTTGTGTGGAATGTGACAGATGTGACTCTGCAGAAAAGGACTTGGGATTACAGTAGACAAAAAATTGACTAAAAGCCATCAGTTTGCCTTTGTGGCCAAGAAGGCTAACAGTGTACTGGGTCACACTGGTAGGTGTCTTGCCTGCTGGCAATGGATTCACAACCCAGCCCTGATACCTTTGCTCTGGGTGAGCACAACTCTCAGATCGACCACAGCCCCTGCTGGTTGATAATAGTTGAGTTTATTGATACACAGTGATAGGAAATAAAAGCAGTGCAGGCAAAGCAAGTACAGTATACATTACCCAAATACTCCAGTCCCAGAATATACACAAGGTGAGCGATCTGTCTGGCTGGCATGTAAACACTACCTTGAGGTTCTTTGCTTGAGTATCCAACGTCAGCAGCCTTGGAGGCCAGAAGCTGATGCCAATTGTTTCCATCTCCTCTGTTTGGAAAACTCTTCCTTTTGTATTCTTTCTTCTCCTAATGACTCCTGATGACTCTTGATCCATGGCTGTCACTGGCTGGTCATACAGCAACATATCGTGTGTTGTCAGCCAAAACCCCATTTTCTCAAACCCACCTCCTAATTCGGGGCTTTACAAGTATCCTCCTAATTTTGTCTGTCTACCCAAAACCAGAAAGCTTAAGGCTTTTTGCAAGCAGGCACTAAAGCTTGGGTCTCACAGTCACACAGCCTTCAGAATCAGACAGGGTGTCTAACCAAGGCAGGAAAACAGCAAGGCCACACATCCTGGGTAACTGAAAACATCCAAACTTTATTTCAATTATATATATATATATATATATATATATATATATATATATATATATATATATATATATTACTATAAGCCAATTTTCAAAAGCAAATCTTTAAAACCATTTCTAAGCCAACATTGCCAGGAGATCAAGGGAAGTGATTATTCCCCTTTATTCAGCACTGGTGAGGGCACATCTGGAGTACTGTGTCCAGTTTTGGGACCCATACTAAAGAAATGGACAAATTGGAGAGACCCCATTGGAGGGTAACAAAATAGTAAGGGGGCTGGGGCACATGACTTCTGAGGAGAAGCTAAGGGAACTGGGCTTATTTAATCTGGAGAAAAGAAGACTGAGGGGAGATTTAATAGCAGCCTTCAACTACCCAAAGGTTGGTTCCAAACAGGATAGAGCTGAACTGTTCTCAGTGGTGGCAGAGAACCAGGGATCCTGGTTTTCTCTGGTAAAAAAAAAAAAAAAATCCGAATCTGATTTAAAAAAGTTACCCAAAATCCACATTTCTCCATGATTAAAATGAAACACCTCTCTCTCTCTCTCTCTCTCTCTCTCTCTCTCTCTCTCTCTCTGAGATATATATATATAGTGGTGTTTCATAAATAGTGGTGTGCATATGATATAGATATAGATATAGATATAGAGGTGTTTCATTTTAAATCATGGAAAAATGTGGATTTGGGGTACTTTCAGGAAATTTGGGATTTTTTTTTTATTAGAGAAAACCAGGATCCCTTGCAGATGACAGAACAAAGAGCAATGGTCTTAAGTTGCAGCAAGGAAAGTTTAAGCTAGATATTAGGAAAAAAACTTTCTCACTAGGAAGGTAGTAAAACACTGAAACAGGTTACCCAGAGAGGTTGTGAAATCTCTGTCCTTAGAGGTTTTAAAGACCCAGCTAGATGAAGCCTTGGTTAAGACAATCTAGTTGGGGCTGGTCCTGCGCTGAATAGGTGATTAAACTAGATGACCTCCTGAAGTCCCTTCCAACACTAATTAGTTATGATTCTGTGGTTGTATTCCCTGCAGAGGAGTTACTGTTTCATGTGCACTAAGTGTAAGCTAGTAACTACCTTAGAGGAAAAGAGGGAAAGGTTGGAAGTACAGTACATGCTGCATGTACTGTATCTGGGAAAATGAAGACTTCTTGAATAGTTAGGAAAAGCTGACACAGGAGTGGCCAAAGAAAAAAGAAGAGATGTAGCAGCATGTGACTACCAGAAGGAAGATGATCCCAATAATTCAAGTGGAATCGACTGAAGTCAGTAACTATTTTCAAACACTGCAGTGCAACAGTTGGGGATAAGGAAGAGAGGAACAACATTCCCTCTAAGCTGCGTGGTGTGCGCAGACACACTCATGCCGTGCTGCCAGGCACTCCGGCACAGCCACGCATGCCATACAGCTTAGAGGGAACACTGATGGGGAGGACACCAGTAGGAAAGGATAAGATGACAAAGGAGGGAGTGAAGGGCTCTGGTATGGGGCCTTTAAGAGAACTGCATGAAGAAGGAAGAGTGGTGATTGTTGATGACTCCCTTCTGTGAGGAACAGAAGCAGTGCTTTGTTATCCAGATTTGAGATCCTGGGATTAGTGCTATTTGCCCGGACCCCCTATTCTGGACATCACAGAAAGGTTGCCAGAGCTCATCCATCCATTATACCATTACCATTCCTTTCCTGTTTGTCCATGTAGGCATTACTGACATTGCCAGGAATGACACTGAGCAGGCAAGAGGAGACTATGAAATTCTGAGCAGAAAGATTAAGAGCCTGGAGCACAAGTGATGGTCTTATCAGTCCTCCTCAAACCCAAACAAGGACTGTTGTATCATGGAAGTAAATGCATAGCTGACATGGTGGTGTTGATATGAAAGCTTTGGATTCCTTGACAATGGCAGATGTTCTAGGAAGGAGGACTGCAGTGAAGAAGTGGCATCCATCTGATCAGAAATGGAAAGAGCATCTTTGGGTCCTTTTTGGCCAACCTAATGAAGACAGCTTTAAACTAAATGCCATAGGAAATGGTGAATAAAACCCTTCACAATAAAGCAAACAGTCTGGAGAGGAGAGGAAGGAGGAAACAGCTCAACTTAAGGAAGGGGCCAGAGAGCTACAGGACAGCAATAAGGGATACGGAAGGGAAATGAGTAGGTCAAAACACAACATATGTCTAGTGTGTGTATACAAATGTCGGAACTATGGAGAACAAAGATGATGAGCTGGAAATCACAGTCTGATACCAATCAAGTCAGATTTCTTTTCACAAAGAAACTTGGTGGGACCATTCTTATACCTGGAACATTAACATCAAAGGCTACACTCTTGTTTGGAAAGACAGGTTTGGGGAAAGCGATGGTGGCATTGTGTGGTATGTCTAAAATATGCTTGTTCCTTGGTTCCAAAGGAAGATGGCAGCAGTTTGTAGTGTATTTGGGTGACAATAAAAAGTGTAAGATACAGGCAATTTATTATAGTCCACAAAATCAGGAAGAAGTGGATGAGGCTTAATCTACACTATCAAAGTTATTGTAAAAATACTTTAGAACAATGCTATAGACGTAGAAGTGATAAGAAGAGATGCTATTGGAAAACAAATTCTTTTCCAAGGAGTCACACTATGCCCAACAGACAGTTTTATTTTTTCAGATCCACAGGAGGTAGTTTCATATCAAAGTAACTTTTGCAATGACTATGAAAAGAAGTCAAGGTCAGACTCTTGACAGAGTAGGCTTTTGCTTTCCAGGTGGCCTGTGGTTTGTCATGGAATCATAGTGATTTGGGAGAGTTTTTTTACAGATGGATGCCCTTCCTGATGCTGACACTCCTCCTTTATCTGAGCTTGGGACCAACATTGGATTGGTAGAATTGGTCATCCGTGGTGGAGTTTTGGTATGGGCATGTTCAAAGGAGTCTGGAAGAATACGTGGGAAAAGAATGACACTACCAGAGAGAAGGGGAAGAGGAAGACTGAAGATGAGATGAAGGAGGTACAGTCAAGAGGGACAAGAGAGAGGAGTTGAAAGAAGAAGATAGATATGACAGAAGCCAGTGGAGAGCCAGGATCTGTAACAGGAACCCTGTTCAGATAGGATAAATGAGGGTGGAAGAGGAAGAAAATAAAGAAGACAACAAAGAAGAAGAAGAAGGGTCCTTTGACATGGCCAGCTGTATAGTGCAATATCAAAAGTGAAATCATTTGACATCCTGATACTGCAAATTACGTAGTCAAACCATTATGGCAGAAGTGGTCTACCAGCCATGGATGAGGCAACCCATATGACCAAAAACTTTATGGAAGTGGACCTAGACTCTGGGACCTAAGCTCAGGGAGATTAGGGTTGTGAGAGAGGACACTTGGAACTTTGAGGAAAGCATGAGCTGGAGCGCCAGCACCCATGACCCGACCCCTACTTCTCCCAGACTGCAGCAGGGTAAAGGGGTTCTGACAATGCACTTAGGGAAGAGAGAAACCTGGAACAGGCTTGCATCCTAATGAGGAAGTATGGTGAAGACTCTGTTTGTTTTATAGGTGGCAAGAGAGGCCATTGGAACAGTTCTTGATTTTAGATGGATTGTGGGCATGTCAGGGGCACCCAGATAGGGCCTGGGTTGGAAGGGTTATGTGGTGCGTGATAAAATGGGGGATGTACAGGTCATGGGGTTTCATAGATTCATAGATGTTAGGGTCAGAAGAGACCTCAATAGATCATCGAGTCCGACCCCCTGCATAGGCAGGAAAGAGTCCTGGGTTCAGATGACCCCAGCTAGATGCTCACCTAACCTCCTCTTGAAGACCCCCAGGGTAGGGGAGAGCACCACCTCCCTTGGGAGCCCATTCCAGACCTTGGCTACTCTAACTCTGAAGAAGTTCTTCCTAATGTCTAGTCTAAATCTGCTCTCTGCTAGCTTGTGGCCATTATTTCTTGTACCCCCGGAAGCGCCTTGGTGAGTAAAGCCTTACCAATTCCCTTCTGTGCCCCCATGATGAACTTATAGGCAGCCACAAGGTCGCCTCTCAAACTTCTCTTGCAGAGGCTGAAGAGGTCTAGGTGCCCTAGTCTCTCCTCATAGGGCTTGGCCTGCAAGCCCTTAACCATACAAGTGGCCCTTCTCTGGACCTTTTCCAGCTTATCCACATCCCTCTTGAAGTGCGGAGCCCAAAATTGCATGCAGTATTCCAACTGTGGTCTGACCAGCGCCTGATAGAGGGGAATTATCACCTCCTTGGTTCTGTTCGTCATGCAGCTGCTGATATACGATAAAGTACCATTAGCTTTTCTGATAACTTTGTCACTGACAACTCATGTTCATCTTGGAGTCCACTGGGACTCCAAGATCCCTTTCCGCTTCCATGCCTCCAAGCAGGTCATTCCCTACGCAGTAGGTATGCTGGACATTTTTCCTCCCTAGGTGCAGCACTTTGCATTTCTCCTTGTTGAATTGCATTCTGTTGTTTTCTGCCCACTTGTCCAACCTGTCCAGGTCTGCTTGTTGTTCCCTGCCCTCCGGTGTGTCCACTTCGCCCCACAGTTTTGTGTCATCCGCAGACTTGGACAGAGTACACTTCACTCCCTCATCCAAGTTGCTGATGAAGACATTGAAGAGTATAGGTGCAAGGACCGAGCCCTGCGGGACCCCACTGCCCACACCCTTCCAGGTCAATACCGACCCATCCACTACGACACTCTGGGTGCGACCCTCTAGCCAATTTGCCACCCACCGGACAGTGTAGTCAATCAAGTCACAGCCTCTTAAATTGTTCACCAGTATGGTGTGGGATACTGTACCGAAGGCCTTCCTGAAGTCTAAGTAAACGACATCAACCCCTACTCCTGCGTCCAGGTGTTTTGTAACCCGGTCATAGAAAGAGACTAGATTAGTCAGGCATGATCTACCTCCTACGAACCAGTGCTGGTTTCCCCTCAGCATAATTTTTCCTACCGGGCTTTTGCAAATGTAAGCCTTGATAATTTTTTAAAAGACTTTGCCAAGGATGGAGGTGAGACTGACTGGCCTATAGTTGCCTGGGTCCTCCTTCCTCCACTTCTTGAAAATGGAGACCACATTGGCCCTTTTCCAGTCCTCCGGACCTGGCCCATGTGCCATGAGTGTTCATATATTCCCACCAGTGACTGCGCAATGATGTCAGCCAGTGCCTTCAGTACCTTCGGATGGAGCTCATCCGGACCTGCTGACTTAAACGCATCCAGTTCCTCCAAGTGCCTCTGCACCATCTCAGGGTCTACGCTTAGTAGTCTGGCACCCTGCTGCTGCTTCTCTACAATCCCAGTGAGAGCCTTGTCTTGCCCCTCGCTTAGGAAAACATAGGCAAAGAACTCATTGAGGAGTTCAGCCTTGTCCCCCCTGTCCGTCACCAATTGCTTCTGCCCATCTAGTAGGGGTCCTATTTCTCCCTGGGCCTTCCTTTTACTCCCTATATACCTAAAGAACAATTTTTTGTTATCCTTAACTAGGGATGCCATCCTCAGCTCCATGGTAGCTTTGGCCTGTCTAACTGCCTCCCTACAAGCACAAGCAGAGGAGGTATACTCCTCTTTAGGAATCTCTCCCCATTTCCACTTTTTATATGCCCCCCTTTTAGCCCATAGACTGCTCTGGATTTCTCTGGTCAGGCAAGGAAGTCTCTTGGCCCCTTTCCCCCTTTTTCCCTGCATCGGGATCGTCTCCCTCTATGCCCAAAGGATCATTTCCTTAAGGCACAGCCACCCTTTCTGGGCTCCCAACTCTTTAAAACTCTTACTCTGCAGTGCATCCTTGACTAATCACCTGAGTTCATTGAAGTCAGCTTTCCTAAAGTCTAGCACTTTCACCCTACTAGTTACCTTACCCACTCAACGTCTTATGGTGAATTCTATTATTTGGTGATCACTGTCCCCCAGGTGACCACCGATCTGTAGGTCTCCTACCTTGTCATCCCCCGTTGCCAATACCAGGTTCAGTAAGGCATTCCCCCTAGTGGGACCGTGTACCTCCTGCGTCAGATGTAAGTCCTGTACACAGGATAGGAACCTGCGTGAATGGTGGGACTTTGCTGTCTGCATCTCCCAGCAGATGTCTGGGTAGTTTAGGTCCCCCATGACTACCGCCTCCCTAGTTTTTATGGTCTCTGACAGCTGCCTCAGGAGCCCCAAATCTAGTTCTTCCCCTTGGTGTAGGGGTCTGTAGCAGACCCCTACCACTAAATCCCTTTCTCCTTGACCTACATGTAGCCTAACCCACAATCCTTCTACTTTCTCCTCCTCCGATTCCGTTTTGATAAGGGTCGATGTATATCACTCATTGACATAGAGTGCCACCCCTCCCCCTCTCTTCTCCACTCTATCCTTTCTGTACAGTTTATAATCCTCAATGTGTACTGCCCAGTCGTGGGAAGAATCCCACCAGGTTTCTGTTAGCCCTAGAAAGTCGTAGGTGTTTTCTGCAAGCAGGAGTGCTAGTTCATCCTGCTTGCTCCCCATGCTTCTAGCGTTAGTGTATAGGCACTTGAGCCCTGTGACTGGCGCCTTTGTTGCTCCCCAGCTCTGATGCCCAAAGGGCCCCTGATTGCTTACCTGCTTACTGCTTACCTGTGCTGTACTGCTGGCTGCCCCATGGCTTGCAGGTTCCCGATGTTCTCCTTCAGGCTGGGCTGTCCTTGTGGGTGCCACATGGTTTGGTGGTCCATGGCTTTCCCTGCCCTCATCATCCCCTCCCCCCGACAAGCCTAGTTTAAAGCCCGCCAGAGGAGATCCGCCAACCTAGAAGAGAACACACTTACCTTTGGGAGACAGGTGAAGCCCATCCCAACTGAGCATGTCTCTCGTCGTGTTGTGCAGGTCATTGTCAAGGAAGCCAAAGCCTGCCTCAAGACACCATTGCTGAAGCTGCCAGTTGGTCTCTCTAATGCAGTTGGGTTGGTAGACTCAGGATCCAGACAGGCCTTTATAGATCAGTGATTTGTGGACCTGATTTCCCAACACCAGAGTGTGCTTCTGTGACATGTATCTGTGACACCATTAAGCCATACCCCACAATTATAGTGAGCCCAGCTATTGGGAGACAGAAGGCTAGGATTGTTGGCATTTTGTCTAGCCACCTGAGCCCCCAGGTGGTGACTGGTAGGAAATGTGGCTCAGTGGCCAAACTGTTACATTTGACCTGCAGGGCTGAGTTGAGGTTGACCCATTCTCCTCCAGCTTCTCAGCAGCTCATACAAAATCACCCCATTAAATCAAACAAATGATATGGGGAAAAATTATCTAGAAAGGAAAACAAGAAATTTACCAGTCCCTCAACAAAATGTTTATCCTCCAAACTAGAAACACCCTAATAGCAATCAGAGACTGACTATGGATATAGATTTTTTTTTACAGGCAGTGCCTTAATAAGATGGGCTATATGTGTCACTTCAAGATGGACATACAGAGAGTGAGAACACAAAAATGAAAGATTTTTCAATAAACTGGTTCCCCATTATATGTTCATAGAAACAATACTGTCATTACTTCTTTATAGCTCTTAAGAATAATAAAAGTGAATGACAATCATGAGAGGGAGAATGATCCTTCGGAGGGTATTTCACCATCATAACAAATTAATTTCCTCACATTGGGAAAAGAGCCCAGTAAACATTAGTAGGGTCATGGTCCTAAAATGACTGTGTATCGTGAGTGACAGACACTCAGACCCCTTCTCCCTGATTCACATCTATCTCAGGTTCCAGCTCCACCTAATTTCTGGCATATTTTACAGTGCACTTCCCTTTAACCCAGGGGTGTCAAACATCTGGCCCCAGAGGCTGGATGAGGGGTGCAGGCCCAGTCTGAGTGCCCTGGACTAGGCATGTATGCTGCTTGGAGCATGTTTGTTGGTTCTCGCCCTGCACGCCACACACAGGGCATCTGCACCTGACCAACTGTGCACACTGGATCCTGCATGGACGGTCAGTCTATAGGACTAACCCACAGTCCCATATTCAGGGCTCATCTGGCACAGGTGTCACAAGCAGCACGTGTCCAAAAAAGAGTCTAATTTGTCTAAAGCTTTATTATTACTGTTATTTGAGAAAAATTAATATGTTCCTTGAGAACCATTTCTATATTAAAGAAAATAGTAACAGGATTTGGATGACTGCATTCATTGAAGTCCTTTGACAATTCTTCACGGTAAGAGTGGGTAAAATTTGGAATGGGCTTCCAGCAGAGGTGGTGCTCTCCCCTACCTTGGGGGTCTTCAAGAGAAGGCTGGATAGGCATCTGGCTGGGGTCATCTGACTCTAGGATTCTTTCCTGCCTAGACAGGGGGTCGGACTTGATGATCTGTTGAGGTTCCGACCCTAACATCTATGAATCCCAGCGAGTAGGGAACCGGTATATACAGAGATTGTACAGCCTGTCTACACTCATGCCTCCACCAGTGGAAGATCTGGGAACAGATGCTAGACCCTTGACTGGGGTAAGCATTTTAAAGAATTTTGCTCTGAGAGAAGGTAAAGGGAACCTCATGCTGCCACCCCAAGGCTCTGAGAGAAGGTAAAGGGAACCTCATGCTGCTAACCCAAAGCTCTGAGAGAAGGTAAAGGGAACCTCATACTGCCACCCCAAGGTTCTGAGAGAGGCCATGATGTTGGCTGAGGTCCCAATGCAGGGCCAGACTGCAATAGGACATAACATGCAAGCAGCCAACTTTGAGGAAACAAGATCTAGCATAGTATCCCTTATGCTCCACAGTGCTCTGGAGTCAGCCTGGGGCCACAGTCAGGCAGTTGCTCTGAGTCTTGCTTTATCCTCTTAGCAGATCCAGCTGGACACTGCTTGGTGGAAATCCAGGAAAGATCTGTCAAATTTGAGATTAAAGTTCAATTTTAGGGAGTCCCCGGGGACACTGGGACACAGTCCCAAAATCCAAGCCTGTCTTGGGGAACGTGGAATGATCCAGCACTTTACATTTTAAAGGCCGAATGTTGGAAATTATCTCTTGGCTCTTAGCAGAGCTGCAACTCTTTCTGGCAATGACTGATTTATGCACCTTCCCCACAGATAATAAACCATCACTGTATCATGCATTTATTTTGTGAATTTGACAGCCTTCTTTGAGGCAGCACCAGTTTAGTTCAGATTACACCTGTGTCCCTCTGGCCTAGTGATCAAATCTCCATCTGGTGGCTACACTCAGCAACTACATAGAGCAACTACAATTCATCAGTGATGGACATACCAGTGTTTTATTTATAGGGAAAATGCAGATGGTGAGGAATTCATTTATATACTTAACAATAAGCCAAACAAAAAGGAAAAGGAAAAAGCAATGATTGCAAGCTGAAGTATTGAGAAAAGTGGTCATGAAAAGGTCAAGATTTCACATGAAAAGTAGTTTCAAACTAACAAATAACCCCTGTGTTTCTCTTTCCAAAATATGATCTTTTCCACATTTTTAAGAATATATTGACAGCAGATGAAGGTGCCTTAGACCACTGTATGCAGCCTCCCATGCAACCACTAGCACAGAATAGCAAGTTCAAGTTTCACCTTGGAAAAACATAACAAGTCATTGAAAATGACATTCCCTCCCCCCCGCCCTCCCCCCCAATAGAGAAATGCTGAATGAATTCTGAAAATTGTCATTTTGGGGGGGGGCAAAAACTTTGAATGGATGATGTCTTATTTAAGAGCTAAAGGCACTGATATGAAGGGATTAATTGTCGCGTGCTGAAGTCAATCAAACAATCCCTTGAAGCACGTGCATGCAAGGTCCAGTGCTTGGTTTCTGGCAGAATCATGTATTGAGGACGAAATCCTCTTTCACTTGCATGCCTAAAAAGCACAAGTACAGCTGTGTAACTGCAGCTTCTGGCATACAGGGGAAAAAGGATCATCCTGAACATACACCTGCCAGAACAGAGAGGAAGAAAGCCCTCTCACATCGTAACCCAGTAGGATATTTGCTGAGGAAGCAGGAAACAGGGGCTTTAGGCCCCTGGTCCCTCAGGAGGGATTTAACCTTGCAACTCCTGTGTCCACGCGCAGTGCTCTAACCACCGGCCCTCCTCTTGAAGTTGGCTAACTCCACTTTTTTTCTGTAATGCTCATTGCAGAAACAGCTTTAGGATATTTTTGGACTCATTGGAAGTAAGAGTCAAGTAGTTTCAACCAGAGGTCCCTTCCTTTCAGGGAACCATTCATTTCAGTGAGTCACATGCCAAATGCTTAACCACCTACCTCCTGGCTCCTCTTGCACTCCTTCCTTAGCAGTCCAGAGTGCCAGCTTCAAGAGAGTCCAGGAGGATCCAGATGTGGCTTGGTGACTAGATCACTTTATACAAAAGCTGGAAGTCCGCGGGTCCACCTCCTCTGGGACAGGGGGTTAGAAGTGGGGGCTCATGCTCCTGGTGATATTCACCTAGAGCTGAAGAGCAGGATGGCTCTTCCCCATGATCTTACAGCTCTTGGTAGTTCAGTCTTGCCTAACGGAAATGATGGGATATTCCCAGTTTTGGGTTGGAAGCCCGGCAGTCCTATTTCTAGTTCCCCCTGCTGGCCAACAACAGTAGTGCGGGCCGCAGACTGCTCTCAAGTGCCCCCTAGTGGCCAAAAATTGTACTCTGGCCTCCTGCCAGCTCTCTAGCACCCCCCTGGTGGCCAAAAATGGTACACTGGTCTGCTGGTGTCTGTCTAGCATCGCTGGTGACCAAAAATGGTACTGAAGGCAAGGAATGGCTCCCTAAGGCCCCATACTGGCAGAAGGCCAATGTGGTGCCTATCTTCAAGAAAGGGAGGAAAGTGGATCCGGCTAACTATAGGCCCATCAGCCTGACTTCTATCCCGGGGAAGATCTTAGAAAAGTTTATTAAAGAGGCCATCCTTAATGGACTGGCCGACGCCAACATCTTAAGGGATAGCCAGCACGGGTTTGTTGCGGGTAGGTCTTGCTTGACCAATCTCATTTCCTTCTACGACCAGGTGACCTATCACCTGGACAAGGGAGAAGAGATTGATGCCATATATCTTGACTTCAAAAAAGCCTTCTATCTGGTGTCCCATGATCGCCTCTTGGAGAAACTGGCCAATTGTCGCCTTGGGTCCTCCACGATCCACTGGCTGGAAAATTGGCTCCGGGGTCAGACCCAGAGGGTAGTAATTGATGGAAGTCATTCATCGTGGTGTCCTGTGACCAGTGGGGTCCCCCAAGGCTCTGTCCTTGGACCCATACTGTTCGACATCTTCATTAATGATGTGAACACTGGAGTCAGAAGCGGACTGGCCAAGTTCGCCGATGACACCAAACTTTGGGGCAAAGCATCCACACCAGAAGACAGGCGGGTGATCCAGGCTGACCTGGACAGGCTCAGCAAGTGGGTGGATGAGAATCTGATGGTGTTCAATGCTGATAAATGCAAGGTTCTCCACCTTGGAAAGAAAAACCCGCAGCATCCTTATAGGCTTGGCAGTGCTATGTTGGCTAGCACTATGGAAGAAAGAGACTTTGGGGTCATCATTGACCACAAGATGAACAGGAGCCTGCAGTGCAATGCTGCGGCTAGTAAAGTGACCAAAACGCTGGCTTGCATCCATAGATGCTTCTCAAGCAAATCCTGGGACATCATTCTCCCCTCGTACTCAGCCTTAGTGAGGCCGCAGCTGGAGTACTGCGTCCAGTTTTGGGCTCCACAATTCAAAAAGGATGTGGAGGAGCTTGAGAGAGTCCAGAGAAGAGCCACACGCATGATCAGAGGTCAAGGAAGCAGACCCTACGATGACAGGCTGAGAGCCATGGGGCTCTTTAGCCTGGAAAAGCGCAGGCTCAGGGATGATCTGATGGCCACCTATAATTTTATCAGGGGTGACCACCAGTATCTGGGGGAACATTTGTTCACCAGAGCGCCCCAAGGGATGATGACTAGGTCGAACGGTCATAAACTACTACAAGACCGTGTCAGGCTGGACATAAAGAAGAATTTCTTTACTGTCCGAGCCCCCAAGGTCTGGAACAGCCTGCCACCGGAGGGGGTTCAAGCGCCTACATTGAACACCTTCAAGAGCAAACTGGATGCTTATCTTGCTGGGATCCTATGACCCCAGCTGACTTCCTGCCCTTTGGGCAGGGGGCTGGACTCGATGATCTTCCGAGGTCCCTTCCAGCCCTAATGTCTATGAAATCTATGAAATCTATGAACATGGTATTGCGGCCCACAGAAGGCTCTGTGGTGCCCCCTGATGGCTGAAAACAGTACTGTGTGCCGCAGGTGGCTCTCTAGCATTGCCTGGTGGCCAAACACGGTACTGTGGGCTGCACATGGCTGTCTAGTGCCTCCTGGGGCCCAAAAACCATTTTTGTCCATGGGGAGGGGTGATAGGGATCCTTTTCTCAGGAGCAGTACCCTTTTAGGCCACCAGAAGGTGCTAGATAGAGAGCCGTTTCCTGGGTGCAGGACTATTTTTGACTCCCGGGGAGTGCTAGAGAGCAGTTTCCGATCCACCATACATTTTTCAGTCCCCAGGGGGCACTAGGGAGATGGTTCCTGGCTGCAGAACCCAATTTGGCCATTGCTGGTCACTAGAGAGCTGTTTACTGGCTGCAGTACCGTATTCAGTCACCAGGGGATCCCTAAAGAGCCGTTTCCCTGGTGCAGTACCATTTTCGTTCACCAGGGTATGCTAGAGAGCCTTTTCCTGGGTGCAATACCATTTTCAGCTGCCAGGTAGTGCTGCAGAGCCGCTTTTGTGCCACAATACCATTTTAGCCATTATGGGGTACTATAGAGCTGTTTCCTGGCTGCACTACCCTTTTCAGCCACCAGAGGGCTGTAGAAAGCCTTTTCCTGGGTGCAGTAAAGTTTTCATTTGCTCACAGGGATAAAAGGGACAGCTCCGATCCTTCATGGCTATTTACTGAGGCTGTTTGCATACTGGCAGATCTTGTGAAGGCAATCTTTTCCAGCTGGGCTTTTTAAACGTCCAAATGAAATCTTTGCATCTACAGAACCATGCAAAGATTTCATTTGGACATGTTTAAAAAGCCCAGTTGGAAAAGACCCCCTCCATTCTTTGCTACAGCGTACTACAGCGTCATGCAGTCAGTGGTGGACTTCTCTTACTGAAGAAGGAGTTGCCTTGCTTCCAGGTAAGGTCCTTGAGGACACTGTGATGCCAGGCCCACCACGGTGCAAGGACTGGGTGTCCCAAGCAGAACAGAGAGCAGTGTAGCTAGGAGAAGGAGACAGAAACAACTTTGGTGTTCCCAGTTCCCCATAGCTCTCCTGGTGCTACGTTCTGCTGTGATGTACTAGCAAAATTCCTGGGACTTCTTCTTTCCAGTTCTGTAAACTTAAGTGAATGTTCATGACCGTAAGGACTAACATAAGGTTGCAAGTCTTCGCAGGTGTATCTTTGTTCCTAACTACATGTAGGCAGGTTGAAATGCATTGTTTTCCTGCCTTGGAGGACAAGTCATCAACAGAGACAGTGCTAGTATGAGTAGGAGCCAGGTTACAGTGTATTGTGCCATCAAGAAGTGCAAGTAGTTGGCAAAAGTTCTGCAATATCTTCCTGGATTGAGTCAGCCGTATTTACAGTGAGGTTTAAAAGGATGGGTCACTTTGATTGCCAGATGTGTTTTCATGAAATGATGCCATGCTGGCTTTAAGGGTTAAAATTAGTCTCAAGGTCAAGTTGTATTTCACTATGAAAAGTACCCCCCACACAGCAGCTGTCACTCACTTTTGCTCATGGTCTTAACTTTCCTTGCATTTACCTTTGTTCCTTCCCCTCTACCCACTCCATCAGTGTCAGTGCTTTAAGACAGTCAGCTTTTAACTCCTCTTTTTCTTGCACCTTACCGAAGTGCCAGATGTGTTGGTCCCCAAAGGGGAAACTCCCAGCCCCCTCTCCAACCACTAACCTCAAAGCTTGCATGTAGTAACAATATGCATGTGGTTTGAAACATGCCCCATTTCTCTACCCCAGAGATCAGAGCCCACTCAGACCTTCTGGAGGACATGAAATGACAGCTGGACAAACATGTGGGGATTCCAAGCTTACCCCTCTGCTTGTTTCGTCTTTGGATATACATGTGCCATGTGTCTAAACTGTGTTTTCAGCCATAAGTTATCCACTTATTTACTAAAGTATGTCTTTGAGGCACTCTGCCATGCTCCTACCTGTGGTAGGTGGCCTTTGTCCTCTAGTTCGTGCCATTCTGGTGACCATACTTCTCCAGAGACCCTTGAAACTCAGGGCTTCTCTGAGTGCTGGTCTGACTCATTTTCTGCAATTGTACTCCTTACATTACATGCTACAACCTGGGAACCTGGGAGCATGGAGCATGTAATGGGGGAGGAATGGAGCAGAAAGTAAGACAGGCAATGATGCACCCTGGCAAAATACATGCTACTGGGGTGCTTTCCTTTTAACAGCTATATGCTGAGCTGGGTGTTTGGAAGGAGGGGTCATTTCAGTCACATTGTGTCATGCCTCATCTGGAAGGCTCCTTGCCCTTGAGGTGGAAGAACAGATATCCCCAGCTCAGACAGGGACGTAGACCGCCTTCCTCAAAGGAAAGAGGTACTGTGCTTTTTTACTTCGCCTTTCTGAATGAGAAGAGGGAATGGAGGTCTTCAGCTTTTTTGCTGCTTATCTTGTGTCCCACTGAAGTCAGTCGAGTTAAGAGCTCTCACCAGGCCTTCCCAAATAGAAGCCTTTTTTGGTCTTCCCCCTCCTGAAGAACCCTTCTGAATGCAGCTGTGGTGCAGCTTCTCAAGGGTCAAGTCTCTGGCTTTGAGACTCTGCCTCTTCTCTGTCCCTGGCTTCTTCGGTGATCTGTAGCGCCTCTGCCTTGGAGAGCTCCTTTCTTGTCGTCAACTCCCAGAAAGGGGAGGTGTTTTCTTCTACAAAATGGCAGGTCTGCATGCGGACACCCTAACCAGCATAGCAGCCTGCTCAGCTGCAAACAAACTGTCTTTATTGCATCACAGCAGTTCCCTGTGTTGTACCTTGGACTCCACTTTACTCTTCACTCTGTCCTCCCTGGGTCTCCCTTTCTCTCTCCCCAGCTCTTGCAGCCTCACTCTTTTTCCATAGGCCCAAGAAGCCACACTCAGGAGAAAACCATTACAAAATGACAGCATTAACCAGGACACTAAAACACCCCCAACCAAATTAAACATAAAGTTGTGGAGAAGCAATCAGGGAGCAGTCTCCGTGACCTGCTCCCAGGCTCAGACTACCATCTCCTCCTGCAGTGAAAAGGGCATCTAGACGTCCTACCTATGAGACTATTAACAGCATCTACTTACATCAACACAGGCTCATGCTGGGGCCCCCACAAACTGTTCCCCCCTAGAGCTGCAGGCTAGACCTCAGCCCACTTGCCCTCTTCCATCACATCTTTACCATGGCTTGTTTTCTTCTCTCAAGCGTGCTCCAAGAGAGGAGAGAGAAAAGTACAGGCTCCCACAAGTTGTGCCCCTGCCTGGGCATACTAAAATAACAAATTAAACAACATATCATTTGCTGGTGCATAGTCTCACCACTTTCATGGCCCAATAGTGTTCTGGGGCTCAGCCTTTGTGCATCTGTGCCCTTGCATCTACCCTTTCTCTCCTGCCAGGTACCTTGCTCTTTCTCCCCAGGCCTCATCAGCCCCACTTACAACAAAACCACTACAAAACTAAAGCATTAACAGGGGACTAACACCCCCAATCAAATTCACCAGAATGTCCTGGGGGACTATTGCTTCATGGCACATTCCTTTGTTCATAGTCATGGTCTGTCCTAGGAAAGGTTTGCCGGTTTTACTACACTGGCCAACCTTCTCATTGTAGACACAGCTTATAGCACTGAAATTGCTTTAGTGGATACAACTTTCATCAGTTGCCTGAGTAAAAATAAGTCTTCTACAGTTGCTCTCCCATATGGAGTTTTGCTGATGCTTACCCTTAGTGAACATTCTCTATAACAGCAACAGTGAAGTGTAGACTTTTGTGAGGGGCCAGACAAAGCAAAGGCTGAGTTTCTATCACAGAATAGTCTGGTTGGAAGGGACCTCAGGAAATCACCTAGTCCAGCGCCCTGCTCAAGTAAAGATTTTTCAAAGTTCTGGTAGCATCAAACTCTACAGCATGAAGAGAGAAAGAACAGACAAGAATAGAGAAAAAATAATTTAATTTGTGAGTAGGGGAAAAATGACGAGGACGAATGGTCACAAACTACTACAAGATCGTTTCAGGCTGGACATAAGGAAGAATTTCTTTACTGTCCGAGCCCCCAAGGTCTGGAACTGCCTGCCACCGGAGGTTGTTCAAGCGCTTTCATTGAACACCTTCAAGATGAAACTGGATGCTTATCTTGCTGGGATCCTATGACCCCAGCTGACGTCCTGCCCTTTGGGCGGGGGGCTGGACTCGATGATCTTCCGAGGTCCCTTCCAGCCCTAATGTCTATGAAATCTATGAAAATGGTTTCTACACAGAAGCTAAGACAAATAAAATAAAATAATGCTATTAATGATAAGAAGCTGCTTGATACACAGCTTTATGCCTGGGATACACATTACATTGAAGTAAAGCGTAAATACAAGTCTGATTCACAGTAGCCACAAACAGTCCCTTTATATATCCCATTTGTAAATACTACACGGTGGGAGAACTGTCAAAAACAAATAATGATTTTTCTAGGCAGTGCCATTTATTGGTTAAACTGCATGCTTGGGACTGACATAGACAAGTTTCTGAAGGCAGTGCCAAAACCCTTGCTTCTTGCATATTTCTTGGACCATCATGGTTACAGTATCACTCCAATATAAGCAGAACAAATATGGTGATTACACCTTTTGTTGCTAATAGGATATTAACCTTTTTGACCTATTCAGTTATTTTCCTATATAACTGCCTCTCTAGCAAGCTGAAAACCTGGTGCCTAACTTACCCCCTTTGCTCATGGGAGAATGAGCCAATGTTACCTCTCAGCTCCGTGTTACTGGGAGACCCTGGCACAGGACGCAGCCTGTCTGACTCACAAAGAACCCCCCCCCCCCCGCCTCCCCCAAACAAAACTGATTAAGATGCAGTGGGAGACATACCCAAAGCCCTCCAGATAAGGGAGCAACTGCCCTAGGTCTCATTTGCATCCAAGATGGAACCAGAGGACCATTCATTTACATGGGAGATGGAGAACAGAACGCCCAAAGCAGAGACCACAGTGAATTCTGGGACCAGAGAAGCAGGGGAGCAGTGCATGATGGGAATCTGTGCTCCAAATGCTAATCAACCCACATTTACACACACCCAGCTCAGCATTTATCAGACCAGTTCTAATCTGGATTTACTAAGGACTTCCCCCCCTCCCCCCTCCCACACACCTCTAAATGTAATAGGCATCCTGGGCTGTACATTCCCCAGTCCCACTATAGGAGGCCTATTTAAACTTGATTGACTAAAACTCGGTTGCTGGGTTAGGGAATGCTGAGGCAAAGAGACTGAGTCAGAGTGGGTACGGGCAACATTTGAACAATTGTAAAGGGTTCATCACAGCGTACAGCCCTGACTGCAAGTGTTGTCATACTTTTCCCAGGATGACTGGTGGAAGTCCTCCCCCCACAAAGGTTATGAAGACTCCAATAATTGCTTTAAGTCTGTTAAAAGACTATAGTAATATCTGGAAAAGTCATGCTAAGCTAAGGCTTGTTCACAAGTAAAAATCCCAAAACCCTGATGCTGCAAGCTATCTATTGTTTCTGAAGAAACCATGAGATATCCCATCAGTATATCTGCTATCCATAGGAATTTCAAGTTGGCTCCTAAGTGTCTGGTTACTCCCTAACCTTATGTTTTTCCTGATTATCAATCAGTTTCTTGAAATGTTCCAAACCAAATAACCCCTTGTCAAGAGAAAAGAGAATGATTTACACTATTGAAAATGCTTCGAAAAAGCTGAACTGAGGGTATAAAAATCTGTAAAAAAGTAGCAATGTGTGTGCATGCTTCAAGAGGAGAACTCTCTCTCACACCAGCTGCTGTATTCTCGAGAGTCTGGAAGAAACAGATCATCTCTCTTCAAGGATTGTGCTGAAAACTTTATCTGTCAACATTGCAACCCATGTGCCTTGGGCTGGTAAGATCCCAGCGCTCTCTGTCTTTCTCTCTTTTCTCTTTTCTCTCTCTAGGCATAAATTTCTGAACCTGAACTGTATTATTTAAGCTTGAGCTAAGTTTCCCCAAATACTTAGTGAAAACAGGGTAATACTGTGATTGTTTGTGTTTGTTTTTCTTTTGCATGTCTATTACTACTAGTGCCATTATATATTTCATATATTTAGCAATAAATAACTTTTATAATCAAACTGGTAGTAACTGGGTATATTTTTCCATCTCTACTTCTCCTTCCCCACTTGCTCTGCAGCAACACTTATTTTACCTAAGCTAAAGATCCCTGTGAAGCCCAAAAATAATGTGGGGTCTGCTCATCAAGAAGCTAAAGATTGGGACATGTTGAGTCTGAAACACATAAGACGATCAGCTTGTACAGGCTGATTGACCCAGTTTGACTCAGACGTGTCCTAATGAACTGAATGCTGGCCCATGAGGGTGTCAGATGGACACCCAGCCAGATTCACAGGGACTCTGTTTACCTGTGTGCTTGTGTCCGGCTTCAGTTTATTGTTGCTCTGATGAACTGATTCTTAGCATATAAGGGTGTCAGCCCGTCCATGCTGATCAACCCAGCCAGGTCAGGCGTGTCATGTTAATCTGTGTATGTTTGTGTGTATGACTGATTTGGTGGTTGGAGGAACCCAGCCCCATTGAAACTGAGTCCTGCAAGATAGCTCCATTGGGGGTGAGGACATGCAGAAGGGAGATATACAGCTCTGTATAGAAACACAAGTAACACAAGCAGCACATTGACAGAATTACCAAGACCCTACAAACATAACCCTTAAATGAGCACACCCCAAAATAATGGGCAAACCTGGTAACAAATGGCATCCTTTGAAAATCTGGGGTTTAGAAAAGGTCAGTCTGAGCAGCGTTGTCTCATAATTGCTACTTAATATCATAAAATTTGTGTTGCGCTGGTTTATCTCTTTTCTTAGGAATAAACTTTGTCGTGAGGAGAACAAAACCACATAGAAAGAAACAATCAGACTCTTATCACAGAATTTGTTCTCCTGGGAGTGTCTGGCCTTTCAGAACTACAGGCCTTACTGTTCCTTGTATTCCTAATGAGCTACATTACTGCACTGACAGGAAACCTTCTCATCTTTACCTTGACATTGGCAAACCCTTCTCTCCACACACCCATGTATTTTTTCCTCAGGAATTTATCCTTCCTGGAGATCTCTTGTATCTCAGTAACCCTCCCAAAGATGCTGGCTGATCTCATCTTGGAGGATAAAACCATCTCATTCACTGGCTGTGCCACATAGATGTATTTCCTTCTATTTCTTGGGGGCACAGAATGTTTCCTCCTGGGCGTCATGGCATATGACAGCTATGCAGCAATATGCCATCCCTTACACTACCCATGCATCATGAATAATGTGAGGTGCACAGTGTTGGCTGCTGTGTCATGGCTCAGTGGTATATTCATGTCCTTTGGCAAAACCTCAGTCATTTTTATCTTGGGTTTTTGTGGCTCCCATGAAATCAATCATTTTTTTCTGTGACATCCCCCCAGTCCTGAAGCTTGCCTGTGGAGACACTTTCTTGAATGAAATTGTGTTCTTTATGTCTGCCCTGATATTCATAACATTTCCCTTTGTCTTGATTCTGGTTTCATGCCTTCTTATCATCATTGCTATCATGAAAATGCCCTCAGCTGAGGGTAGGCCAAAGGACTTCTCCACCTGCTCCTCACACCTGGTGGTGATGACATTGTTCTACAGGGCTGGCATTGTTATGTATCTGCGCCCTAATTCTGCATATGCCCCAGATATGGACAAACTGCTCTCTCTCTTCTACACAATCATAACCCCCATGTTAAATCCTATCATATACAGCCTGAGGAACAAGGAAGTGAAGGGGGCTTTGAGAAGGGTGATAGCCAGAAACTGCTTTCTGAAAACAAGGTCATAAAAATACAGGTGACCCTTGCCATTCGCATGGGATATGTTCTTGTATCCCCCGTGAATGGGGAAATCTGTGAATAAGGCACTGCATTCCTGAATGCAGTGCCCCTGGCGGCTGGGGAGGGCATGGCTTCGGTTGCAACAGTGGGAGCACGGCAGCAGGAGCCCAGTGGCAGCAAGTGCAGAGCTCCTGAGGAGCTCCTGTAAGTGTATAAAGTGTATTTAAAATGCGGGTTCAGTATTTGCAAATATTTGAAACCGTGAATGCCGAACCTGTGAATAGCGAGGGTTTCCTGTAGAAAAATGAGGCAATGATGGAACTGTGTAAAAAACTTTTGAGATATGGCTTTATCTAGAGTGAGGATGTAGTTGAGTTAGATATAGATATGGTGGTTAATCTATAGTTATCATTCCTTTTCTGCTCTGTCCCAGCAAATTCTAAGTTTAAGAGGCCTCTGAGAAGATAACAGCTTAGAAAGTTATATGCTTGTATTTCCATTGCTTGGTTTTATTTTCAATGGAAAAATATATTTAAAGAGGTTTCATTTTCTCTAGAAACTTAAGTGGGAAATTCATCTAAATGCTTAAGGTGTTATAAAAAAATCTAAAATTTGAAGATGTTTCTTTATTCATTATACAAGTCACCCTATTTCCCTAACGGCCATATATAGTTGACTAAAACCTTCCAAAATGTGTCTTTAGGTTTGCAATTTTTCACTTACCCTGCCATATCTCAACTTAATATAATAAAGATAATAAAAGGATAGCTTTGTTCATCATATCAAACCGATCTCATCTTCTTTCTTGATAGAGCAGGTTGCCTAGAGGGTGAGGGGGAAACAGTAGATATAAGGTAGGCACTACTGATGTATTACACATCCATGGGTATGTGTGGTGTCTGACACTAACATGTGGGCATCCTGAATGGGTTTCTTGAGCATACCAGATATCCTGCCCATGATGCCCAGTGTTTGGCTCAGGCTTGGTTACGGAACTGCTGCTGCAGCTGGGCCTGGCTGCGTGGCCTGTGCTGGTACCAGGGCTTGGGTACCTCTTGGGCCAGGGCTGGATCCTAGGGCTCCCCCTGGTTAGTGAACTGCTAAAACCTGAGATGCAGGCACATGTCCTTGACTGCTCTCTGGCCTTCAGTCAGTTCTCCCTTTAGACTCACACCACACGTAGACCAGGCCCAGTCACCCACTGTCCCTCTTGGTGGTCTCTCCAGGCATCCCATCTCTGTCTCATTTTCATACCCTGTTCTCCAAATCTGAATACCTTCCGTTTTTGTTCTTAGCCTGTCCCTGTCCCCTTGATATGGACTCCTTTAATTCCTAGTCAGCTTTCTTGCACTCCCTACAGCTATTCTACCTGTTCTGTACCTCTCTCTCTGCTCTCCCTGGGTCCCCTTCAGTTACTTCTTTCATATTTCAGGGATCACAGTCTCTCTCCTTGTTGCTAATGGATCTAACACACCTTTGGGCCTCTTGTTAACAGTCCAGCTTCAGATTGGCTGAACAGCAGTAAAGAATCAGTGTTTCCTACAACTAAGGGACAAATGTAAATGCAACCACTGAAACAGTCCCAAGTGTCACCAGTTTGGAAACATGTTTAAAAAGTAGCAGTTCCAGGGCAAACAGAAGTATTTGGTCTAAGAATTCTAGGCTGAGTGGCAACCTGTAGTGCTATTTCTCCACCACCTGGATGAGAGGGGAGGAAGGGAGAGGGGGAAGAGAGAGACAAGGAGAGAGATCATCTCAACATGTCCTGTGATGGCCCAGTCTCTGAAGGCCCTGAGGACTGCTGAGCACAGAGGAAGATTCTGAGCACCTCTTCCCAGCTCCAGTTACTGGTGTCTTTGTGGATGCACTGGACAATGGTGGAACAGACAGAGTTGTGGGTTCAAACAGGTGTTCCTTGAACCAGTGCTGTCTTCCAAGTTGTTGCTGGGTAATGTGGCCTTCATGGACATGTGCCTTCATGTTCAGCAGTTGCTACAAAACATGGCCTGAAATAGATGGCATGCCTAAGTGATCAACTGTAAGTAGTGGGGATAAGGCCACATGTGACCTGTGACCCTGTGACAGTAAAGTTCAGCCTGCATTACAGAATGTGTTTCCAGCTGTTTGTGTATGTGCATGTGTGTGTGCATGTATTTGTGTGTGTGTGTGGTTGGGTTCAGGGAGGGAGTGTGGCTGGCTGCGTGGAGGGCTGACCAAATGCTTGATGTGTAACATTTAGCATGCACACATAACACAGAACATTACAAAATCCAACAGAATAAAACTGTACCTCATTCATAAAGGTACATTTTCAAACTATTGTCATCAGTTGTATTACAATGTAGTGTGCATGTAAGTTTGTATGTCTGTCTGCTTTCTTCAGGTTAAGACGTGATCTTCAGGCCCATCCCTCCCAACCACTGAGGTACCAGAGCTTCCTCTGTCTCCATTTTGGGGCCAAGACTTTCACAAGAGGTTGAGGAGACTGGGTCTGATGCAGCAAGACATTTTCTATATATCATCTGAGATGGGATACATGGAATACTTGATGGACCTTTAGGGTTAAAGGTTATTTTAGGTCATGGGTTTGATCTGCTGGCTAACACAGTAGGCTCCTAGGACACAATGGTCCATTTTTTACAAAGGCCAGTCTGAATGGAGCTGTTCAGCAGAGAGTTACATTTTCTGGTTAATGGGGTGGGAAAGCCCTGGACAGCAGTGTAGACCAACCTGTGTTTTATAATCTCCCTAGGCCTTTTCAAAGTGCTGTGTCAGTTGTCCTTGAATGTGGTGGATGTGCTGTACCCAGTATGCAGATGTGGGGTTGGTGGGTCTGTTAGTGCCAGGTGACACTGGGAAGTAGAGTCAGGGGCAGGGGGACTGGAGCCATAATTTGCAAAAAATGAACTTTGCCTTGTGAAGTAACAAAAGAGAGGACCAGTTATCTTGTCAGAAGTTAAGGTATCAATGGAAGTACTTGCAATGGAAGGATCGGATTAGTCCTTTCAGTTTGGCCATGAGTCTGAGGATGAGAGGCAGATGAGAGGTGGGTTTAGACTGGTTCAGCACAAGGGAATTACACCTTAATAAGTTTACCTAATTGTCACATGGATATTTATGTATCCACACTAGACATAAATTGCAATGTCATTTGTCCATCAGTACAAAAAGTAACATGAATATACTTGGATAACAGCCATTGGGGAATATAAAGTGAACAGTTTCTAAGAGCTAAAATTTTGCTCTTAGTATCTGGTCCACAAAAGAAGCAGCAAATTAAAATTTTATGTTGAATGGTGGAGGTCCGTGTGGAGGACTTGAAAGTCTAAGGTTCATGCTCTCCTGAAGTGGTACTGAGATGGAACTTGGTTACCCTATGTTTTAACTCAGTGAAAAAAAAAACAAAAAACTGCTTCAAATAGTTGGATATTTTAAAGGCATTATAATCTATCCAGGATAGGGTTAAGAGTAAAACCTCACACACTGACAGGTTGAAAGCCTGAAAGGTAATGCTGTGATGAAAAACAGAATGACCAGTTATTCACTGTTACTGAGCAGATTTCATAGCGGTTTGCATGTGCTATCACATCCCAAGGATTCACCTATTATTATTATTTCTTTTTCCATAAATAGTGGGGCTGTACATACTCCAAGAAGATACCAGTCTGTGCACCAGGAACAGGTGAGATTTTTTTATATTATTTCAGGGGTGTCAAAGCCAGTGTGAAATATGATTAAACTTTTCAGAATGAACTAAGGGGGTTAGGCACCTAACTTCATTTATGTTTCAATGCAGAGAAAATATTCAGTACATTAGAATGACTTACAAGCTGTTGTAATGTTTTGAACTCTTAATTTTGGTTGTTGTGTTGCTTCCAGTTTACTATCTCCATTTAAATGTCATTCCTTTTTAAAGTGTCATTGGTTTTGTTTGCCCTCTAGTCACAAGAAATGATAGTAGTGTAGTTTTGAGACATTCAAACTACTCTTAAGGTTAAAAAAGGATGTCAGATTTCTCCCAGGGCAAAACCTTTTAATCTGGTATCCTACACATATATAAAGCTGTTGTCCCACTGTAAGTACCTATGAAGTATTGAAAATAGCACATTATTCCTAGGACAATCCTTGCTGATCTAAGCCAAGCTCCATTCATTCTAGGGATAAACTATGTATGAAAGGGGCTATGCTGGTGTCAGTTTCTGACTGTGTTCAATCAGAACCACCACAAATGTGTCTTCCTTTTTTGCCCTAAGTGCATCAATTTAAACACTGAAAGTAAACTAGCTATGGCAGAACAGAGGCCATCAAGGTCTGAATAATCTGTTAGTGAATTTAAGGCTCTATCAGGAATTTCTACTCTAAATGCAACTAAAACTTTGTAGCTACTAGGTTTTTTTTCCTTTCTTTGTTTAATGTTACATATTTTGTGAATGAAAAAGGGAAAAAAAAGGATAATGTCACAAGTCTTAAAGGACCTTAAACAGAGGAAAAATATTCCAGGGAGACGTAGTTAGGTGTGTTATTCTGAAGACATGTCAGATCAAGGTGCTGTAGCCAGTTTCAAAGCGGCAAAATCTCTATTCTATTCTATTCTAAATTAAACCAATGACATTTTTTCTGGTCCTGGAAATACTATTACAAAACCTAGTGCTAGGATTGTAAGGGAGTAATAAGTCATACAACATTCAGCTAAGGGATACCATCACTGGCACACTTTGCTTATTAATTTCTTTATGTGTTTTAATTTAGTACTGAGACTTACATTTTTATAGCATAACATTGCCTAAAAGCAAATAATTTTGTAGTTGTAGAAGGCTTGTTTATTTTTTTTGGTGTTTTTTGTTTTGTTTTGTTTTGTTTTTTTCTGGAAAATATGCAGTTGCTGAAATTGCATGTGAAAATCATATTTTTTTTATATTCAGTGTATTATTTATTTGCAGATCAAGCTTTCCTACAAAATATGTTAGCAGAATTTCTGTAGCAAGCCATCTTCACCACAGTGTACTACAATAATAATATCTGGGGGGGGGGGGGTTTAATAACCATTTGTTTGAAAATTTGTGAATCTCTCTCTCTGACCTTTATAATTCTGTTTAAGGGCCCCTGACTGAAAATGTCTTCTAGAACTGAGCTATGAGCTTTCATCCGATATACCAGAGTCAGTCAAACTAACAGAAGAATGGTTTTCATCCTCCAGACATTTGATACTGTACAAGGTAAGGTAATGAGGAGAGTTAATGACACAATGCATAAGAGGCAGACAAGATTCTTTGGGTAAATCTCATATCTTTTATTCAATCAACTTAAACAGTTGGAAAAGTTCTTCTTAGCATGCTTGCGGGCTTAAATACCCTTCACTGGGCTGAGGAAGCGTCTGCAGTTAGTGTGTGCTCTTCCAAGAATTTTTCCAAGTATTAGAGTTGGTCGAATAAAAGATACCAGATTTACCCGAAGAACCTTGTCTGCCTATGTCCTTAGACCAACATGGCTGCAACCTACATAATGTGTCAGACAGTTTTAACCTCTTTTTCTCCTCATGTAATATAATTTTCTAGGCCATATATTGTTTGGCTGGGGATCCAGTCCCCTCCTCTGTCTGGCGGGTATTTATATCCAGATTCTCCACCTACAATGAAACCAACTTAGCCTAAATTCATACTAAGGCAAATTGTGGAATAGACTACTATCAATCTTGTTTGATGCTGTTCCACTTTGTATAAAATAATTAAAACATTGTGGCACTAAAGATAGAGAAAGTGTGAATGAGTTGATGCTGAGACTACTCAAATGGGTCACCCATCTTTCAGATCTGCTTCAAAGAATATTTATGATTTGAATACAAAACAGACAGTTCTTATAAAAGAGAGTGAAAGCCAGCAGTTGTTAAATACTCTGTAGCATGGTGGTACAGTTATATATTTATTTTTATTTTTTTATGGGAGGCAGAGAAATGTGGGAGTCTTGTACATCTTGGGGCTGATATGTTCCCACTTGTTTTCATTTCAGCCTGCTCCAGTTGAGCAAAATGCTATCCCATCACTTTCTATCCATTTTATCCAAAGGTTATATAATATAAATATAACGTGCAGAAAAGCCATTGGGAACAGGGGCCAAGCTAAATCCTTCCTCATGTTTTCTTTTGGTTCCTCTTCTTTTGGTCCTACATATTTTCCTCTACGTTTCCTTCTCAGTGAGTCAGTTTAAGAAGAATCATGGAGATTACTCTGGGCAACATCTAGGCACAGACCCAATGATTAGGGCACCTCACTGAGACTCTGACAGGTGGAGCAGAAATTGGCCTTTATGTCAACAAAGACTTTAGCATATGATTGTGAAGTCAAATGATGATAAATATTACCTTTCTAGGGTACATTTAGACAAGTATAAAATGTTTAAACATATCTTTCTTTCATCCCAAATATCACATTATTTTTAATAACACTAAGACTGTGGGCTGTTCCTGCTCATTTTGGCCACCGATAATTTAATTTCCCCCCCCCCCCCCCCCAAAATATGACCCTAGTACATATGGCTGTTCTCTTGTATTAAATAATCTCTATATTCAGCTACATTGCCATCAAAGAAGAGGACAAGAAGGATCAAGAGTGATTCATGGCAGACAGAGACACTCATCAGAGTCAACAAAGACTAATGTATATCAACTGCTAAAGGGAAGGGAGCAGTAGAGGGCATGGGGATTGGAAAGAAAAGGATAGAATGACATCTTTCTGAGTCTAGGTCTTTAGAATGAGTCGATATGAGCAGCTTTCCCTGTTAATTTCTACTACTTACAGTATGAGAATATCTGTGTTGTATTGGTTCTCTCTTTGTTTAGGAATAAATCTTGCCCTGAGGAGCTCAAAGCCTACATGGAAAGAGAGAATCAGACTGCTATCACAGCATTTGTTCTCCTGGGACTGTCTGGCCTTCCAGAACTACAGGCCTTGCTGTTTCTTGTTTTCCTAATGAGCTACATAATTGCACTGACAGGAAACCTGTTCATCTTTACCTTGTCATTGGCAGATCCTGCCCTCCACACACCCATGTATTTTTTCCTCAGGAATTTGTCCTTCCTGGAGATCTCTTATACCTCGGTAACCCTCCCAAGGATGCTGGCCAACCTCATCTTGGAGGATAAAACCATCTCATTCACTGGCTGTGCCACACAGATGTATTTCCTTCTATTTCTTGGGGGCACAGAATGTTTCCTCTTGGGCATCATGGCATATGACCGCTACGCTGCGATATGCCATCCCTTACACTACCCATGCAACATGAATAACGTGAGGTGCACAGTGTTGGCTGCTGTGTCATGGCTCAGTGGTATATTCATGTCCTTTGGCCAAACCTCAGTCATTTTCATCTTACCTTTTTGTGGTTCCCATGAAATCAATCATTTTTTCTGTGACATCCCCCCAGTCCTGAAATTGGCCTGTGGAGACACCTTTCTGACTGAAATTGTAGTCTTTATTGTTGCTCTGGTATTCGTAACTTTTCCATTTGTCTTGATTCTGGTTTCCTACCTTCTTATCATCACTACCATCATGAAGATGCCCTCAGCTGAGGGCAGGCATAAAGCCTTCTCTACCTGCTCCTCACACCTGGTGGTGGTGACATTGTTTTTTGGGACTGGCACTGTTATGTATCTGCGCCCTAATTCTGCATATGCCCCAGATATAGACAAACTGCTGTCTCTCTTCTACACGGTCATTACCCCCATGTTAAACCCTATCATATACAGCCTGAGGAACAAGGAAGTGAAGGGGGCTCTGAGAAGGGTGATAGCCAGAATGTGCTTTCTGAACTCTGGGAGATAAGAATAGGACAAATAAGGAGAGTTATAAAAAGCCAGAAAAAATTGACATTTTAATTTTTGTTGTCTTCTTGCTTTGTTTGGTTTTCTAGAAGGAGATTTCTTTTCCCCCCAATGCTAGGAAATTAGTCTAGATGTTTACTCTCTTAGTGAAAACCTTAAAATCTGAAAATGGTTCTGTATTCGAGGAACAGGTCATCCAATAGGTCTTCTTTTCATTTGCCAATGTATATAATTTCCCAAACGCTCCCAAAATGTGGCTTTAGGTTTGCAGTTTTTTGCCTATTTTCACTGCCCACCAAACTCCCAAACCAAACAACAATCTTCCATGAACATGAAAAAAAAGCTAGATTTTTCTTTTCTGAGTATTTTATTGGAAAAGTTGAAATAAAATTCTGATCAAAACTTTGAATATGATCATTTGGACAGGAATGTAGAGACTGGAGATACCAGCAATGGCTACCCACTAATCTCCATAATGCATTGTCTTTATACTCCCTACATACACGTTTTGTGTCTTCTTTATTTTAAATATGGTGGAAATGAAAGATTTGGGAAAAGAAGGAATGGAGGAGAAAAAGCAGGTTTGTAATGTGCAATGGGTATTATATGTGCATGTTTCTGTAATTGTTGTTATGCTGTTTGTTTAATATTTGTGTAGGAAGGAGAACTTGGTGAATAGTTGACAAACTATGGTACCTAGAAATATTCAGGGAAAAATATTAGTTGAAGAATTTGTAAATGCACAGAAATAAGAAGAAGATTGCAACTATATCATGTCAAACCAGTGTCATCTCCTTGTTTGACAGGGGCCTCTAGGGAGACATAGTTAACCATGGTTTATGCTCAAATTGGGGGGAGTTTCATGTGTGGCCATCAAAGGATTTGTCCGATGTGTGATATTTCCTTTGATGACATGCATGCTAAAAGAGAGAATAAATGTATAACATTATATCACACTGCTTTTCCAATGGTACATCTCAGATTAATTCTATATACCTTTTGGAAAAGTAGATACCCTTAGGTAACTAACCGGTAGAATAAAGGTGGCATTTTGCTTTGCCCAGTCACTACCCTAATTATTGGACTATTTTCCTCCCCTCCCCATTTCTTAATCTCCAGTATTCTTCCCAGAGAGACAAGTCTGGTAGTTATTCTGTTTTACTCAGTGCTGATGAGGCTTTAAACAGAGTACTGTATGAAGTTTAAAGCAATATACTTTAAAGAAGACTTTTAGTGGAGGCTTTTGAATATAGGCTGGTTCAGGGGAGGGCAAAATACTGTCTGTGGGCCTGTTTCATCCCACAGTATGTCACTTGCCCCAATCCCAGCCCAGGCAAAGGGGAATCAGGGGTTGTGGCACATGTGGCTGGTCCCACTGACTCTGGGCATGCAACACAGGTTAGGCAGGACAGCTGCTGGACAGCCACACTAGATTTCCCAGCAGACCCAGTGTTGACTCCTTCCAGCTGCTGCTGCCAGACCCAGCCCTGCTGCCTGGACACCCCAACCAAACTACCTTGCACCCACTACCAGGGACAAGACCCACATAGGCAGGGCACACCCCTGGGTAGCTGGGATGGGACCGTAGGCAGCCGGGGAGCCATGTCCGGGAGCAAGATGGTCAGGTTGGCTAGGCCCCAGATACAGCTCACCGTCTGCTCAGACACCATTGCTGTCTGCCTGGCTGTGTGCTCTGCCTGCATGGGTCCCAACTGGTGTCCATGGGTACCCCAGGATCTCTGGGCACTGACAGTGTGGGCCCCAGCCCAGGGCTGAGGTCAGGACTGGGGCAGAGCTGTGATCCACTCCCTGAATGCCCCTGCCCATGCTACTGGCACCTGTGACAGAGGCATGAAGGCAGATCATGGCTCTGCCCCAGCACCTACCTTGCATTGTTATTAGGGCTGCGCAAAATTTTGCCTCTGGTTTTGTTTCAAGGTCAAAACAGCAAAATTGAAACAGAACAGATATGGTCAAAACAGCTTCAAAACAAAGCAAGGCAAGTTGAAATGTTTCGCCGTTTTGACACTGTTTCGATGTTTTGCCCTTAAGCTATAATGGGGAAGGTTGAAAGAGCCTATAACTTTGTAATTTCTAGCCATATTTGGATGAAACGTGCAGGAGTGGTAGCACCATCTGAGTGCATGCAGTGTGCCAGGTTTCAAGAAGATAAGTATAGAGGGTTGAAAGAAACTGCACCCCAAATTCTTGAGAGCCAAACTTGTGCCATGTGTATGTGTTAAGACACAGCAGGGTCAAAACTTCAGGTGTGCTAGCCCCTCTGGAGGCCACAAAGCCTGGCAAGTTTCAAGGAGATAGGTGCAGGGGTTTGGGGGGAACTGCACCTCAAGCTGCAGACAAGCAAAACTCATGACCTGGATGACACTGTGTGTGTTATGGCGCAGCAGGGTGAAAGCTGTAGGCCTGCTAGCCCCTGCTGAGACCATGAAGCCTGCCAGCCATAGAGGATATAGGTGCACAGGTTCTGGGTTCTGGGGCCCTGCACCTCTACCTGCTGACAGGAAAAATTCATGACATGGGTACTTGTGCAACTGCTGCCTCTCATCAGGTAGCAGGACTGAAGATCCCCCATCACTTGCCACCACAGACCTGTGGGTAATAATTGACCACAGTATGAACATGAGTCAGCAGTACGATGCTGTAGCCAGCAGGGCCAACAATACACTGGCATGCATCAATTGATGCATCTTCAGCAAAACCATTTTAAAGAAGTGATTTGCCTGCTCTACTTGGCTCTTCTCGGCTTAACACATACACGTGACATGAGGTTTGCTCTCCAGACCTTGGGATGCAGTTACTCTGAACCCCATGCACCTATCTTCTTGAAACTTGGCATGCTTCATGCCCTGAGAAGGGGCTACCATTCCTGTAACTTTTGACATGAAACAGAAGTTGAAACGGAACACTGTTTCATCAAAATGTTGAAACACTGGTCGATATGGAATGCTTCTGTTTCTCACAGCTCTAATTGTCATTGCTCCACGTTCACTATCACAATCCCAATCCCCAGCCCTGGATCCGCCAATCCATCCTGCTTCCATGTACTCCCTGCCTGCCTGTGGCACCACCCCAGACACTTAATCATGTGTAGGGGCCTGTGGCAGGGCACTGTGGGTGCCTGCCACTTTAAGGGCCTGGAGCTGGTGGCCACCAGGTGCCTGACGAGGACAGCCATTTTGGAGGCAAGGGCTGCCTATATAAACAGGGCAGTTTGGCTGCTGGAGGTCAGGCAGCAGCATTCCCTGGCTGGAGGGCTGCTGTGAACAATCTGGAGGTAAGGGAGGAGCTGAAGGGGATGGTAAGGAGGCTCCTGGTCCTAGGCATGACCTAAAACTTCACCCTGCTGAGAGTGGGTGGCCTGGTGGGGCTCTCAGTGGTGTGGGAGCCCCCAGGAAATGCCAGGCCAGTTACCACCCTGGTGAAAGGTGGGTTGGGGTGCCTTAACCCCTAGCCCCCACCACCGGGTGGGTAACCCTGTGTTTGTGAAGGGCCCAGAGGGTGGACCCTGAGAGAGAGCAAGGGGCTAGAGACCCAACCTGAACAAGAGAGTACCCTTGACTGGCCCATGCTGGGGCCAGGACCAGGAAGGTCAAAAGGGCTAGGGGCCCACCACGAGGGATGCCCAAGAGCCAGGGGCCTGGGGTCCTGACTGGCCTGGAGGTGGGCCAGGGCTGGTAACTGAAGGTCCTGGGGGACCACACCCAAGAGGGGAAAATGGTTTTGGGGGGCTAGTAGCCTGAATGAAGGTGGAGAGGCTGCCTGATTGGAGGGATCATGGAGGGGTCCTGTTAGGATGATTCTGGGGCCCAGTGTGGGGGCTGGTGAGGATATAGACATCAAGATGCCATCTGCGAGGCTTGGGCTGCAGTACTGGAGAGGATAGAAGCCGCAGAGCGAGCCCCCTGGCATCAGGGCACCAAAATGGGCAGCCTCCTGCTTGAGTGACATCAATTAATGAATCAATTGTGTCAAGGTGTGGCAGGCAAGAAGGTGGGTGGTTGGCCCAAGAACAGGGGGGCAGGCCACGGAGATCGGCCCCGAGGAGGCCCCCTGTTACAGGGCCGCTTAGGGAGTTTGGTTGAGTTGGGGGGGGATGTGGTAGGGGCTGAGTCAACCCACTAAAGCTCACTGAAACTCCCTAAGTGACCCTCTTGCCAAACTAATTGTCCAGTCCTGGGTTAGATTAACTATTTGTCAGGGATGGCTTAATCCTGTCTCAGAGTACAGAGATAGAAGAGGTGACCTACTGAATTCTCTCTGCTCTCTTAATTGACTGAATAACCTGGTTTGACCAGGTTCAAGAGACACGGAAAGTATTGGGAGATAAGTAAATCCTCATTTCAGAAGTAGGGGTTTCAGGACAATTTGAATCTGCCTAAATTTCAAGTACAACATGTACCTGTGTCCTGTTTCTCAAGGCTGCCTTCCAGCTGAGGTTAAACAATTCCTTGCGTTTAATAGACTAGTTTATGCCATATTATTAACACATGGGGTAACATATGTTGGTGGTTCAACAGCCACACAATTGGAGAGAAAAAATCAAATTGGGTCTGAGCCAAAACTAAAGATGCTTATGCAAGTTAAATTTTTTGTGTATCTGGCCCCTAAATGCTTTCTACAGCCTTGACTTAGTACACAGGCATGGCTGCAGAGCACTTTAAAAATAGTCGATTGCACAAATATTAACCCTAGTCAAATGAAGCATTCGATTAAAGTGCTTTAAAGCAGAGTGCCTTAGGGAACTTGTGCTCCCACCAACATTAAACTTTCACTCGGGGATGGGGCTGTTAGTTGGGGAGGGAGGGCAAAAGGGAGGGAGCAGCCAACACAGAGCCAGTTGCTTTTGAATGGCCAGGGTTAAGGTGAGGGGAATGGAGTTGGTTGGAACCCCCTTACCTCACAGCCCCCTCCACCCCCTACCAGCTACCCTATCTGCAGTATTGGGGAGAACCAGGCCAGGCCCAATAGGTGAGGGGCTTTCATTCCACCCTATCCCCCACCCCTGCTCAGATCTGGCTATGCAAAAGCAGCTGGCAGCTCTGTGCTGGCACCATCAAGAGGCATGGGTGGTGGATGGAGGAATGGAGCCCTCCATCCCCACTCAGAGACCTTGTCCAGCTCCCCCCCCCCCCAATACCACAGCCAGGATGAGCTTCTGTTTGGTTGGGGCGTGGCTATTATTTGTGGCACTTTATGTGAAGTGACATGAGAGAGAGCAGGGTCCTGAACACCTGTAGATTCATAGGTTCATAGACTGTAGAGTCGGAAGGGACCACAATGGATCATCGTGTCTGACCCCCTGCCCCTGGCAGGAAAAAGGACCGAGGTCAGATGACCCCAGCCAGGTGACTCTCTAGCCTCTTCTTGAAGACCTCCAAGCCAGGTGATAGCACCACCTCTCTTGGAAGCCCATTCCAGATCCTGGCCACCCTTACTGTGAGAAGTTTCTTTCTAATATTTAACCTAAATCCACTCTCAACTAGTTTACACCAGTTATTCCTAGTCACTCCCTGGGGCGCCCTAGTAAACAGCCCATCACCTATTCCCCGTTGACCTCCCCTAATAAATTTATAGGTGGCCACAATATCTCCCCTCAGCCTTCTCTTGTGAAGGCTGAAGAAATTCAGCTCTCTCAACCTCCCCCGTAGGTTCTTTCCCGAAGGCCACTAATCATGTGAGTGGCCCTCCTCTAGACCCTCTCCAGATTCTCCATGTCCCTCTTGAAGTGTTCCACCCAAAACTGGACACAGTACTCCAACTGCAGCCTGACCAGTGCCGCATAGAGGGGGAGCATCACCTCCTTTGATCTATTAATCATGCACCTGTTAAAGCACGACAAGGTGTGATTGCCCTTGTTGATGGCCTTGTTACACTGCTGGCTCATGTTCATCTTGGAGTCAATTATCCCTTTCTCCCCAAGATCCCTTTCTGCCTCTGAGCTGCTGAGCAGGACACTCCCCAAGCTATAGGTGTGCTGAGGGTTCCTCCTTTCCAGGTAGAGTACCTTACATTTATCTTCTTTTGAATGGCCAGAGTTAAGATGAGGGGAATGGGGTTGGATGGCACCCCCTTACCTCACAGACCCCCCGCCACCCAGCTACTCCATCTCGGGTATTTGGGGGAGAGAGGCCAGGCTGATTAGGTGAGGAGTTTCCATTCCACCCCATCCCCCACCCCTGCTCAGATCTGGCTATGCAAAAGCAGCTGGCAGCTCTCTGCTGGCACTATCAAGAGGCACTGGTGGTGGGTGGAGGAATGGAGCCTCCTGTACTCACTAACAGGCCTGGTCTAGCTCCCTCAATACCCCAGCCAGGATGAGCCTCCGTTGGGTCGAGAGGGAGGCTATAATTTGTGGTGCCTTATGTAAAGTGACATGAGATAGATGTTCAGGGCCCTGCTCTGTAGGCACCATTAAATACTTTGGAGGTTTAAAAAAAAAAAAGGAAAAATATAGGAAAAATATTTTTGGTTAGCCAATTTGTTTTGTTTTACCCCCTAAATATTTTTATGAGTACAAATAAAAGTTTATTTGAAATGAGACTGCAAAAGCTATGCTTGTATGTCTGTGTATCTATGTCTATGTGTGTGGGGTATGTGAGCAGGTGTGTGCACAGGTTCTGCACCCTTTGATGGTGGCAGAATGGGGCCTGGGCCCCTGGGGATGCGATGCCTCCGAGGCAGATGAGCACCATGCAAAGAAACTTGCCCAAGCTGGGATGGGAAGGAGCAGGGCTGGAAGTGCCCAGGCCCAGGGGGAAGCTGAGTATGTTCAAGGGCTGGAGATGGCCTGGCATATGTGAGGGACAATGGTAGGGTATTCTGCAAGGGATCATGCTTGCGGGGTCACTTCTCATTCCAGGCAGTGTCTTTCAAAAGACAAGTCTTTATGATCCTGAAGAATGGGACCAAGTCCTTAAGAACCACCTGACAATCTATTCTAGGTGAGCATCAGTATGTGATCAGTCTATCTATAGAAAAGACTACCTGTTTGTACCTTGGTGGTCCTATTTATCTAGTTAGTCAGTGTCCATTGAGAAGGGAGACTGATAAAGTAACAACCCAATCCATGAAGGGAAAGTCCACACTCGGGCCTAGTGAGGAACCAAGTAGACAAACTAAGCCTTTCCCTTGCTGAGCTACTACCCACTGTGGGGTGTGTGGCTGGCATTGGGAAGCTCACCCGTGTGAACAGATGCCAGGACTCAGTAAACCAAGCAAGTTGCTTGGAGCTGCTGAACAAGGAGGGTTTAAATTTCACTTTTTACAAGAGATGCAGATAGACCAGACCAACCATGTAGACTGGCACACCTCCCTGAGGGGAAGGGCCTTCCTCAGCTATGGCACCAGCTCCAGTGCAGAAATCTCTGTCCTGTACGGCTGTACAAAGCTTCAGTTGCTGATTCAATCTGGAGGAGATTTGTCCGTATTTTGGGGACTGAATCTCCAAATCCGAATAGAATTGTGAGACCAGATAAAATCTCCAAATCAATTTGGAGCATTTGAATCAATGCAGAAAAGCTTCAGAAAAGATTCAGAGATTCGGCCATAGACTACAGGTGGCTGACAGCTGCCTCCAGCTGGTAAGTCTGTTGGGGTTGGAGGAAGAGTGAGGGAAGGAGTGTGGGTTTAGGGAGGAATTGGGGTTGGGACTAGGACAAGCTGCCCAGCTGGGGTCAGGGGCGCGTTACTCAGGGAGCGGGGTGGAGAGATGCATGCATGGCAGCACTGGGAGTGGGTGCTCTGCCCTGCTGCTATTTGTCCAGATGGTTTGGAGAGGTCCAGAAGTGGGTGTGACTTGCTCCAGGGGGAAGGGGGCAAGTGGTAGCAGGGCACAGCCCCTGCTCCCAGTGCTGCTGTGCCCACATCCCATGCTCCCACACCAGCTGGGAAGTGGTGGCAGGGCAGAGAACCTGCTCCTAGCACTGATGCAGGTACAACAGTGCTGGGAGAGGGGCCTATGCCCTGCTGCCACCCAGAGTGTGGCGCACATCCATCGTGCCCCCCACCACACTGACTGGGCAAGCAGCAGCAGGGTATAGCCTGTACAGATCACCCCACTGAGGCAGAGGCAGGCACAGCTGGAGGAGCCATGGGAGAAGCCCCCATGGCTGCCCTTCTTGGCCCAACCTCTCAGCACTTAAAAAAATAAAAATAAAAGCCCTGCACTCACTGGCCCTGGCAGTGGGGATTGGGGTCTCTGGGTGCTCATGACACAGCCCCAGCACGGGGCAGTTTGGCTCAGTGGGGATGACCCCCACCACCTGGCACCAGTACAGCATCTGCCCCATGGAGTGGGTGCAGTGCAGCTTGGCAAGGCACAGTACACTCTCCAGGATCTGGGGCAGCTCCAACAGTCACCCGAAGCCCAGCAGTACTCAGCCACAGTGGCCCTAGTGCCCAGGCAGCATGGGGTGCCCTGAAAAGCCATGCTGCACATGCGCCATGGGGCTGCTACTATGTGGATGCCAGGCAGGCTTGCAATCCCTACTGCCCTCCCACTACCCTGTGCTGCATGGAGAGACTCTGGCATGAGAACCCAGAGAACTCCATCTCTGCTCCTGAAGCGGGTGAGTGCTGGGCTTTATTTTTATGTTTTTTAAGCTCCACAGTCACCAGCTGCAGGAGAGGTGATCGAGTGTAAGCTGGGTTTTGCTTTACTATGGTTTGGTCCTTCTCCAATCTCTGCTCCTTGCCCCTCTAACTTCTGTCTCATTTCTCCCTCTCCTGGCTCATTATTACCTCCAACACCTGTCCAAAGCTCCTCTCTGCCTCCAAACCCCCTGTTTCTTTGCCAGTGTCTAATCCCTGCTGCCTTTTGCTTTTCCCCTAAGCAACCAGGTTTCTGCCTCAGTTTCTTTCCTGGCTGTCTCCTCCTTGCCACCACTTATCTACTCCTCCCCCCCCCAATACCTCAGTTGCCTGCCTCAGTTTCCAGCCCCAGTCTACATTAAGTAAACCCAAGCCTCAATTCCTCAGCCAGCTTCTTTGTAGTTCACTGATTCTAATCCTGGTTCTGGCAACTTTCACTCCCTACACTTTAACTTTCTCTCTCTTACCTGAACCTTCTTCCAAGCACACACATGCACACTGTACCATCCAAGTTAGGAACTTACCCATGTCTAGGTGGTGTGTGTGTGTGTGTGTGTCATTGTGTGCATTATATACAAATTAGTGATCTGGGTCTAACTTTTGGGGTGTATAGTGCATGTGCTTGAATTGCTGATAGGTATGCATGTGCCTAGACTACTGTGTGTGAGTGTGTGCGCCTAATTGATTTGTGAATTGCGTCACACCCTCCTGTCCTAACAGCAGAATACAGAGATCCTAAGAGTTGGCCTGAACCCACAGGGCAACACATACAGATTGTCCTCACTACCCTGAAGATTGCCTCCATTGGGGGCAGAAAAAAAACTTTCTCTACCTGCTCCTCACACCTCATTGTGGTAATATTTTTCTATGCCTCTGCCTGTATTATATACCTGAAGGCCATGGCAGACACTTTTCCAGATACAAACAATTTTCATAGACATTAGGAGTGGAAGGGACCTTGGAAGATCACCAAGTCCAGCCCCCAACCTGAAGGGCAGGAAGTCAGCTGGGGTCATAGGATCCCAGCAAGATAAGCATCCAATTTTCTCTTGAAGGTGTTCAATGTACGTGCTTGAACCACCTCCAATGGCAGGCTTTTCCAGACCTTGAGGGCTCAGACAGTAAAGATATTCTTCCCTATGTCCAGCCGGTAATGGTCTTGCACTAGCTTATAACCATTCAACCTCATCATCCCTTGGGGAGCTCTGGTGAACAAACGTTTCCCCAGATACTGCTGGTCACCCAGAAAGTTTCTTTCTTTCTTATATACATTCCTCACACCCATACTAAATCCTATCATTTACACTTTGAGAAATAAAAAGGTGAAAGGTGCTTTGTGGAGACTGCTTGGGAAAAGGAGGCTTGCTTGCATAAGGAAAGTGATTTCTTGCAAGAGCCTCTAGCCCAGTTCTTCTTCTCTAGGTTAGACATTCATTCAGGTCCAGCCTTTGATCTGACGCAGATGATGATGATTCTGCATTAGGATTATCATCATTCCCAAATTAGTGGATTTATATTGGTGTAACCTTGCAATGACAGCAGCATCTGCTGGAAAAGCCTGGAGTCCTTCCAGAGGGGGGAAAAAAAAATCAATCCTAGTGTTGTCCATCTTGAACTCCAACAAGCAGTAACAGCCACTAGAAGAGGTTTGTGGATATTCTTGGAAAGATTATTTTTAAGTTATTGCTTGCCAGAGTCACTGTCTGACTCTTATCAATACTAATGTAATCTCTAGCTAGGTCCCATTGCTATGTCTATATAATATCGATGGTAATAATAACAATAAATTAAAGAAGTGAGAATACATTTTTGTTTTACTAATTATTGTTTATATTTATTTTCCCTGCACGGTCTGTTCTTCCTTCCTTACATGCTGCTTATATTTATCTTTTCATTCTGCCTTCTTTAATATCTTCCAAGGGAGTTCACCGAGGAACTGGATGATGATATTAAAAAGAAAGTTTTAGTTTGGTGTAAAGTATTAATGCTACAGACCAAATTCTGGCCTCAAATACATATATGCACCATTAGATCACTTCCAATGTTTTCAGTAACAATGAGATGCAAATGTGAGACCCCCTTCCCCTAGAACAGCTTGGGGTAGAATGTGATCTACAGACCCTTGGAAGTTTCTTTGAGTGTGAAAGGATTATGCAGTATTAAGTGGACAACTATGGTTAGCAGCCCTGATCTTCTAAAGGATTCCCTACTTGCTAGCAAGAAGGATTTCAGATTTAGTGTGGAATCAGAAAAAATATATGCCTTAAACTTTGATTATTTTAGTTATAAGATGACATAACCGCTTTGTGTAAAATTGCTGGCTCTGTACAGTAGAACAGATAAGGGCAAGTGTTTGTTCTTTGTAACTCTTCTACAACTGCTTCACTCACCGCGGCCTTAAAGATAAAAAAAAAAAAAAAAAAGTATGTACAAAATAGATTTTCAGGTGCAAGAAGGAGGTTTGTGAACTAACCTCGCCTCCCCCATAAATTCCCATCCTGATTACAGCAAACAAATAATGAAATAATATTATAGCCGCTTTTCATGCTAATTTCACTATATGATCACGTGAGTTATAAGTGACTGTTAAAAAAATATATAAGCCTCCTGATTTTGCTCTTGGGGGGAGACCCCTTCCAAGTGCTTGGAAAATCCATGTCACTTTGGAACTCCCCCTACAGCTGTAGTTTCTTTTAAATAAAAGCTTCTGCTGACCTGACCCAAAAGTACTCTGTGTGTGTTTCCACGACAATTCCTGGTGCCGTGACTCGGATCCAGAACACAGGCTGAGGAAGGAGGACTGCAGGCTACCCCCGCCCCCCCGAACCCTGAGGCGCCAAACTTGAGAGGTAAGAGACCTAATTCAAAATCTCTATTGGGGTTTTGGAGGAGGACTGCCTGTAGGCTCCCAACTTGGCCGTGGTAACTGGATCTGAACCTTGTTAAAACAGGTCAGTCTGAACCTTACTGCCGGCTAAAATTTTCTGTCTGGTAAAGGATCCCATTTTGTGTCTGGTAACGTACGTTTTAGGGAGAAACTGTTTGAGGCACCTTCATCCAACAGCACATCGGGCTTATAGTTAATTAACTAAGGCGGTGTGGGGTAGGAGGTCTGGCTGACTGAATAAATGTGCATGTGTGTGTATTTAGAAATATGAGCCGCTGACCAGGACTGAGACTACGGTTGGGCTCAGCCGCCCCAATTCTGCCTGACAGGGCAGTTTTAAAAGCAAGGGGGCCCAACTGGAACCTCGTGACCCAGTGGACAGGGCGTCTGAGTGATTTTGTCTTTTCCAAACCCCTTGTCCCAGTAGCTTCTGCCGAAAGCAGGAGTGAAAGGATCCCTCTAGTATTTCCCTCCCCATTTCCATTTTATGAGCTGGTGTCGGGTCAGAAGCCTTTTGTCTGGGCAGTGAAAAACTGCGGGGCAAGGCACTGAGCGGCCCGGACATCCTAAATATGCCTCTCCTACGTCTCCCTGTGTGACTAAAAATGGGAACAAGTCAGTCTAAACAGGTTCCTGTCCCCCCTAAGGGGACTCCGGCGTACTTTATGTACACACACTATTCTCCCGAGACTTGCAAGTACCTGGATAAGTGAAACTGGTATACTAGGGATGATCCTGTCATTTTCCACAGGAAGGAACATTTGATCAGGATAAAATAGTGCACTTGAGAGGGGCGTTAGAGTCCCGTGGATCCAAAACACCACAAAACCAGTGGGACGCGTTCTTTTATTGGTATGATGAAATGTCCAAAAGGCGGACAGAATCTCAAACTAGGAGCCTAAAAGACTCTCAAGAAAAATTAAAACAACAGTTAAAAGCTGTTCGGGAAAAATTGGCTGCTCCCCCAAATTACACGCTGGCCACTGCTCCGATGTATCCAGCATTGCCCGGGGCGCCCCCACCACCGGAGCCAGCAGAGGATATCCTTGACCTTTGTTTGAACCCTGCTCTCCTGGGACTCCCACATCAGCAACAACTGGTTCAACATCAGGCTGCAGCCGAGGCTAGTGACCCATTAGCTGAAGCTCCTTCAGTAAATCCATCCACGGAGCTTAATAGTCCGGACTCATCCACCATATCTGCCACTCAATCATCACCAGTGTGGCAATTTACTCCTGGGTCACAACCCACCACAGGTGTATTTAGAAGAAAGGGAATAGGCATGGAAAGATCTCCCATCAATCTGAGATCCCGAACTGCACAAGTTTACCCCCTAAGACAAATGCCAGGCATTGGCACTGATGGACAAAATATAGTCACTGTGCATGCACCCTGGACTCCAGGTGATCTCTACAATTTAATTCAAAAGATCCCAAAAATCAGGGAAGACCCAGAAAAATTTCAGGAAGAATTGCAGACTGTTATAAATTGTTATAATCCAACATGGGCTGACATTAATCAGCTCATGCGATCCATTTTGCCCAAGGAAACTATGCTACGTCTGTACGCTGCCTGTACTTGGCCAGATCAAAACCCAGGGATTGGCCAAGACTTTATTGACAAGAGAAATGCTTTGGTTCAGGCAGTTCTCACAATTTGCCCAAAAAAGGCAGACTGGACCAAAATAAATACCTGTAAACAAAACAAAAATGAACACCCCAGTGACTATTTAGAACACCTCAAACAGACATTTAAATGATACTCAGAAATGGATAACCCAGTCGGAAATGCTAAACAAGCAATAGTGGCAGCATTCGTCCAGGGACTTAACCCTAAAATTGCTGAGAAAATTCAAACAGTAATTATTGGCTGGGAAACTAAAGATTTGACCAAAGTCCTTGCTGCGGCTAACCATTTTCATAACAAATTGGAACGGTCTAAAGACAGTGCCTAGTTTAAGTTAATGGCCTTACAGATTTCTCAGTTGCAGGGTCCAGGGAGAGGAAGGGGACGAGGACGGGAAAGGGGAGGCCCGGGTAGATTCAGGGGAAGAGATAGATCCTTGAGCCCACAAAACCCAGGCTATGGAAACCAATGTCATTATTGCAAGCAAGAAGGACATTGGAAATCAGAATGCCCCAACCGCCCTGGCCAAGGACCCAGACCCCAGCCCCCACCTCCACTTCCTGTCAATTTTCCCAGTGTTAAATAGGACAGCCTGAGAGAGTGACATCATTGCTCCTTTGCTTGCTACTGACCAATCTGGTCCATTTGTTGAATGCCTTATTTCTGGTAAACCTGTCTCCTGTCTTGTCGACACCGGAACATCCCGCTCCACACTAAAGGCTGCTGAGTTTCCTTTTCTACCTTATTCTCCTGAAACTGTAAATGCTGTCGATATAGGCGGACAACCTATCCCACATCCCGTCTCTGAACCTGTCTCCATCTCTATTGGCCCTTTGTCTAAAAATCATGCCTTTCTTCTTAGCCCCTGTGCACCTGTCAACCTTCTTGGTAAGGATTTGCTGTGTAAACTGGGATGCGTGATTTATTGTAGCCCAGATGGTGTTTACCTTGAGGTACCGAAACATAGGGAAACCGAGCTTGTGGCTTTGCTAACCCAGGAGTACTCTGATCCTGACACTTCCTACTTGCAAGAGAAACTGTTGGCACGAGTACCTCCACAGCTGTGGTCCACCCATGCGAATGAAGTGGGGCACATGCTAAGTGCTGAACCAGTGCATATCATCCTGAACCCTGCCAAGCCACTTCCTCGTGTCCCACAGTACCCCATCTCAAAAGAAGCTGAGGAAGGGATCAAGTCTGTCGTTTCCTCACTCCTTGAACAAGGGATTATTGTCCCAATACGCTCCCCTTGCAACACACCTATCCTACCTGTCAAAAAACCTGGTAAAGATACGTATCGCTTTGTGCAAGATCTTCGAGCTGTAAATGCCGCTGTTTTACCCTCTTTCCCCGTGGTCCCTAACCCTGCCACTATTCTTTCCTGTATCCCTTCAAATGCTACATATTTCACAGTAGTGGATCTTTGTTCTGCTTTTTTCTCTATCCCCGTTCATAAGGATAGCCAGTATCTGTTTGCATTTACTTATCAGGGATTTCAATATACCTGGACAAGACTCCCTCAGGGATATACAGAGTCCCCAACCCTGTTTTCCCAGATCCTAAAAAAAGATTTGGATCCTATCACGTTCAAAGGGGGGTCCACCCTTGTTCAGTACGTTGATGATCTATTGTTAGCCTCACCCACTTTAGAGGCCTGTGAACAAGATACTTTGACACTCCTCACAGCTTTAGCTCAGAAAGGCCACAAGGCCTCAAAATCTAAATTGCAGCTCTGCAAGTCTAAGGTACATTATTTAGGGCATGATATCTCAGCAGGAGAACGACACCTTTCCCCTAATAGAGTTAAAGCTATCCTCAACGTTCCCAAACCTATGACTAGAAAACAGATGAGGGGATTCTTAGGTGCAACGGGTTATTGTAGACAGTGGATCCTGGGTTATGCTGCTTTTACAAAACCCTTGCAAGCATTCACTCATGATACCACCCCGGAACCGCTCCCTTGGACTCCTGAAGCCGAACAAGCATTTGTGGCCCTTAAGCAAGCCCTCACTCTTGCTCCCGCTCTTGGACTTCCTAATTATAAGAAACCCTTTACCTTGTTTTGTCATGAATGAGAAGGAATCGCTTTAGGAGTACTCACTCAGCTGCATGATAAAAAGTATCGCCCATTTGCATATTACAGCTCTGCCCTTGATCCCATAGCTGCGGGACTTCCTCCTTGCCTCCGTTCAGTTGCAGCTGCTGCCTTGTTGGTTAAAAAGGCAGATTCTCTAGTTTGGGGACACTCTTTAACCGTTGCAGTTCCACATGCTGTGATGGCCCTTCTGCTCAAGGGCAAAACTCAGCACATTTCCAATTCCCGTCTTACTAAATATGAGAAACTTCTACTGTCAGCTACAAATGTAACCTTAAATCGCTGTTCAATTCTGAATCCTGCGTCACTTCTGCCTATTGCCTCTGATGGTGAGCCTCATGATTGCCTGTCTATCACAACTCAATTGTTAACCCCTCGAACTGACCTCAAGGACATTCCTATCCCGAACTCTGACCTTGTTTTGTTTGTTGATGGTTCCTGTCTTAAAAATGATGCAGGCAAATTAGTTGTGGGATATGCAGTATGCACTTAGTATGCTGTTTTGGAAGCCTATTCTTTACCCCAAGCTCGTTCTGCTCAAGTTGCTGAACTCATTGCTTTAACACGTGCTTGCATTCTTGCAAAAAATCAAACCACAACCATTTATACTGACTCTAAATATGCTTTTGGTGTTGTTCATGATTTTAGACAAATCTGGAAACAGAGGGTTCCTCACTTCATCAGGGACCCAAATCAGTCATGGTTGTTATGTAAAAGCGCTCTTAGAAGCTGTTCAATTGCCTCTTGCTATTGCTATTGTTAAATGTAAAGCTCATAAAAAACCCTTTGATGATGTCACACGAGGAAATGATCTGGCAGACCGTTCTGCCAGAAATGCGGCCCTTTCTGGCCCACAGGCTCCTAACTCTGTTTTTATTTGTTTTTCAGCAGACCAGTCTCCTTTGGCTAGCCTTTCAAGTCTGGCCCTTCTTCAAAATCAGGCCCCAAAAAAGGAAATAAATGACTGGCTGCATGCAGGATGTTCACTGCACCCCGACTCTCTCTGGCGCTCCCCGGATGGCCGCCTGGTAGCGCCTAGAGAGCTTTTGCCACATCTTGCTCGTTTAACCCACTCTGTGGCCCATACGAGCAAAGGAGGATTGATTGCTACAGTACAAAGAAATTGGTTTGCCCCAAATTTTCCTTCCATGGCACAACAGTACTATAGCTCCTGTCCCATCTGCTTAGCTCACAACATTGGGCAATGGGTAAAAACGACACCCGCAGCCCATCCCCCTCCATGGGGACCGTTTATAAATCTGCAAATTGATTTTGTGCAGCTACCTAAGTGCTGTTCTTATGAATACATTCTTGTTATTATTGATGTGTTCTCTGGATGGGTAGAAGCCTACCCATGCGTACATGCTGATTCCATCACTGTAGCAAAGAAATTGCTCAAATAATTCATCCCTAGATTTGGATTGCCCCTCACAATAGATAGTGACCGTGGCACCCATTTCACAGGACAGATAATAAAAAACATCTGCCAAGCACTCAACATACAGCAACACCTACACTGTAGTTATCATCCACAATCAAGTGGTGCTATAAAACATAAAAACTCTGATTTAAAAACGCACATTTCAAAGATTTGTGCTAAAACAGGCCTCAAATGGCCTGATGCCCTGCCCATTGCTCTTATGCACATTAGAAACACTGTTAACAGAAAACATGGCCTAACCCCTTATGAAATACTCATGGCATGACCCATGAAGATGCCAGCTACACCTGTTGCCCCTCGCCAAACAGACCTACAATTAACTGATGAAACTGTACTAAATTATTGCAAGACATTAATGAAGTATGCCTGGTCTGTTCATTCACAGGTCCAAAAAGCCTTACCTCAACCACCGGATGTTCCCTGTCACAACCTCGAACCAGGGGATTGGATCTAAGTAAAGGTCTATCAACGAAAAAACGCACTTCAACCCAGATAAAAAGGACCTTTCCAGGTACTTCTGACCACTAATTCTGCTGTTCGTTGCCAAGGTCACCAAACGTGAACTCACGCCTCACACTACAAGAAGGTATCACTTCCATTGGACCCCAAAACAGCTGTATTCCAACCAAGGTTGGGATCTTTCCGAGGCCAAGGACAAAGACCCTCAGGACCTCACTCAGGCAAGTGAGGAGCATCAGGGTGCAAGTGCTAAGAACCTCTCCCCTGCACCCAACACCTCAGCCCAGCCGGATTCATCAGTTGAAAAATGAAGATATCATCTTCGGCCTCAAAAAAAGTGAATGCTCCCATTCGAAAGATCACCACCTCGATCAAGACCAAGAGCTGACATTATCAGTCCTTTAGGTAACTTGAGCCCAGAGGACGAAAAAAGACTTTGGCTGCCATCCTGGGTTTGGCTGATAGTGTTCTTTTTCTTACTGGTGCTGGTTATGTTTGTTGTTAAGATTCTTTGTCCCTCCTGTATCTAAAAATGGCACTGATATCCTTATATATCACACTTGGGTATCTCAATATCACCCGAGGGGGGTGAAAAAAAAATTGTATTTGCAGATCTCCCATACGGTGGCTCAAGCTGGAAATAAAAGTGACTGCTGGATATGCTCTCACAGCCCAGCACACCTACACCAAGGAATCCCAATGATCGGAGTACCAATATCCCTCCAGCAATGGGAAACAATAAACGGCGGCTTTGTTAGACTCTACTCGTTAGCTGCCCATCGGTCTGCTCCTAAAGAATGGAGGGCCGCCCCTGCTAACTGGATAATCTCCCCAAGAGTAGAGGCGCCTTTCTGTTACAGATCCAACACCGGAGCTTATAATAAAGCCACACCTATAGGACACTATCCTCATTGCCTAACTACTCTAGATTATAGCCCTAGTAACACCAGTGAAATCCTGTTGGATAACGTACCCTCTCTCAATTGTACAGGATTCATGGTCTACAACTTTTCTAAGGAACCTCATGTTGCTCTCATTGTAAACAGATCGGAATTTTACATTGACTCCAATTTTACTTCTTATAATATATCTCGGTCCAGCAGGATAGCAGCTGAACGTGGTCCGTCCTATACGATGCAAATCAATCAAAAGTGCCGGATATGGCACAACAACTGTCTAGATTTGAGTACCCTTTCTGCCCAAGGCCTTTACTGGCTCTGCGAAAACAGGGTTCATAAAATCTTGCCCTGGAATTGGGTGGGGGCATACACTCTTGGACGTGTTATCCCTGGCTTTAAAATGCATAGTGCAATATATCTAGAACAAGTAAAAAATTTCAACCATCACATAAAAAGGGCGGTTAACCCCTTAGCTACCAGAAACACAGGGTTCCATCGATTTGTGAGAACCTTCATACCGTGGCTTAAAATAAGAGAATTGAAACTAGCCATAATTAACATTTCAGCCACAATGGAAGCTATGGAAAATGCCACTGCGGATGCAATTCAGGCTCTGCAAAAAGAGATCTCCCAGATCTCACAAGTAACTATACAACACCGCATAGCCCTAGATTACCTATTGGTATCCCAGGGAGGAGTATGTGCCTTAATAAACTCCACCTGTTGTGTCTATGTCAATCAGGACATGCGAATCGAAACTGACATTCACAAAATCCGAAATCAGTTAAGGGTCTTACATCAAGTGGCCTCAAAAAATACTGACTGGGGTCTAAAAGAAATATGGTCTTGGCTAACATCCTGGCTCCCAGATTTCGGGGCCCTTGACAAAAAAATCCTGTATAGAATATTGTTTGTCTTGATAGTTCTGATAATGTTCTATGTCTTAGTGCAACTGATCCTCTGCTGCGTAAAAGCCAGCAGGAGAAGCTTTAGTAAGACAAGAAAGAAAACCCACAGCAGAGTCTAGAATAATGGTGTTACAAAAGTGTGAGCTCAAATAGTCTCAAAGGGGGGGGAGGCTGTGGAATCAGAAAAAATATATGCCTTAAACTTTGATTATTTTAGTTATAAGATGACATAACCGCTTTGTGTAAAATTGCTGGCTCTGTACAGTAGAACAGATAAGGGCAAGTGTTTGTTCTTTGTAACTCTTCTACAACTGCTTCGCTCACCGCGGCCTTAAAGATAAAAAAAAAGTATGTACAAAATAGATTTTCAGGTGCAAGAAGGAGGTTTGTGAACTAACCTCGCCTCCCCCATAAATTCCCATCCTGATTACAGCAAACAAATAATGAAATAATATTATAGCCGCTTTTCATGCTAATTTCACTATATGATCACGTGAGTTATAAGCGACTGTTAAAAAAATATATAAGCCTCCTGATTTTGCTCTTGGGGGGAGACCCCTTCCAAGTGCTTGGAAAATCCATGTCACTTTAGAACTCCCCCTACAGCTGTAGTTTCTTTTAAATAAAAGCTTCTGCTGACCTGACCCAAAAGTACTCTGTGTGTGTTTCCACGACATTAGAATACCTTTTTCTTTGAGGCTCTTTTATTTTATTACATTCATTGATAAATTCTTTTGAATTCTATAATTATATTGGATAGGATTACTATAGAATTTAATTTATATAGGGAGGCAAATGCATTTATATTTTGTTTCAATACATGTAAAGCTTTGCGGCATACATTCATACATAATAAAATTTCTACAGGAAGAAAGATATATTTATATTTGTTTTTATAAATATTTTTTCTGTGTACCACTGCTACATTTATTTAATTTATATATGGAAAAAGACCTATTTCTATTTGTTTGTATACATTTCTCATTTTTTAATTTATATAGGGAGAAAGATAGATGTATTTCTATCAGTTTCATACATTTCTTCATTGCACCTACATTTAGCGATGTATATAGGAACGTGAATACATTGATATATTTGTAGAAAAGGAAGACATGAAGCACACCATGAAGTGGGGTGGAAAGGCAGGTGGTCAGGCTTCAGGGAGGGGCAGAAGACTGGGTAGAGGGCAAGCTGTAAGTTCCACCACCATGAACCTGCGATGCAGCCTCTTTCCTCCAGTTAGGAGGGATTAGGTTGCTAGAAGCAGCAAGGAGAGGGGAGCAGTGCCAGTGCCACTTCCTGTGGCCGAGATTGCATCTCCTCCATGAGCACCAGTGATAACTCCCCCTACCACCTCCATGATGGCAACAACAAGCAGCAGCAGTAGCATGGCAGCCTACTCCACCCACATTTCACTTCCCATGATAAGCCTTCCAGTGCCAGAGGAAGAGCCAGTGCTGGATCTGGACCTCAGTGCCCTAGCCAGGGAAATTCTGGGGAAGGAGCGGGAATCATCTGAGTTTGTGCTCCACACCCCTCAAGTTTCCCATAGAGCCAGATCTCCTTCCCCAGAAGGCAATTTGGAGGAGATTGATATTCAAGTGGAGGCCAGGGTCTCAACTGAGTCCTCCTCCTCTTACTATGCCTCTGCTTGCTGAGGAGGGGGAAAGTGCAGCAGCATCCAGACAAAAACCCGCACCCCAGAAGTGAGCGAATAGTGTGGTCTCGTATCATCTTGAGCTGGCAGATGATCCCACATATGCTATCTGCCTGCACAGCTGAGCCAAAACCAGCTGGGGCATGGAAACAAAACATATAAGCACCACAGGGATGCTGATGCTTCTCTGCAGGCACCACCCCCTTGTCCTTGCTTCTTCTGAGCCTGGCACCAGTGGTAGCATGCCAAAAGAGAAGTCCCCCTCTCACTCCAAAGCCCCCATACCCACAAAGCAGAGACAGGCCTGGAACAGTGGGGGAAAGGTGGACAGAAATCAGGGTGCATTGCAAAGGCATGCAGGATCACCCAGAGCACTGGGGAGATTTTTGCTGTTGATGGCCAGCCCTTCTCTTTAGTTGAGTGGCCAGGGTTGAGGCAGCTCATGGTGCTCATGGCCCCATAGTACCAAGTGGCTGCATGCACCACCTTCAGCAGGACGGTGGTGCCCTCCCTGTATGAGGCATGCAGGGGGTACTTGAGGGAGGAGCTGCACAAGACAGGTCCACAGGTGGTCTTACACTTCACCTCAGATATCTGGAGCAGCCGGGGTAACAATCAAGCCTACCTCTCCCTCGCGAGGTACTGGTGCAACCAGTCAGGCTGTTGGTGGGCTCTGCTTCAAGCCAAGGTGATGAATGAGTTCCACATGGCAACAGAGATCATGGGGGCCATGAACTGCTTGGTGCAAGGGTGGCTCGTTGGGCAGGGCAAGCTCACCCGCTGGGTACATGTTCACTGACAATGGGCCCCATATAGTCAAGGTGGTCCATGATGCCAACTTCATTGGCAGCCACTGTGTGATACAGAAGTTGTACCTTGTTGTCAGGGATGCTTTGGAGGGGGACAGGGCTGCTAGTGCCAACACCACCAGCAAGCTGATTTCTAAATGCAGGAAGGTGGCAGGCTACTTGCACTGGAACATCGAAGTGGGCAGAATACTTCAGGACAAAGAAAAGGTAATAGGAGCAGTCCATCTGCAGGTGGATCTTGGGAGACCCCAGCAGTGGGAGGTTCAGTTTGAGGAACACCAGCTGGTCCATCAAACCAGGATCCAAGCAGGTGCAGTGGGGGTGAGATCCAGATCCAGCACTGGCTCTTCCTCTGGCACTGGAAGGCTCATCATGGAAAGTGAATGCACACTGGAAATCTATGACAGACAAGAATACCCAACTCGCTCTGGTGGCACATTTCTTACAAGAAAACCACTCTCTCTCCAATCTCTCAGTCCTGATCCTCAAAGGGCATTTACAAAACACTTTTCACAGATGGGCCTATGAACTTCACTTCAACAACTTGCTAGATGAGATGGCCTTACTCAGGGAGATTGGGATCAGCGGCCCCCTGAACAGAGCTGAGTGGGCTACCATCTTCCAGGTCTTGGTGGTCCTCAATCCCTTCCTCAAGGCCACCAAGACCCTCAGCACTGCTGATACCCTCCTTATCTAGGTGATCCCCATAGTGAGGGAACTTCTGAGCCAAATGGAGAGCATCCACAGGATAAATGTTCCTGGCTGGGGCAAGCTACTGTCACCAGCCGTTCAGGCACTGGTGAGGTGGCTGAAGGAGGGCCTCAGGAAACAGCTTGATCCCTTGCGGTCTAGTACAGTCCACATGCTGGCCACCATCTGTGACCCAGTAGTGAAGGGCAGCATATGCAGAAGCCAAACCCTGAATCAGCGAACAGAGATGCTGGTGAAGAGAGTCAGGGATGCAGAATGGCCGAGGCAGGGGAACGAGGAAGAGGGGTATCCACTGTCCCATGCTAGCATGCCATCCACCAGTAAGTCTCCTCCTCCACTACATGAGCTGCCAATGTGGACCAAGGGCATGGCTTTTATGGTGGGGTCCGAGCCACCAGACCCCACCATCAGGCAGGTAGCACTCAGTCCTTGGTGATACTTGGAAATCTCAGTATAAAAAAAAAAAACTGCACCAAAAAAAAAAAGCGAGGAGGTGCAGACAACAGCAGTGTACACTTCCCAAAATTGGAGCCTGGTCAGCCAGAACCATGCTCTAGCTGCTAAGCAGGCTCCGTGTACTTGGATTGCTACCTCTGGAACTCCAGGAGGCCCCAGGTTCCCATGTAAGGCTGCTGGGGCCAGTCGAGGCGCTGGCTCCAGCCTTCCCTATCTCACTTGGAGCATTTTTCCCAATGCTAACCCCATGTGCAAGGGCATACACTGGGGCAAAAAGCAGCTGCACAATTTTGTGTTACTTCTTTTTTCTCGACAGCAACCCTTCACCCCTGCTTGTGGGAACATGGTAACAGTGGGAGATAGAATGGGTCTTTCATGCTGATTTTTAGGTGAACTCTTCATTTTACATTCCTAGCCAAGGTAACAGAATTGCACCTGTGGTTTATGTCACAGCCCAATGATTTTAGTGCCTCGGCACGATGGAATTTTCCCGCCACATGAGAACCTCTTGCACAGCAAAAGTTTTCTGCTGCAACAGAAAATCCCGGTGCAAGAGAGTTCCCGCCATTCGCATGCAAATTTGTGTCCCGCTATTGGACAGTTCTAAATTATTCCTACGTGGTGGCTAGTAATTGGCTTGCTAGCTGTTTAAAATTCTGTGCGACTTCCGCCCAAGTTGGAGAACTTTGAGCACGCTGCAGAGTGCTAAAGATATCTGACTTGCGGCTGAGCTAATCAATAGACTGATCACCTATCGATTCTTCTCCCTGTTGCCGAGAGCAATCCTTTGACATACCCTTTCCCTGCTGGCTTAATTTGTGGATGGATTCGCTGGCCTGAGCCTTGCCAGCTAGAGCAACTCGTGGAGTTGTTTAAGCGACCGGACCACCTGCATCGCAGCTACTAGCGGTGTAAGTAAAGTTTTTGCAACCAATACGCTTTGTCTGCCTCTCTATTCACCAGCCCACCCAAAAGACCGAGCAATTTGTATATCACCTCAAGTTGGCTCCGGCTGTCTGAGACAGTTTACAGACCTAAGTACCTGGGTCATTTGTTCTCTACATTAGGCAATCACATCTCTTACATCTGCTTCATCTCCACCACCCTGAGTATGCAATCAGCTGATGGCAAACACAAAGCTTTCTCTACCTGCTCATCTCACCTGATGATTGTTTCATTGTTCTATGGGACTTCTTGTACAATGTATTTAAATTCCACATCCAGTGAGTTTCTTGGAAGTGGCAAGCTACTTGCCCTGCTCTACACAGTAGTTACACCAGTGCTCAACCCTATAATCTACAGCCTGAGAAACAAAGAAATAAAGGTGGCTCTGAGGGAGTTAATGCATAGAAAACTGTTAATGCTGCAGAGATGAAAGAAATATCTCAGTGGGCACATCAGTGGGCACATCTACACATGCATTAACACACTTTTCCTAATGTGCATTAAATTCAGTACCTCCAACGTGAGGTACTATATAAATGTGCATTAGGCTTCCCTAATGTTCAGTACTGAAAGTGCACATTTCTTAAGTGATGCTTATTGCACAGTAGCCTATTTGACTGTGCATAAGTGCAATTGCATGTTTTTAGGTGATGCTTTAGTGACCAGTAAATTGGCTACTGCACATAGAAGTGCACTTCTAGAGACAGCAGCAAGTGTTTGGGAGAGAAAAGGAGACTCCATGGGTGCATCCAGATGAATGAGCATAGTTGTGCCACTGCTACTTGTCCCTGGGGAACGCACCTGCATGCACACTCTAGCGCATGGAAAATTGGCTAGGGTAGGGGAAGCTGGGGCCAAAAACTAGGTTGGTCCCAGCAGCTTTACCTGTAGTCCTGTGGGTCTCCCAGGGCTGCAGTGGTGAAGATCCAGGCTCCAGTTTCAGATAATGCAAACTGCAGCCAAACATGCTGCCCTGCTTTTTTTGGACCATTTTTTTAAAATACCAGGATTTTCCCGTATTGGATTTTGGCACGGAGAAAATTTCACATGTGCCATGTGAATTTTGCATTGTCTGGATACACCGTATGTTTGTGTTTGCTTTCTGGAAATGGGAAAAAATATATTTGTTGATCCATTGTATGTGAAGTATAGCCAGCAATGACTGAGCTCCACTGCTTTCTCTTCTGTGCATGCTGCATCTTTCTCATTGTTTTCTTAAAAATAATACAAACTCAATTCAATAAAATAAAAAGGCCCTAGATACAAATAAATTAGGGAGTAGATAATCTAAGAACCTCTTAATGTATTTGTGCTTACTGTATGCCCAAACATTATATATCATTTGAAAACGTATATGGTGTAGATTAGTACATTTTGTGGAAAAACCTTTAAAAATGAAAGAAAATAACAAAAAAAAATTAAAAAGCACTATGTACTATAGGACATGTGCACGTGCTACCTATGAGGTCTCAAGCAAGCTGGCAGGCAGTGCTGCACTTCAGTGCATTATAAGATTTCATGTGAAGTCTCATACATGTTAGGTAATATGATCTTGCAATACTCCTTGGTAGAAAGGTCCTAAATTTGCTACGCTAAGATGACATACAAAAAATTAGAACTCGTGGTTCCAAAATTATACCTTTTATTAGTCCAACTGGGCAGATGGCACTTTGCACAAGTTTTACTACTTAAACACTCTAATACTAGCATTTTAAATGCAGTTAAAATGTCTTAAGTGTAATATGGGACAAAGACATAAAATGCAAACTGAAGTATAGTAACTTTCCTTTACACTCTTGATCATTTGCCATGGTGTTCTAAGCCTAGGCTAAAGCTAGCCTCACCCTGAGGAGTCACACCAAATACATTAATGGATCTAGATCAGGATCTAAATATGATATACCTTTAGTGTAAGGAATAAAGGAATAAGTATAATACGTATTTAACATGTAATATTTAGTAGCTTAAGCAGTTATAGGTTAGAAATAAAAATGCAGTAATGATATTTTCATTATGAAAAACCAAAAATCGTAAAGAAAGCAAAGCAATTGCTATTATGTTTCAAAGGCATGTGTACAAAGTTTGTTCTAACTAAGTGGGTGTTACTATCAGTTGAAAGTCAGGCAGAGATCTGGGTTGCATGAAGTCTCACAGTGGACTGAAGCCCAGCACTGCCTGCTAGCTTGCCTGAGATTTTGCAGGTGACATATGGGCATGTCACATAACGTGTTTTCTACTACATTTTAATTTTTTTAGCCTGCTTTTTCAGACTTATTCAAGATTTTTTAATGCTGTGCCAATCTACATTCTGTAAGATTTCAAATGATATAATGTGTTGCTATATGGCAAGTGCAAATACTTTGTTCTTAGAGCATCTACACCTTAGTGCATCAGAATATGGAAATGTAATTCTGATTATTGTAAAAATCAAGTGAAGCACATGATGAACTGCTGAGAAGATGTCGTTACCACCCTTACATTTTCATATCCTTGCCTCTTATGAAGCTCTCACTCAGCTTTTAATAGTTCTAGCATATGTATGACTGACCCTCACTTAATTTTTCATGCTTTCATTTTGTTAATTGGCTACCCACTAGTGTCTTCATTATGAAAATATCTTCATCTTGAGATCATGTGAATTCAGCTACTCCTACTGTGAACATCACACCACTTTATGAAGCATTTACCTGAGGCATAAGTAGGGGCTAGAGATATTTTGGGGGGGGGGGGGATTTCTACTGCTGTGTGCCAATGCTTTTGCTGGGATTAACACCTGGAGGCCTCTGGTTAGAGGCTTTTCTTGAAAAAAAGCTTTGGGAGGTATGGATTTGATACAAGAAACATCTACCGTGATAATAAGTCAGTTCATCAAATGAACCAGGTCTGTCAATGATAGAGAGGGAAGAAACCTGGGAAGTTATTTTTTTCTGACATAAATAAATAGCGACCTAAATGTTCTAGTAGACGAGGAGAAAAAGGGGCCGCTTTAGAGCAAAATGTGTTGCCTTTAAACACAGAAACAAAAACCATGGGGACCTAACATACATCAAGGACAAATTATGTTGTTCTTTTGTAGGATGTATCTTAGGAAAGAAGAAGACCACAAAAGTCATTGAGTTGATTCTCTAGCTGTCAGAGGCAATGCTATCACATTATCCATTTGATAAACAAATCCAAATCTATCTTGCAACAAGTTTTTGCACCAGTACCCTTCTTGGGGCACTGTAATGTTGCTGTTTCATGCTTAGACTTTTTTTCTTCCTAATTTCCAGCTTAATAGCATCAGATTATTTTCCACTTCTAAGGGCCTTGTTACTTGTAACATTGTGAGTTGAAAAAATGTTGATCATTAGTGCTAGCTCAGGTTCGGAGCAGTCATACATTCAGTCCAGCAGAAACCTGCAGGACTGAAAGGTAAGAATCATAGAAAGTTTGGGTTGTAAGGGACCTCAGAAGGTCATCTTGTCCAAACGCGTCCTCAGAGCAGGACCAGCCCCAACTTCATCATCCCAGCTAAGGCTTTGTCTACCCAAGTCTTAAAAACCTCCAAGGATAGAGATTCTACTACATCTCTGGGTAACCTGCTTCAGTGTTGTACTACCCTCCTGATAAGAAAGTTTTTCCTAATATCTAACCTGAACTTCCTTTGCTGCAACTTGAGACCATTGCTTCTTGCTCTGACATCTGCCACCATTGAGAACAGTCCAGCTCTATCCTCTTTGCAACCCCCTTCATGTAAAAGGCTGCTATCAAATGCCCCTTCAATCTTCTCTTTTGTAGACTAAATAAAGCCAGTTCCCTCAGCCTCTCCTCATAAGTGCCCCAGTCCCCTAACCATTCTTATGCCTTCTGTTGGATTCTCTCCATCTTGTCCACATCCCTTCTATAGTGGTGAAGGACAACCCCCAGTTTTTATATTTTTTATTTATTTTAAAATGCATTCCTTCCCCTTCCCCAACCATTTCTGACCTTTTCTCTCCCACTCTATTCCCTATAGATAAGTATAAGTAAGCTAAGATGTAGGATAAGCTTTAACATTTTATTTTAGGTAGCAAGTTTTATTTTTCTCTCCCCTCTGCAAATAAGTTCCCTGCTATTTTGATACCAATACCCATTGTTTTATAAGTGATAATTATTATGTTTGTACTGCTTTTATATTGTGTGATTACTGTTTTAGGCCTATATATGTAAGTTAGCATAAGTCATGGTGAGTTTCCATTTTGTATGTCAAGCCTCCATCTTGTGTCCTCTGCCCAGACATCCCCTGTGCTGCAAATGTATGATTCAGGTGCCTGTCCCATGTAAATTGGTTCCCAGATGAATGAGAGTGATTGGGAATGATTGTAATACAATGGTAGCGGGCCTCTATTGAACGGCATGTAACAACTGGGCCAACACCTTGCATTGATTCATCCAGGAACCATGGACCTCACCCATGAACAGAGACAAGAACCCAGCATTTGAAAGACAAAAGACTCTGCAGAACCAGCAACTCTACCATTGTACCCCACCATTACAGACACCCAAAACTGCACATCCTTGCATGGAGCGCACATGCTCAGTATGCCAGGGGCTGACCCTTGCCTGGGCATGCCTCCTGTCACTAGGGTCACACAAGGTCTGTCACTATAAAACGGGGCAATGAAGACAGACCCTGTGGGACACCCTCTCCATCTGGACCAGCGCCATGCCACACCACCTAGCCACCCAGAGACCCAGCCGGCAACCCCACTCTGAACAACACCTACTGGACAAGGACCCCTTTTTAGCCTGGATAGGTAGCTATCGCCCCCCACTCCCCTCTTCAACCAAGGACTTGGACTCTGCTTCTCTTCCCTACCTGGACTCCAGCCCTTCCACTGAGTCTCTTTCTCCTGCTGCCATTGTGAGTGCTTGTGTGTGTGTGTGTGTGTGTGTGTGTGTGTGTGTGTGTGTGTGTGTGTGTGAACCAATAACTTGATGGGGCTGTGTAGTGTGTTGTCTGTTTAATAAAACTGTTATTTGGACCCCTAAGTTGGGTTTTGCTTTACTATGGTTTGGCCCTTCTCCAACCTCTGCTCCTCACCCCTCTAACTTCTGTCTCATTTCTCCCTCTCCTGCTTCTGGCTCACTGCCACCTCCAACCCCTGTCCTGAGCTCCTCTTTGCCTCTAACCCCCCTCTTTCTTTGCCAGTGTCTTATCCCCACTGCTTTTTACTTTTCCCCTGACCAACCAGGCTTCTGTCTCAGTTTCTTTCCTGGCTGTCTCCTCCTTGGCACCACTTATCTGCCCCGTGCCCAATATCTTGGCTGTCTGCCTCAGTTTCCAGTCCCAGTCTACCTTAAGTAAACCCAAGACTCAGTTCCTCACCCAGCTTCTCTATAGTCCAACGGTTCTAATCCTGGTCCTGGCAACTTTCACTCCCTACACTTTAACTCTCTTTCTCCTTCCCCCAGGTACCTCAAACAAACACATACACACTGTACCATCTAAGTTAGGAACTTACCTGTGTGTATGTGTAGGTTGGTTGTATGTGTGTGAACTGGTGTGTGTGTGTGTGTGTATGTATATATATATATATATATATATATATATATATATATATATATATATGCCATTGTGTGCATGATATATGAATTAGTAATCTGTCTAACTTCTGGGGTGTATAGTGTATGTGCTTGAAATGGTGAGAGGTATGCATGTGCCTAGGCTGTTTTGGATGTGTATGTGCCTAAGCTGGTAGTGTGTGTCTATATATGTATGTGTATGTACATAATTGATTTGTGTGTTTGTATATGTGCAATTGTGTCACACCCTCCTGTCTAAGAGTGCAATCTTGAGATCCTGAGAATGGGCTTGACCCCACAGGGCAACACTGGGGGGCACAAAACTGTACATAGTAGAGCTGTGTGAAGCTTCAGTCCCTCGTTCAGTTCGGCTCAATTTGGTGGCTGAATCCTCCGAAACCAAACTGAATCAGAATCCTCCGAATCACTTCAGAAAGATTTGGTGATTCAGACATAGAGACAGCTTTAAATGTTTTTTCTACATACCACTAGGCAGCAGGCGGCTCATAAATGCTGTGATGCTGGGGCAGATGGAGCATCCCAAAGGAACAAGGAGGGCTCCCCAGCACGCTTGGCATCGGACCCAGAATTGGACGGAAATGCTTATGGTCCACTTCTGGTCCACTTCTGGGCCCTCCAGAGAGCACGCTGGAGGGCCCCCTGTGTCCCCACCAGCTTGGTGACTGGTGCCTCCTGGGCCTGGGGTGGGGGGGAAGGCACCAGTATGTCTGGTCCAGTCTGGGTTCACTGCCAAGCATGTGGGGAGCCCCCCTGCACTCCTGTGGGATGCTCCATCCACCCTAGCATTGCAGCGTTCACAAGCTATGCTGGTGCCTTAACGTATGTAAAAAAAAAAAAAATTAAAGCTGTCTATGGCCAAATCGCTGATTCTCCAAATCAGCATCACATTTTCAGATTTGGCTGAATCGAATCGGGGACAGTGATCCAAATTAACAAATTGAATCATTGTCCCCGATTTGAATCAAAGAGGGCCTGCTTTGCATACCCCTAGTACACAGTAATTCAGATGTTGCCTCGACAGCTCTGAATAGAGTGGAAGAATTCCTTCCATCTTCTGGCAATGCTTCTACTAATGTAGCCCAGCATGCTGTTGGCCTTCTTCACAAAAAGGGCCTTTCTTCTACTGCACTTCATTTAGGCTAGATTTTAGAGAATGGTATTCTAATATGAAGTGATGTGACAAACTTATTAACAATCCCTCCACTGACCAACAACCCTTTGTTTCTAGTTTTATACCTAAGAACATCCAAATTATAAATGACCAAAGCTTGTAAAACAATGACCTGTTTTCCTTTGCATTTGTAAGTTGATGTTTTCAAAGCAAAATTAATGGAAATTGAGCACCTAAATCCCCTGTTCTCCTATGCAAACTGTAGGCTTAAGCAGTTTCTCAAGCACATTTCACTGTTTTGTTTTGTTTTTTTTTTTCATTCTTACCTCCCATCTGGGGGAATGTCTGTTTACCAGAGCACCCCAAGGGATGGAAGGTCGAATAGTCACAAACTCCTCCATGACTATTTCAGGCTGGACATAAGGAAGAACTTCTTTCATGTCCAAGCCCCCAAGGTTTAGAATGGACTGCCACAGGAGGTGCTTCAAGCACCCGTTTTGAATGCCTTCAAGAGACATTTGGATGCTTATCTTGCTGGGATCCTATGACCCCTGCTGACTTCCTGCCCCTGGGGCAGGGGGCTGGACTTGATGATCTTCTGAGGTCTCTTCCAGCCCAAGTGTCTATGAATCTATGAATCTATAGGGAATTGCATTTGAGCCATCCGTGTGCCCAGAATTCTATTTCATTCAGTATATGACCAAAGTATTGCTTGTGATCAACTCTGAGGTACCCAACTGAAGTGCTGGAGTGGCATACTACCTACTTTGGACATATACATACCTCCATTCCAAAAAGTATATATATATAATTTTTTATATATATGCATGTGTGTATGTGTGTGTGTGGAGTGTGAGCCTTTTCCTATAATATGGACACTCATTCACTCAGAAATGCTCTGAAACCCTACCTGGGTAACTCAGAAACAGGACCCTGTCTGTTAGGTGAAATTAAATTCAGCAATTTGTTCCCAAAATCTTGTCTCAAATCTCTCCCAGTCCAACATTTCTTGTTACTTGTGACACAATTTGAGTCTTGGAGTAAGCAGCCTGACACTGACCTTCATATGGAATATCCATGTTGACCCTAATTCATAAATTACCTAAGACAGATCACCTAAGACCCTCTATGTGTTATTAATGAGAATCAACGTCTCATGTTCATTGATCTTGAAATAAAGTTTTCCTTCCTATTGATTTCATAGATTCATAGACTCATAGATTCATAGATCTTTGGGTCGGAAGTGACCTCAATAGATCATCAAGTCCGACCCCTTGCATAGGCAGGAAAGAGTGCTGGGTTTAGATGACCGAAGCTAGATGCCTATCGAACCTCCTCTTGAAGACCCCCAGGGTAGGGGAGAGCACCACCTCCCTTGGGAGCCCGTTCCAGACCTTGCCCACTCTAGCTGTGAAGAAGTTCTTCCTAATGTCCAGTATAAATCTACTCTCTGCTAGCTTATGGCCATTATTTCTTGTAACCCCCAGGGGCGCCTTGGTGAGTAAAGCCTCACCAATTCCCTTCTGTGCCCCCATAATGAACTTATAGGCAGCCACAAGGTCACCTCTCAACCTTTTCTTGTGGAGGATGAAGAGGTCCAGGTGCCGTAGTCTCTCCTCATAGGGCTTGGCTTGCAAGCCCTTAACCATACATGTGGCCCTTCTCTGGACCCTCTCCAGGTTATCCACATCCTTCTTGAAGTGCGGCACCCAAAATTGCACTCAGTATTCTAACTGCGGTCTGACCGGCACCCAATAGAGGGGAAGTATCATCTCCTTGGATCTATTCGTCATGCATCTGCTGATACACGATAAAGTGCCATTAGCTTTTCTTATGACTTTGTCACACTGACGACTCATGTTCATCTTGGAGTCCACTAGGACTCCAAGATCCCTTTCCGCTTCCGTGCCTCCAAGCAGGTCATTTCCTAGGCAGTAGGTATGCTGGATATTTTTCCTCCCTAGGTGCAGCACTTTGCATTTCTCCTTGTTGAACTGCGTTCTGTTGTTTTGTGCCCACTTGTCCAACCTGTCCAGGTCTGCTTGTAGTTGTTCCTAAGAGAAACCCTCACCTCCTTGTTCCTTAAACTGTAGACAATGGGGTTCACTGATGGTGTCACTATTGTATACATCAGGGAGAGAAGCCTGTCACCATCTGGAGAATGCATAGTTTTGGGTCTCACATAAGTAAATATGATGGTACCATAGAAAACAGAAACTATAATGAGGTTTGATGAGCAGGTGGAGAAGGCTTTGCATTGGCTCTCTACTGAGGGCATCCTGAGGACTGTGGAGATGATGAAGATATAGGACAAGAGGATGAGCAAATAAGGGACCAGAATGAAGACAATGGTGACTGTGGCAACAGAAACTTCATTCCTGTAGGTGTCAGTGCTGGCTAATCTCAGCAGAAGGGAAATGTCACAAAAGAAACGTTTAATTCGATTGGAACCACAGTAAGGCAGAGTAAACATTGAAATTGTTTGTCCAAAAGCTACTAGTATCCCAATAGTCCATGAAAAAGCAGCCATCTGTGTGCAAACCTTCTGGTTCATCTTGACAGTATATTGCAGGGATTTGCATATAGCCACATATCTATCATATGCCATGACAAAGAGCAGACAGCACTCTGTGAGGCCAAAGAGAAGAAAGAAAAACATCTGAACACCACAGCCCGTGAAGGAGATTATCTGGATCTCTGAGAGCAGATTCACTAGCAGTTTGGGGGCTATAGCAGAGGTGAAGCTGAAGTCCAAGAAGTACAAGTTCGTGAGGAAAAAGTACGTGGGTGCATGAAGAATTGGCTGGGTCACTGAGATGATAATTATCAGTGTGTTCCAGGAGGGCCACCATGTAGAAGGCTAACACCAGCACAAAGAGCAGAACTTGGATTAGATTTAAAAAAAAAACAACTGGGGAGTTATGTGCCCATCTCCCTCTGAAGGTCCCTCAAAAGGGCTCTTTATATTCTCATATTATTTTAATGAACATAACGGGTGGAATTTCATTTCCCTCTGTGCACCTGAATGTCATTTTTCCAAGCACTTAAATGGGTGTTTGGCACTTATGCACAGTTTCTAATTCTAGTACTCTCTATTACTTACATAGTGTGGACACATAAGTCAACATGCAGGTGCTGAGCATTCAGAGGAGGCTGTGCACTGGATAAGCAGATATGCAGCTATCTATAAACACTGTGAATATGTCAGTCAGAAAACTGTAGACACAAATCCATGACTAGTATGTGTTAGATGGAGAAGAAGGAGGAGAAGGAGAGCTCTCCCATTCCTGTTTTAGCTTAAAAGATGTCTGCTTGGCAATTGTAGGTAGGTTGATTACTCTGCTGCCTTAAACAATTATGTCAATTCCATTCCAGGTTCTCATACCAATTCTCATGCCCCCTCCCTGCTTGGTCCCCTTGGATACTGTCTCGGACGGCCAAAACCGACTCGAGGTGATCTAATAATTACTTGTTCGTCGGGCGGGCTGGTGAACAGAGAGGCCGAGAAAGCTTAATGGTTGTAAAACTTAATTACGTCACTTGTAGTTGCGACGAAAACGGTCCGGTCGTCTGAACAACTATGTCTGTTGTTCCAGCTGATAAGGCTCAGGCTAGCTCATCCATCTACCAATCAAGGCGGTGGGAATAGGGTACGTCTGGGATTGCGCTCGGTGACAGGGAGAAGAATCGATAGGTGATCAGTCTATCGATCAGCTCAGCCACAAGTCAGATCTCTTTTAGAAGCACTCTGCAGCCTGCTCAAAGTTCTCCGACTTGGGTGGAAGTCGCGTGAAATTTTAAATGGCTAGCAAGCCAATTACTAGTCGCCACGTAGGAATAATTTAGAACTGGCCAATAGCGGGACACAAATTTGCATGCGAATGGTGGGAACTCTCTTGCACCGGGGGTTTTCTGCTGCAACAGAAAACCTTTACTTTGCAAGAGGCTCTCATGTGGCGGGAAAATTCCACCATGCCGAGGTACCAAAATCACTGGGTTATGACAGATACTCTTCACCCTCCAAAGAGAAAATGCCAGTCTAAGAAGGAGGGATGCACCTGCTGCTTCCACTGTCCTTGGACAAGCCCGGGTTCCCAGCCCTGGTTGGAGTAGGACACGAACAAATGGGACAGCAGATGTGGCAGGTGCTGAGCCCAAAGACATAAGTAATAAGAATGATGAGAGAAAGGGATGGGAGGGGAGGTGCAACTGAACATGGAGGGAAAGATGCTGCCAAGAGTTGAGTGGAGGAGGGGATTCTTACCTCATTTGGGGACTTGAAAAAGTCCCTGGTTGCTGCTTGCATGGTAAGTTCTGCCTACCCCAGTAGGTAGAGGGGAGGCTGGGAGGGTGAAATGCAGCCACCCCTGCAGTGCCAGTCACTGTTCTCACACCCCCATTTTTACAATTCTGGATCCACCTGTATACATGTGCACAGAAGTGTGTGTTCATGTGTTTGTTTGAGTACAATGCAAAAAAAAATGTGACATTTATCAAATGTAATGGAAGCAGTTAGTGACACAACTTGTATGTGTGACAGAGTGTTCATACTTCTAGTTAGACTCAGAATATGTGATGTAGCACTGATGAGGCAAGCATTTCATACAGATTGCCCATTAGGGCAACTGGTAAAACCTTTTGCAACAAGAAGATAACATTCTATATTTGCCTCTGCTCTGAAGGACTGAATTAACATGATACAGAAAAAAGAATGCACGTCAGGAAACTTGAGATGACCACTTGTTTGTAATTGTTACAACAAAAAGGAGAAGTGGCTCTTGATGTGAAATGAAAGGAAATGATTTGGATCCCCACCCAGTGAGCAGCAAATGACCTTTTTTTGGAATCCTAAATAGGCAAAATTGGATTGTCCATGGAACATGAATTTCACTACTGTCTACAGAGGAAGTTTCAGTATTACTGATATGAATAGTTAGAATATTTGCCTAGCTGAATCTAAGTCTATATCTGCTATGCAGATATAGAACACCAGTACTCAGGGCTGTTGATTTAACTCTTCTTCCTGAACACTAATCTGGAGAAAGAAAAGAAAAGACTTTAGGAGGTCTTAAATCTTCTTTTCAATCTTCTTTTGATTCTCGTTTTAATCCAGGTATAAATCTTGGAATCAATTTTGTGGTATTTGAAACACAAGGCAAACAAAGATGAGATTTAAAAAACAAAAAGCTATATTTTTAGAGGTATGAGGGGAAATATCTTATGTGCTCTGGGGAAATGTCATTATATTTAGGGCTGTGCAAAGCTTTGGGTGATGACTTGATTCAGAGAAGATTCGGCCCGATTTGTTGTCTGAACCTCCAAATCCTAATCGAATCAGGGGGCCAATTTAAAAGTCTGAATCGATTCAAAGCTCTCCGAATCTTCAGAAAAAATTTGGAAAGCTTTGATGATTCAGGCAGCCCCTGGTGGCTGCAGCAGGGAGCTGCAGCTGACTCCAAGCTGGTAAGCAGGGGGCAGGAAGGGGAGGCTGGGGGAGGAGGGAGAGGATGATGGAGGGACAGCTGTCAGACCCCCCCAACCCCCCTGCTCCCTCAGCCCCCCAACCCCCACCCACTCCCCCAGTCCCACCCCCCATGGCTGCTCTACTTGCTCTAATTTGGTACTTTTAAGAAAAGCCCCGGTTCTCACCAGGTGCTGCCAGGCAGAGGGTGTTCCTTGCTGCCCCCCACTGCCCCCCACTGCATGAGAGGCCCTTCCACAAGCCCCCCAACCCCCCCACTCCCCCAGACCCCCAACAGGTGCCCCTGCTGGGCCAGTTCTGGCCCTTTAAGCCAAAAAACCCAAAGAAAAGCCCCACGACTCACTACTCCTGTGGCAGCCTCAGGGATTTGGGGGCTCATGCAGAGCCTCCTATGTGGTGTAGGGCAGTGCGGGACAGCATGGACAAGCCCCCTGCCCCCCCCCCCCAGCAGCAAAGGAGAATCTGGGTTTTTTTGTTCTTAAAGGGCCGGAGTTGGCCTGGGTGGGGCACCCATGGGAGGGCTAGGGGAATGACAGCGGTGGTTGGGGGCTTGTGCAGAGTCCCCCATGCTGTGTGAGGCACAGGGGGGTGACGAGGAGCACCTCCTTCCCCGGCAGCACCCACTGAGTTGGGACATTTTTTTTAAGAAGTGTCAGGAGCAGGGCTGGGCAGGACAGCCATTGCCAGGCTGGGAGATTGGGTGGGGAATGGGCCTGGCCTGGTTGATTCAGAGATTTGGAGACTAGGTTGCTGCCAAATCTCTGAATCAGATTAAGCCGAATTGAATCAGAACAGTGATTCAAATCACCAAATTGAATCACTGTCCCCCAAATTGGCTGAATCCAAATCCCAAGTGAATACTAGCTGCTTCATACACTTATGATTATAATTTGAACAGTTTTTGTAGGAGCCTCATTTTATATGACCAGGTTCCTGCGTTTTAATTAATCCATTTTATGCTGTGAATATTTTATAAACTGAATAAAATATGACCTACAGAACATGTCCAGGTAAATGGCATTCATCCTTTTTAAGATTAAGGGATATCTGGTTGTGTATCATCATTACCTGGTATTTCCACGATGTTATCACATATTCAGGTTCAAAAACAGCATGTGGTCTTGACATAGGGATTACTGGGAGAAAATCTGTGGTTTTAATATTCTTCTGATTTTAAAATATTTTAATCAGGTTTGAAAATGATTCAAAGCACTGCATTTTCATGGAGTGAATAAGACCTGCCCTTTGTGTGGGTGTGCTGCTGCTTCTTTTTGGACAGAGTAAGCTCTGCTGTGCATATGTTCCAGCTACACTCTTTCTTTTCTTTCTTCTGTCCCAGTGATATGTCTAGGATGGCTTAGATAGGGATGCTGCTGTGTTGATTAAAGGGTGACTTGCTCAGGTCCTTTCCAGACCTACTTTTATGATTATGTGACTTGCACTCTTGGTTGCCTGGTAGCCTTGTGTGACTGCTGCGTCTCAAACACCCAGTCACATGCAGCCTTGGTTCAAGCAATGGGTGGTGTATGCCTTGCAGACTCCCGTAAATTGCCGAGTAGATGGTCAATCCTAGAGTAGTCTTCCCCTATCTTTCCTGCCACGACTTTGAATGTTTCCCAGTGGAGGGCTGACTACCCTGGGTCCTTTTACGGCATGCGGTCCACCTGACAGTCACTTGCGGGGCTCCGCCACCCCTACACCCCAACCTTATGCTACCTTGATGAACCACTCAGTCTTCTTGGCCACACTCCCCTTCTCATATAGATGTGCGGCGTCTCGAGTCCTTTCCTGTCCTGGGTATCAGCTCTTGAGGCCAATTCACTTACCCCATCCCGGGTTGTCTGTATTGGAAGGTACCAATTGTGGAAACTGTTCTTGCCCTAGAATGGACTCCTTCCCTATGGACTGAATCCCTATGGGTCCTGCACCAATTATTCTATTTGTATCAGCCACTCCTATCTCTCAACCCCTTCACACGGGGAAACACAAAAGAACAACACAAAAGAAAAACACAAAACAACATGTTTACTGTATCACTGGGAATCCGGGTAGCACCATTCTCTGGTCCCTTACATCAGGGTACCGGCTGCCTAGTTCCCTATGGACTAGCTAGGGGATGACATCTACTTGGGGCTGTGTACTGATGGCCTCCTGCTCAGGTCATATTTTCCCCCTTTTCCGCTCTTCCCAGAGCCCGGTGCTGCCCTACTTCTCTCCCTTCTTGAGTGTCCCAATCTGGGTCGCCTGGCTACCTGGCTGAGTATGCCAGGCTACTTTCTGTATTCAGGGTGGATGCCCTGCTCCTCCATAGCCATTCCTGCTGGTTCTGCCGTGACTCTCCCAATGGAGAAAATTCCTCCTTCTCCCAACTGTTCCCCATACTCCCACCTGCTTTGGTGTGTGTCTTCACATGCCCTTCTCTGCTTCCCCTGTTGCTGCTGCCTTTGCTGACTACAGGGGCTGCTTCTGGCTCATCTCCTGCACTGTTGAGCCGTTCCCTGCCACTGCTGCCAATACCAGCATCAGGAGCCTCCTCTGGCTTCTCATCTGGTGTTCCTTCCTCCCTGAGGGATTCCCAGAATGGGTCCCGTGGCCGTACACTCCTGGGATCTGTTCTCCCCTCTTCCTTCCTTCTGCCGTCAGCCATTTTAACTCCCGCTGGCCAGTGATTGCTGGTGATGTCATCAGCCAGCCTCAGCTGGAAAAAGACACGGCTAACGAGCCATGCGGGCTTCTCTCCCCATTCCCACTGCGCCGCGGCTCGTGCTGTGGGTGAGTGCTTTTTTTTGTTTTTACTTTTATGTTTGTTTCCTTGCCCTCCTGTTTGTTCTGTTCCCTGTAACTTTCCTTTTATATTCAGGGTCCTTCCCTCCATTCTTTCCCGGGACACTTTGTTTTAACTGGAGAGGTGATAAATGTGCCACCCTAGCCTATTGGTTAGCCCACTTTCCTTGCAAATGGGTACTATGGCTTCCTATGGCCTCTCAAACACTCAAAACCCACTTCCTGTGTGACTTTGCCACCACTAGGCTATTAGACAAAAGATGGGCACCCTTCCCGGTACTCTAGTGAGAAACCTATCTTCCCACCCTTATTAAGCTGCCATCTTAGAAGCTGTGTTGTAAATTGAATAATGTATTTATCACTTATTTAAATCCCAAATTCTGTATGTGTTGGAAGCAGATTAATTTAAGAGACCCTGAGTTAGCAATGGGCTTTTTCATCCCTAGAAGTTGGTACAAACCTCAGTAATATACATGTTAGTCAACTTCCAAGTGGAGAGAGACCTAAACTATAGCTATTGAAAACATCTTACCTGAGATTCATATGTGAAGGTACCTGACAGGCTACTGATGACCTGCAGCAAAGTCTGACTTACACATCATTTGTTTGAGTACTACTGGGTCATGTCTTCCAACTGGCCACTCCCCTTGAAGAGGGGAGCCAAACAAAGAGGGTATTTGGAGCAAGCAGAACTCTAAACGGCAGCCCAAGGCTGTTTATGCAGCTTTGTTCAGTGACTATAATGCAGAGTGTATAAATGAGAGTGGAAACAATAGCTCCCTCCAAAATAGCAACCAATTTGAGCCACAGAGAGTGCATCTACACGTGCCCCTATAGTGCTGTTGTTACTGCACTGTTATTCAGTACCACATGACAGAGCAATAACAGCCATTACTGTGCCATGCCAGTGGGACAAGGTTATTTTTAGCCACTATGTTACTATAGTGATGTACTATCCTGAGGGAGTGTGTTGACACCGTGACATAGCTGCAGAGTTGTCATTTGTGTCCTCCAATGCTACATCACTGTAGTATGTTGCTATGGCAATGGAGTGTCACATGTAGATGTCAAGAGTCAAGCACCATCCTACCTGTACTACCTCTGGCTCCATGTTACTTTCTTGATTGATTTGCTAGTTTCACTCTTTCAATAAAAAAAGGAGCATAGGAATAAAACGGGGTTCCTGGGCTCTTGATTTCACCCCTCTATATTCACATGCAGTTGTTAACCCAAGGAATCTTCCATATTTACATTTCATATCCTCACATACAACTACACAAATACCAAGGACACCCTATAACATGCCCATGGGTAAAAGCAGAGGAGATGAGGGCACTACAAATGCCCTGGTACTGCACTTCTATTACTTTCTTGTCTAGTTATATTGCAGTGGAGATTAAATAGATTTACATGCTTCTGAGGTATCTCTCAATCATTTGTAAGCATGTGCAGTTGGAACACCCTTAGCCACATAGGATGGACCTATAGTCGCCTAAGTGCATATGGCACTCAATAATGTATATACACCTTAGGACATTATTATGTGAGGCAAAGTAGAATACCATTGGGTGATATAGGCCATGTCTACATGAAATGCTGACTGTGCAGTCATTACTAAGTACTAAAGTCCATTACTGTGCAGTCATTATTAAGCACAAGTACTAAATAACTGTGCAGTAACTGGAGTTATTGCATAGTAGCATCACCAAATGGCTTTTAGGGGATGCTAACCGCATGGTAGTTCATTACTATTGTGCAGTAGCATCGCATCATGCTTTGTGCCATGCAACACTGCTGTGCACTAGTAACAAGCTACTGGCAGTCAGCACGTCCTGTAGATGCAGCTGTTGATACCTGAAATCTGTGCAAATGTCACTTTAGAGTCCAGTAACTAATATAGAATTCTGTTCTTTGTGCTTATATTTAGGACTCTGCACTTTGCACTACTATATTTCAAAGCATTTCTGTTCCTCCACTCTTTTGGCTCTGGCTTTAGGACCCAGATGCCTTGTTGCAGTGGGGAGGGAGGTGTGGAACTCATCCACCCTCAGACTGCGCACAACCCTTCCATTCAATACTAGGCAAATGTATTGATACACAGATGTCAGATGTCAGCATGCCAGCAGCCTGGGGGTGGGATTCTGAGGCCCACACCCACCACCCAGTGGGGTGGATGAGACAGGCGAGTAGTGTGCCCCCTGTCCGTGGCAGCCTCAGGGACACCTCCCAAGGATGGGGACCCTTTTCATGGACCCTGAACCTGGGCCCTTTCTCGGAGCCTGTCTTTGGGAGGAGGAGAATGGGGAGGGGCCCTTTGTTACTCTCAAGTCTCTGCTTTTGTATACTTTCCTCCTCCTGATGACTCCTTGACTCTTGATCCATGGCTGTTGCTGGTTGGTCTCTGTGTGTTAGTCACACCACCTTGCAAGCTGGTGCCACCTCGTCTCATGTTATGGGACAGTATGGTACAAGCCCCCAGTTTCTCAGACTGTGTGTCCTTGTTTGTTAGACAGCTTTTCTGCTTCTGAAGCCTGAGAAACTCTGTATGTTAAGTTCAGGTTCTTAAAAATCTACTTATCCAGTTTTTCCTGTATGATTATCTAATAATGTTCCCCATTTGCAATAGCTCATAACTTTGGGGCACTACCAAAATGTTGCTTACTTTCTCTCTGGCCTTCTGAATTTTTCACTTTTGGCAGCACATTGGCCCAGTTCAATCAGATGGACAAAAAGCAAACTTGACATTATCTAATTCCTCCCCTGATCAAGTTGGTATTTTCCTGGGATATGGTAAATGAAGATTTCATCATTCTTAGGGTATGATAGCTATCAGACCCATGAATCCCATTGATTGGATGAGTGCTTTAGCTACTTGGTAATAAAGCATGAGTCTAGCACTACTATCATTGTTATTTCTGAGTGATAGTGGTTCTGAGTGCCAAAATTAATATGCTATTCTGTAACTGGGTGTTAAGTGTGCTCTGAGCATGCCAATTTGATCAGGCACAAAAGAGAACTCATGATCAGGAACAGCTAGTCTGTAAAACTTAACTGTCTTTAGGCATTAGACAAGCACTAAGATGCTCAATTCAGGCAAAGTGACAGAACCTCTGGACACATGGAGTTACAAAGTTTTAGAGATTTGCTGGTGAAATTTGTCAGATTTCTGAAAATCTCCATCTGGAATGCTGTTGCTTCAGTTCTGCTAAAGTCCCTATTTGGTCTTTAAGTTCCTTTATTAATTTTACTCCCATACTGAGTGCATCTACACATTCATTAATGCACTATAGCTGGAACACATTAAATTTAATGTACTGTAACTGGTGTTACTGCACTTTAGCACAGATGTACACTTTTTAGTGATGTTAACATGTATTAGACTAAATCTATGGTGCATTAGATCATTAGCACAGGCTTTGCCCACCACACTAATGCATATATTTAGTGTAATGTGCTCAAAGACTCTTGTGCAGACATACCTATTTTTCCCTAAAAAAATTACATTCATTGAAGCCAGTGGGAGCAGTGGTACATCAAAACTATTTGAAGGCCTCACCATAAACAACCTCATTGTAAGTTGGGAATGAGAAAATGTATTTTGGTGGGACTGTTTTGAAGAAACACTATAATATCTGTGCTCAAAACCTTAATAACAAAAGAGTTCCTAAGGCCTCCTGTGGTTCAGCAGATTTCTTCACTAGTTATACCAGTGTGAGAGCAAAATTTAGGTAAATATTATCATTTTCTAAGAACTGTTCAAATATTGTTCTGCATTTCTGGTTGTTTCTTTGTTTCCATGCAAGTGTGTTGAGGGTGTGGGGCAGGGAATTGAAGAAAAAATAATTAAAATAATATTTATATCATGAATATTTTAAATATATATATTTCAGAGTATGAATAAACAATGGAGAATTTTGAACATTGAACAAGTAAAAACCTGAAAATTATTAGAAACTGCAGTATTTTTGAGCTAAATGTCATTCCAATTTCCAAAACAGAACATTTTAAAAAATGGTACATTTAAAAATCCAATTTCCCACTTAAAATCGCTTCAGTGGACAATTTTCCATAAGCCCTTGTTTAGAGGTTAGGGAATAAGAGAGAGAATTAAAAATATTAAAAATATTATTGTGTCATGCACTTACAAGGATTCATGAGAGACCTGGTCCCACAGGACACACACAAGAATTAAAATGCTTCTGCATTCAGTATTGGCTTCTTCAGAATTACTGAATGTAATCTTCCAGCAACAGGTATGATTGAAAATCTGATTATACTAAAACATATATTTAAAAATGTAGTGTACATTTTCCTTTCATTACATTTATTCATTGCCATTCACCTTCTTCAGTCAATAATACATTGACATTGTGAGTGCAGAGCAGTGTAGGAACACATCCATCAGTGAAATGAGTGCCTGATTCTGATGTCAAATAACTTTGATTAATTTAGTATTCATAAAAAAATAATGCACACACTTGAAAAGAATGTAACAGAATTATTCCCTGATGAGTGATACTCTTTTCTTAGAATAAAAATGTTCTAAGGAATAATACAGGGATTATTATTTATTCATTATTTAGAGCTGGGAGTTTCAAAACTATGTAGTACAGGTATACTTTAAACTGCACTGAAATTTTCTGAGCCAAATCCCTTAAGATGTTTTATTAAAGTGGTATCTGGTGTGTACTATTAGAGAGAGACAGAGAGCAGGTAGCAGATAGTTAAAGCATAAGAGTGTGTGGATGAAGAAAAAGTCCGATCCTACTTTCACTGTGTGAGAGAGAAATTAGGAGTCATTTGTTTTATAAAATCTGCATTCCTCTGGTGTAAAGCATAGTAGGGTAGAGAAAGAATATTAAATTGGCAAAGGGAATATATATTTTTTGTCATTAGCTGGAATGATTAACTGAATAGAATATCCTACTGGAAATGTTGTTTGGTATTTCATCTTCCTTTGAATAAAGGTTTTTGTAGATACTGCTATTGTGATTGAATGGGCCGGTGTGATCCTTGTTAATGCGTGTTAGAATTTTCCTTCTGAACTATGTGGGAAGAGTAGACCCTGAGGGGTGTGATGGTGTGGTCCAGAGGTGGGGGGAGGTTACTGGTGCAGTCCTGCTCCAACAGATGTTTAAAACAAACTACTCAACAGGGACAACAGCCTTTTTATTCAGATAGAACTGAGGGTGTCAACTGACTTCATGTCTCTTTATTATCCATTTTGTGTGGGCTCTTTCTCAGTCTTCCTCTAATCAAACTCTTCTTTCTTCTACAATTATTCAGTCTATTACTACTCTTGGTAATGTTTCTCTACTCACTCCCAGTGCATCCAATAAAGGTGTCCTGATATCCAAGAACTTGTACTGAGAGGCTTTGTTCCTAAGAGACTGAAACCTACAGCAAGTCAGAGACAGGAGAGGTAGAGGCAGGGCTGAAGGCAGGCTGAGCTGTGCAGTGGCAGGAGGGATTGCAAAGTTGAAGCAAACAGTAAAGTTGCTGCAGTGACCTTTTTCTGAGTTCTTCCTTGCAGGAGAGGATGGATGCTGCAAGAGGTTGAACCACTGGTACAACGAGACATATAGTCAGACATAGGTGGATGAGAGGGGTCAACCTCCCTGAGTAAAGAAATGTGTTCCAAGGGAACATGAGGGGCTAGAGCAGTCACCAGGTTGTTTTTGCAGGGAGGGAGGGCTGTGGAGTAGAGAGATGAGGAATGGTTGGGTTATTATGGGGTGAGAAGTGAGGGGAAGATGGGGTTTGGGGTTGGAGAGGGATGGGGGTAAAATGGGGTCTTGAGAGGAAGAGGGATTGAGTGAGAGAGTCACGGGGGTGTGAGGGGCCACAGTGAAGTTCGAACCTTCAGAGGGGCAGGGGAGGGTGTGAGGGAGATGGTGATAGTACAAAGGAGTGAGGCATGATGGGGATGAAACTGCAGGATACAGTGGGTCTGTGAGGGCAGTGAAGGGGCAGGGTAGTACTCACTGCAGCATGAGACAATGGGTTTTTATGGTTTAGGGGCATGATGAGGTGTTGCTGACTGTGCAGATATGTGGAATAACAGTTGACAGTGCAGGCAGCATTAAAGAGCAGTTTGGGGCCATGATGGAGTGTTTAGGTGATTCCTGTTGGGGTGCAGGGAGCAACACTGTCTATGGCCAGGCTGGAAGTAACAGTTATAGCCCTTGGCCTCTAGCACGTTAGTAAATCTTTTTGTTTCCTTTTAATCACAGAAAAAAGTATGTATTGTGTTATGTCACAATGCACCACACCACCTGCACCCTGCTTTTCAAAGTCCTAGTTTCGCCTGTGACAGTTCATCTACCTTATTAGTTCATGATGATTTTATTATCTCTACAGATGGAAAGCAAGAATGGGAAATGGCTGGTGAGAACCGCTCACTTGTGACACACTTCTTCTTTGAGCCTTTCTCAAACATTGTCGAAGTCCAAGCCACCTTTTTCTTCCTAATACTGCTTATGTTCATCGTTGACTTAGGGGGAAACATCTTGATCATTGTGATCACCCTGGTAGACCCTGTCCTTCACTCCCCCATGTATTTCTTCCTCAGAAATCTGTCCTGTGTGGAAATCAGTTACACCTCTTCAACAATTCCCAAAATGCTATTGAGTTTCTTCTCCAAAGAAAACAGGATCTCCTTTCTGGGCTGCGCCATGCAGCTGAATTTCTTTACCCTCTTGGGGATCACAGAGTGTTTTGTGCTAGCTGCCATGGCATATGACCGCTATGTGGCCATCTGTCACCCTCTGTACTACATGACCATGATGAGTCGGACAGTTTGCTTCCAGCTTTTAGCTGTGTCCTGGCTCGTGGGTGTGCTGGTCAGTGTGGGGCAGACAACTTCAACATTCACATTGCCCTTCTGTGGCCTCAATAGAGTAAACCACTTCTTTTGTGACCTGCCTCCTCTGCTGAAGCTTGTCTGTGTGAACACTTACAGGAATGAAATCATCACCTATGCTGTCACTATCATCTTCATTATGGTGCCCTTCATGCTCATCCTCATGTCCTATGCCTGTATTCTGCAAACCATCCTCAAGATACCATCAGCTGACAGTAGGAGAAAAACCTTCTCCACCTGCTCCTCCCACCTCATCGTAGTCACTCTGTTTTATGGATCTGGCATTGTGACTTACCTAAGGCCCAAATCCTTCTACTCACTCAGCTCTGACAAACTGCTTTCCCTATTCTATACACTTGTGTCTCCAATGCTGAACCCTTTGATCTACAGTTTGAGGAATAAGGAAGTAAAGCAAGCATTGAAAAGGCTGTTAAGCAAAAAAATATTTCTTTGAACTTTGTAAAACAAAGATATTTTATATATTTTTTGAGGAATTTGCTGGTGCCTGTAATAACCTATGTGAAATATATTATCAACGCATTGTCTATAAATGTTGCAATATTGCATACTTTAGTCATATATTGGGTTATTTCAACCACCAGGTAGTCAAGGATCTACCTCGGAAAGTAAAAGATGGCCTATGGAAGAGCTCCTCTGAAATCAGGGAAGTAATATACTGTGATGCCTATTTATCATGGTATAATATAAAATAAAAATTGCATGTATGTGTAATTATGTGTGTAATTAGACAGCTAATGTCCTTAAACATTGGACTAAAATGACATTAATAGGCCTAGAGGAAAGCCAGTAACAGAGGAGAGAAACAAATTTGTGGAAAATATGGAAGTAGTTATGTGGTGGGATATTCTTCCCAAAGGTAACTTATTCCTGTGCCCAGGAGAAACTGGGAGTGTTGGATTTTAGCCTGCAACCTTTTTATTGCTAGTGCAGCTGAAGGAGCCTCAAGACAAAAAGAGAGGCTATGAGAGATGTGGTGAGTGTCACAAAAGTAGTCCAGTGCAGACATGGAGAGAAGGTCCCAGGATGGACAGAGAGAAAAGGAGTAGTCCCCAGGGGCACGCCCACACATATAGTCATGTGCACTTGCAGCAGTTCAAATAGGAGCGGCACAAATTTTTGCTTGGGATTTTTGCCACAGTGCATGTGCCTGGACATGCACTTTGGTGTGTAACACGTTTTTCCACTTAGGGCAAAATGACCCTGCCTCTCAGATCAGAAGGCAAGAGGAGCTATAGCCTGGGGCCAGCACCTGTGCTGGCCCCAGCAGTATGAAAACTTGCCCTGTGCTGGCCCCAACGATATAAAATCTCAGGGTTATGTACTGTCAGGATCCCTCATATCATGATCCACTGGCAACCTTGTTGCCCTGTGGGGTCAGGCCAAGTCTCAGAATCTCAGTATTGCGCTGTTAGACAGGAGGGTGTGACACAATTGCACATACACAAGCACACAAATCAATTAGGTACGTACAGACACACACTTCCAGCTCAGGCACATACACATCCAAACTAGACTAGGCACTTGCATACCTATCACCAATTCAAGCACATACACTCTACACCCCTTAAAGTTAGACACAGATCACTAATTAATATATCATGCACACAATGCCATATATATATACACACATTTACATATATATGTATGTATATACATATATATACACAGAGACAGACACTCACCAGTTCACACACATACAGCCCACATACACATGGATAATTTCCTCAATTGGATGGTCCAGCATGTATGTGTGTGCTTGGGGTACCTGGAGGAAGGTTCAGGTGAGAGAAAGAAAGAGTTACAGTGTAAGGAATTAAAGTTGCCAGAACCAGGATTAGAACCAGTGGACTACAGAGAAGCTGGCTAAGGAATTGAGGCTTGATTTTACTTAAGGTAGACTGAGGCTGGAAACTGAGGCAGACAGCTAAAATATTGGGGTGGGGCAGATAAGTGGTGGCAAGGAGGAGACATGCCAGGAAAGAAACTGAGGTAGAAACCTGGTTGCTCAGGGAAAATGGAAAAAAAAAACAGTGTGGATAAGACAGTGGCAAAGAAACAGGGGGTTTGGAGGCACAGAGGAGCTCAGGACAGGTGTTAGAGGTGGCAGTGAGCCAGAAGCAGGAAAAGGAGAAATGAGACAGAAGTTAGAGGGGTGAGGAGCAGAGATTGGAGAAGGGCCAAAGCATAGAAAGCAAACCCCAACTTAGGGGTCCAAATAACAGTTTTATTAAACAGACAACACACTGCACAGCCACATGTAGTTACTGGTTCTCACACACACACACACACACACACACACACACACACACACACACACACACTGGCAGCAGGAGAAAAAGATTCAGTAGAAGGGCTAGAGTCCAGGTAGGGAAGAGAAGCAGAGTCCAACTCCTTAGTTGAAGGGAGATGGGGTGATAATTACCTATCCAGGCTGGAAAGGGGTCCTTGTTCAGTAGCTGTTGTCCAGAGTGGGGGTCAACAGCAAGGCCTCTGGGTGGATAGGTGGTGTGGCATGGTGCTGGTCCAGATGGAGAGGACATCCCACCGGGTCTGTCTTCACTGCCCCTTTTTATAGGGTCAGACACTGTATGACCCTAGTGACAGGAGGCATGCCCAGGCAAGGGTCAGCCCCTGGTGTACTAAGCATGTGTGCTCCATGCAGGGATGTGCAGTTTTGGGTGTCTGTAATGGTGAGGTACAATGGTAGAGTTGCTGGTTCTGAAGAGTCTTTTGTCTTTCAAATGCTGGGTTCTTGTCTCTGTTCGTGGGTGAGGTCCATGGTTCTTGGATGAATCAATGCGAGGTGATGGCCTCATCGTTACAGGCCATTCAGTAGAGGCCTGCTACCATTGTATTACAATCATTCCCAATCACTCTCATTCATCCGGGAACCAAATTACATGGGAAGGGTACAATGAATCATGGAGTTGCAACATGGGATGCCCAGGCAGAGGACAAAAGATGGAGGCTTGACATATAAAATGGAAACTTGACATGACTTTGGTTCACTGACAAACACAGGGCTAAACCATACAATATCCATGTGAAACAATCAAAATCAATACAAAAATGATAATGATACTATGTGCAACGTAAAAATCAATACAAACCTAATTATTATACAATATAAAATTGTGGATATCCAAAACCAAAAACTTGCTACCAAAATAAAAATGTTAAAGCTTATCCTAAGTCTGTGCTCGCTTATGATTGTCTATAGGGAATAGAGAGGGAGAGATAGAAAAGCCAGAAATAACTGGGGAAGGGAAAGGAATGAATGCATATCTATCATATTTATCTATCATATAGATATATATGTATTAAAAAAGAAAAACTGGGGGTTTTGCTACAACCTCAGCTGGTGGCTTCTCCATGAAGCTGTTGCCATGGGCATGTATGTGGCAAGCTTCACAGGCATCCTGATCTCCTGCCCCTTCTGCAGGCAGAGGGAGATCCTGGTGCACATGACCCTTGAGTGTACCAGGCTGCAACTCCTCCACCTCTAGAACCTCCTCCTGTTTTTGAGGGTCAGACAGACCTTCCTGACACCATTCCTGACTTCTTCACATACAAGAGGTTGGCAATCAGCTAGAGACAACTGAGGTTTGGCAATTTCCAGATAGCTATCACCACTGCTTTCCCCAGAGTTTGGGACTCCAAACACATCCCCTGTTCACCCTGAAGTTTGCACACCATGGCTGATCATCCCTTGAGAACAGCACTCTTCATTTCTGCTACACTAAGATGAACTCCATGTTTCTGATCTGGTTAGTTATGGTGTGCGTGTAATTCCCAAACTAATCATCCATCATTGTGGACAAGATGCCCTCCTCTCCAGGCTCCAGTGCATATCTGGGGAGAAAGACAGCTTTCCAGGATTTTTTTCTTTGCTTTCATGCATCAGATAACTGTGTGTTGTAACTTTCATGGCCATGGAAAATGCTTAGCACAGCTGGCTAAAAGTGCAGATGCCTTAGGTCAGATATAATGCTACTTGCTACCATGAAAGACTGAGCAGCCTCAGCACCTGATGTTGTACACACGTCAGGGCCAGAATAAAATGTATGAAGGTGGAATTCATATAGATTCTTCATCAAGCAATGCTATAAATGAGGAGGATGTATGCAATGTTCTGTCAGCTGCTATATAAAACACAGAGCTTGGACTAATGAGCACCTCAGTTTTAAAACTGCAGTACATTTTTTTTATCATCTATTTCAGCAGGTGCCTGAGGAAATGGCCACAAGTATCTGTGGGACAGATGCTCAGCAGGGGCAAGCTGAGAAGATGATATCATAGCAAAGCATTGTAATAGGGACAGACTACTCTAGCTCCAACACATTGTGAGCACCTGACATAGTCATGGGCCCACTCTTATCAGGCTATAAACATATCAGTAATAATATTGAGAATAAAGTCTTGTTTGGTATTAAGTGCCACCCTTAGATTCTGGAATTATAAAAAGAGGTAAAGTAAAAAATATATATTTACAACTCGGTAATGACTAGTTTAATGACCAATATCTCTACAAAGGGTGCTGCTACCTGAACTGCTACCTGAACATTCACTCATGCTCCTTTCTAGCCACATCGTTTTGTTTAAGAAGCCTATCAGAAATGCCTACTGCTCTGTAAGGCTGCAGTTTGGAAACAAAAAAAAATCCCATTAGTAGTGTTGGTTCCAGCCCCTTTCACATCTCTGACTGCTGTAATGAGTGATTTTCTTATTCATAATGGTCCCAGTCCAACACCCCATAGCACAGCTATGTAGCCTTTATGTGGGTAACTAGGAACATGCCATAACTGCATAAAAGTGGACTACAATGAGGGGTCCCTCTTACTCCTCTGTACTTTTTTTTTTCTGGAATTATGATGTTGGAAACCTCCTGGATGCAATATGATCACTAAAACTTATACATGGCCGAAGTGAACTCCTATATTTGTTTATAGTATTAACAATATGCAAAAGTACAGCATATAACTTAACAGTGAATAACTTAACAGGAATAGTCAGCTATGGTCATGAAACTCATTCAAAAACGTATGTTGTGTGCAGTACTTGCTGTGGAATTTAATGAAGTAATTTCTTCATCAAGAATTCCCATTTTATCCAGTAGTTAACATGATAGTTCTTGTTAACAACTGATCACCATCTGTTAAAATCTGATCCTACAACCACATGTAAGTGGCCAAAATAGATTCCTGCATTTTTTGTAATATTAACATTCTGCAAAGGCATAACAAAAACCATGGCATTCATGGAAAGCGTTTGCAATACAAAGGAATATACTTTACAATACAGGCATACATCACCAAGCATATGGTCAACCTGAAAGGTCACCTTTCTGATCTGTCTTATGAAGATGAGCTTTATTTTGCCTTGAATCTATTAACATAAAATGAAAGACTTGAAATAAAAGGCTTTCATTTGGAAGAACTTGGAATCTATTTTTTAAGTGAAGTTCCACTAGAGTTTCATATTTTAATGCTGGTGAGGGGGGAGGCAGGGTAGGGAGAGGAGAGTTGTGGGCTTTGTGTTGAATCACCTTGGTGTCCAATAGCAATAGATCCCCAGATAGTGATTCTCAGGTGTCTTACAATAATTGCTGTGGAACCAGAGTTCATCTGTCAGGAAGGCATCCATCCATCCTTTACTTGAAGAGTCTCTGTGATAAAGAATACATCACATTCATTTTGAAGCGTAGTGCTACTGGACCTCATAGCTGCCTACGATACAGTATGACACACTGGTCTGCTTCTAAAGCTGTCAAAAGTACTTCCAAGCTGGGTTCTTACAGTCATTGAAACAATTCTTTGTAACAAATGATTCAGAGTCCACCTTGGGCACGGGACAAGCTCATGGAGGAGACAGGCCATGTACTTCCACAGGGCTCAGTGCTGGCCCCAAATCTGTTCAACTTATACACGAGTGATCTACCAACAATCACATCCCGCAAGTTCATCTAGACTGATGACATCTGCTGTGCCATTCAAACTCCATCTTTCCATATGCTGCACTAAAACCTGAACGAAGATGCGACAAAGCTGGCAGACTACTGCACCACATGATGGCTCACGCCGAGTCCTATCAAGACTGTATCCAGTGTATTGCACCTCCACAATGCCAGCACTAAAACAGATCTTAACATCTACGTGGGTAACCAGAGACAAAAGCATGATCCATGCCTAACATATTTGGAAGTGTCTTTAGACAAAACCCTGATCTTGCAGGAACATTTCAAGAAAACAGCAGCAAAGGTCAAATCCCAAAATAACGTGCTAGCCACGCTTGCAGGATCAACCTGGGGATCTGTAGCCACAACGCTTTGGACCTCAGCTCTTGCCCTATCATATGCAGTAGCAGAGTGCTGTGCACCTGTTTGGCAAAGGTCACCACAAACACATCTTGTTGACACCCAGCTGAACACAACCATGTGTATCATAACTGGAACGCTCCATTCAACTCCCCTCCCCTGGCTTCCTGTCCTTGCAAATATCACTCCCCCGCACATCCATCCACTGATGATCACTCAAAAACTGGTCAAAACCATTTGTACTATATCTCACCTACCACTTTACAATGATCTGTTTAATCCACCCAAAGCCCTCATTCCTTCATGACACCCTTTATGGCGCAGCCTCCTGGATCAAAATCTGTCTGAAGATATCCTTTGGACCAAGGAATGGGAAACATGGGAAGTCACAAATAAGTTTCTTGTGACAAACCTCACTCATCAACTTGCTGCCTTTGAATTAACATGGTAAGAATGGTCTCTGCTAAACAGGTTCAGGACAGGCCAATGCCCCTGCACAGCTGACCTACACTACTGGGGCCTAAGAGCTAACACATTGTGCTCTTGTGGAGAGGTGAAAACAATGTTGCACGTTATTGAGGAGTGTCCCCTCTACAAACTAAGAGGTGGATTAATAACTTTGAACTCAGTTAACAAGGAGGCTATCACTTGGCTCAATGGATTTGCATTCGCTAAATAATAATTTTGAAGTGAATGATCTAATTATTTAGTATAGGATTATTTATCTAATCAGCTAATAGATTATCTATATCCAGAATTGCAAACCGTAGAGCAGGGGCTTTCAACCTTTTTAATTAAGTGTAGCCACGGTGGTTGGACACAGAGCAAGGTGAGGAGTGGGTTAGCACTTGGCCAGATGCATGTGAGCTTCCCCCTGATCATGTCCAGCCAGCCATGCAGCACCTGTGAAGCCTGCAGAGGGGCACCGCTGCCTTCTTCCCCTTTCCCCACCAGCCCTTCTCCTGGGAGGCAGCAGCACGGGATGGTGGGTGACAGCACTCTGTCCCCACCTGCCCATGCGTACCCTTTATGACCTTCCCAAGTACCCCCTGGTTGACAACCTCTGCCCTAGAGGACAAGATCAAAATTAAAATAAATAAATAAACAAACTGAAGAAACAGTCTCAAAGCACCAAGAATATATTAAACAAATGCAAAAATAAAATAACACACATTGGAAGAAATACAACTAGTGAAAAAACTGGCTCAGGTAGAAAACAGAACTGCCACCCCCACTCCCCACCCAAAAAACCCCACACAAATCTGGTAGCTATAATGTATAAAAAACAAAACTATAAATAAATCAGCAATATGAATTTGCCATTGAGACACATCTCATTCTGAGTTATATTAAGGTGTTGATTTTGTATTTTTTTAAATTAATAGGTGGAAATGGAGAATTCTTGTGTAATACTTTCCTCATCTTGAATAAATTACAGTGAACCTACATTTGATTTTATATTCTAACATCTGATTTTGAATTGACACCCTAAATATGAGCACGGTGATCTTTCAATACATAGAATTATTTTTTTAAACTAACAGGTAAGGACTTTACCCAGTGTAAAAGAACGTAGTTTCAAGTTTGTTAGGGTGAACTCTTACTCCCAATTTTGTTTTGGCTCTATTGATAGATTATTGTTTTGCTGTAATCCTTGTAGTATAAATATGTTCATGATATAACAGTGTTACTTGTCTCCTTTTCCCAGAACAGCTTATATATAAGGAAAAGCAAGTTGATTGTGTTTGGAGGCAGAGCTGTGCAGATTGGCCCAAGTTCTCCATAAGGTGCAATAGGATGTCAAGAGCTAATTGAACTATGCTGACACAGCAAATTGACTCCAGGCAAATAGTGGGAAATACTCTCTGTAGTTTCTGACACTGCACAGGCCTTGAGAGAAAGCCAGGACATAAATATACCTGAGGGGGAGGAGAAATATCCAGGCTCTTTTCTTTAGTTTTGTTTTTTTGACAGAGATGTCCTGGACTTCAGGCCACAAGGATTCTGCCTACTGATTCTATATAATGAAAATTTATAAATTTGTTATCATTTTCCAGGTATAGATTCTAATTAATGGAACTTTACACTGAATTTGTCTCCCTCCCACTGCTAAAGCAGGGAAAATAAATCTGGGGGTGGATAGGGTGACCCCCTTGCCCTTCTCTACCCATCCCCCACCCCGCAACTTCCCTTATCCTGGGATTTGGTACTTGTCCCAAGCCAACATCCCAACCCACCCCAAGTGTGTATGATACCAGCCTACATGGATGGCACCATGCTATCATCTCCAAGGACCTCTGAGACTTGATGCAGGCCTATGGGCCATAGGCCACACAAATGCCTCTCTCCAAGTTTTGCCCTACATCTGGACTGCCCCCACCTAGACAGCAGAATTTTTTGTGGGGAGGGGAGTCCATGGCTTCCCTCCTCAGCCTCCTACATTCCTAGGGGGCATGGTGGGAAAGGGCAGTTTAGCATCAAGCATGGAGAGATAAAAGACTGTGGAAAGTCATGCTTCCCCAGGGTCCCTGATGTTGCCACAGTTATCTACTTGCAGGTCTGCTGTGGGAGCAATGCCACCAGGTGGTACAATGCATAGTTAACTTATGGAATTCATTGCCTCAGGAGGTGGTAGAGATTGATAGCATAGCCAGGTTAAAAAGGGGCTTAGCTAAATTAATGGATACTAGATCTATTAATGGCAGTGAACAGAATGGTTGGAGATGTTTCCTGCGGTATCTCTAAACCAAAAAATGGTAGATGCCAGGGAGCATGCTGAAAAAGGGAAAGATCACTCTGGAGATATCTGGTTCAGTGCTCTCCCTCTATAGCATCCATTTCTGCCACTGTCTGAGACAGGATACTGGGCAGGATGGACCATTCATCAGCCCCACTGTGGCACTACTATATTCTTATGTTCTTATGCAAGCATCTCCAGGCTCCATGTTCTTGCTTCACATAACCCCCAGAGGAGGGATAGAGTTCTGGCTCTTGGCCATGCACCTGCTTGCCAGGCCTTCTAGTTCCACGTCACAGTTGTGGAGGTCAGAGACAGCATTAGACCATTTTCCAAAAAGTGAAAATCAACATTTTTTTCACTAGTTACATCTATAAATCAGTCCTTCTATTGATCAGTTTACTCAATCATTGTATGCGTTACAACAGATGGAAAAACACCTAGTTCCAGCATAACAAAAAATGGCATGAACAAAACAGGCAAAGATACTAGAGAATATTTAAAAATGTGTGGCACAAAGGTAATTTCAGAGATAAGGTCATTTTCAATATTGAGAGAGACACCCCAAAGAACCCTATTTTCTGTGTTTTGCTTTTGTTATTAAGGTCAGATGCATGAGCTTAGATCACAAAGATTTCTGCTTTGGGATTTTTTGTTGTTTTTTTCCCCACCTGACTGTGGGATCCATGAGGGATTGGTTCTCAGGAGGCCATGTAAAATATGTATATTATACTTGTCTGATACCTACTGGAATGCTTTGGAGTCAATGAAGAAACTGCTGTGTTTCCCCTTCAGAAACAGGTAAGGAATCTATGTCTTCTACAGGAATCAGAACAAAGGAGATGTGTATTTCTCACCATACTTTCTCAACCATTTGATTCTCTACTCTGTTTCCAGGTTGAAAGTATTTATTCATGATGAGTTGCCTCAAACTCCTTAAACAGAATCATTAGCTTCAGGAGTGCTACATGCCTTTAAAGTAAAGCCCTATTCAGCAAAGGTAGACCTATACAAAGAGTTTTGCATTCCACATCAAGACAATTTATTATTTTAATACACCTGCAATGTTATCCTTGAAAGCATGGAGGATACCTTATCGACCCTTCTAAAACAGAATTAATAAAAGTTTGATGGATGTTTTAATGCACGCTTACTCAGCTGTTAAAAATGACTGTAGAGCCAAAAAGATTGCTTATAATTATGTCTTATGGCTAAGGGCACGCATTTCTATTTTATGCCGATTTCTAAGGTTTCACATTTAGTTTTCAAAACTTTTACTTTCAAATTTTCAACTGATGTCACTAAATGCAAACCTGTTAACACCTTTAAATTTGGATTGGCAAAGTAAGGTTTCTTGATTTCTCTTGCCTTTTATGTCCTTTACTATATTGGGGATTCTAGCTTGGCCCTAAGAAAATGTTTGGTCAAATATTTCAGCAGAAAAAATCTCTGTGAAACTTTATAGTTTTGAAAAAAACCCATCAGCTGTTCAGTAATACTTTATAAATCATTTTAAGCAGAAACTTAATATAAAGTATTAACAAGGAGGTGTTTTTATTCGTTAGGAGCACAGTGTTTGCGCTGGATTTTATACAAAATCTCTACAAAGTGGCAAAGAAAGTAGTGAAGTATATTTTTTCCCTCTGTTTAAGGTTTAACAAAACCTCTATGATAGCTTTCTGTATCCTCTTTCTACCTACATGTCTACACACATGTCATTTCATATAATACAAGTAACTTCTCCAGACTTACTTCCATGGCCATTCAATTGGTGTGCCTTGTCCTCTGATGATGGCTTTTGTCAATGAGAGAAAAGGGAGAAACTTTAAGAAACTGAGAATTAGAAATGAGAGAATTCATTCTTATTCCACATTTTAACTGTCCATTTCCACTCTGGTTCTTTTCACCATCAGATGTTGTTTTCATTGTTATGAAATAGTTGCAAAATGTCATATTTGCAAAATGAAATTATGTAAGGCATTAATTTTCTAGCAGAAGTGTCAGGTTTTCAATTAGATTTTTTTGTGTCTGTTTTTGTCTCTGTCTCTCTGCAAAATGGTTTTTATTCTACATAGCTGCATAGAATACATCAGTTTTGCCAAACAACCTATTTGGGGGGTGGGAGGTGGGGGGGGGAATCCAAAAATCCTCTCAATTCTTTCAAAGATGATGGACATATTTAAACCAGTACTCTGTGACCTGAAATTGCTGCCTATTGGTTTCTGAAAAGATATCAATATGCATGCTTTGACCAACAAAACCTTGCAGTTTATTGTTTAACAAATGACTGCCTCCCCATGACTTATTGCCAAAGCTGGAATCACCAGATATGTTTTGCTAATATAGCAATGAAGCAACATCTGGGGAGGTCAGGGGTCTACATTTATACTACTGTGCAGTTCCTACTCTCAAGAAAAGTTGCTGCTTGCGTTTTCAGGTCACAAATGTTCTCACTATTAGAGAATTACAACACAGTAAGCATCTGCACATGTACATGTGGATGCTTTCTGTGGAGTAATTAGCTCCACTGCACAGTAAAACGTCTCATGCAGATGTGCCCGCTGTCAGGCTAAAAAGTGGGTGGGTCTTCCTTCTCCGGTATCGAAGAGTTGCTAGTCTTGGTTTTTCTATGACTGAGTTTTGAGGGACTCACACAGTTCTATATTGATATGGATGCTCATGTTCTACCTCGAAGCCTACGTGGCCAGAGATGAGTGCTGTGAACATGTGCAGAAGAGAAACATAGCTCTGCAGGTGAAAATAGAACATATATTCTACAAAAGAGCTGAAAACTGCACTTACAGTTCTATATTAATGCCACTTATGCATATAAAGATGAAACAGAATGTAGTGCTTGAACATTTCTGTTTAGGAAAACTTTTATTTATTCATTTTAATGTAGAAAAACAAAATGAAACCTAAAAAGCTACTGTGATATAAGATTCTTGTCCTCCAGATGGATCTGGTGTTTCTACAGGAAACCCTGAACTTGCTGGAATTGGAATTCTTCTCTTCTTGTTGTCATTTTATAATGACTTAAGTTTGTCAACTGTTATGGCATAGTACACTATTCACCCTTGTACCCCTATACACCTTTTTATCCCTGGTGCATTGGTTTGAACAGGAAAGTTGTACTGTGGGATATTCTGGAGGGAGCACATGAGGTTACTCTATTAATGTTTTGTTTCAGCTGTCCCTAAATGGCTGGATCTGGGGAAACTGCTGACTGCTTATATTTAAGTAAATAACTTGTTATAACTGCTTATATTTGTAGGGCTAAGAATACTTCACAAACATTTTCTAAAGTTCAATTGCATTTTAAATACAGTGCAGGAATCACTGTATGAACATCTATAGCTTCTGCTGTGAAGAGTCTCTATGAAATTGATGCAGAGGTATATTTTTATGATATTTTTGCATCAATAATGATATAAATCATTTAAATGACTGCTAAAATTAAAAAAAGAAATGAAAAATAATAAAATAAAGTCAAATATTTTCTTGAAACACCTTTGCCTTCCTCAATCATTAAGAGTCTGAAAGGAAATAATATCTAGACTATCAAATGATTTTCCCTTATTTTCTTTCACCTCATAATGTAAATATCTTATGATGCAGAGCAATAAACCGGGGGTTTTTGACAATCCCACAGGAAAACAAGATAATACTGATTTCTCTCTCTGCAGGTACAAGCCCAGCTTTGAGGAGAACCTGGCCTAAATGATGAGAAAGAATGAGACAGATGTATTCAGATTCATTCTCCTAGGTTTTTCTGACCACCCCCAGGCACAACTTCTGTTCTTTACCTTCTTTTTATCAACATATACAATGACACTCACTGGCAACTGTCTCATTATTTTCATTACATTGGGAGACATTGCCCTCCAAACACCCATGTATTTCTTCCTCAGGGCCCTGTCCTTTTTGGAGATCTGCTACACCTCGGTCACAGTCCCCAAGATGCTTGCCAACCTCCTCTCAGGGGACAAAAGCATCACCTTCTTTGGCTGTGCCACACAGATGTATTTCTTTGTGCCACTAGGGGGTGTGGAGTGCTTTCTTTTGGCGGCTATGGCTTATGACCGATATGTGGCCATTTGCCACCCTTTACGTTATCCCTACATTATGAACAATGCTAGGTGCACAGGGCTAACAGCTGGCTCTTGGCTCAGTGGTTTAGTGGGATCTCTGGGCCATACTGTAATTATATTCAACCTTTATATTATACCTTTCTGTTTCTTTATTATACCTTTCTGTGGCTCCCATGAGATCAATCACTTCTTCTGTGACATAACCCCACTGCTGAAGCTGGCCTGTGGGGTCACTTTCCTGAATGAAGTGCTAATCTATTCCAATCTTTTGCTCTTCATACCCCTGCCTTTCATCCTGATCATGGTCTCCTACCTTTTTATCATTGTTACCATCCTAAAGATACCATCCACCCAGGGCAGGCACAAGGCTTTCTCAACCTGCTCCTCACATGTCATTGTGGTGACTCTCTTCTATGGGACAGGCATTATAGCTTATCTATTCCCTAGTTCCACATCCTCTTCAGGGGCAGGTAAAATACTCTCTTTGTCCTACTCTGTCATCACACCCATGCTAAACCCCATTACATACAGCCTGAGGAACAAGGAGGTCAGAGATGCTCTGAAGAGAATAATCACGAGGAAGTGTTTTATTCATTGAAGCTCCCCCCCTGCCAAAACAAACAAACAAACAGAAAAACCCAACAACAACAACAAAAACCCAAAAAACAACAAGCCTTTACTATCAGTGTAATGCTGGGAAACAAGATAAAACAACCCCCACCCCTGAAAAGCAGTGCATTGCATGGCCAACGATGTATACTAGGATTCAGAGAATGGGAACTGAACTCTGGGAACAGTTCAAAACCCACACAGACAATGAATAATAGCAGAGTAAAGATGATAAGCCATTACAAACATAATTATGAAGTCAGAGTACTACATTGGGAGCTGTAATGAATACAAATGCTTTCAGTGAGAGTATTAGGAGGAAGAAGGTATCTAGTTTTGTAAAATAACTTGATAAATTTATGATGGGATTATATGAAGTGATTTCCCCTCATCACAGGGGATTTGCATCATTAAGCAAGGACTTTCCCCCTGGTTTTATATCCAGTCTTTTAACAGGAAGACTCCAAACTAGAGATCATTGAAGTAATGGACATTAATACCTAGCTGTTGAATGGTTTATGTGCATATTTAAATAAATGTAGATGTACATATGTAGACTTTTACTAGTTGTTTCTAAAATTTGCTAATATTTAAAAAATGAAATTGGGACAGAAAAAATAATATTTACAAGGGTTTTAAGAAAGAAATATTTAATTTTGATAATGTTTCACAAGAAATATGTAATAGAACCATTTCTGAAGAAAAAAAATATATTTCTTTTCTAGAAACAATCTATCATTGTTTGCTCAGAACAAAAATGTTTTACTGTTTTATTTAATTTATGTTTTAAATGTTCTATGTAATCTAGATATCTATCTATGGAAACCTGCTCCCTCTGCCTACGTGACTGGCATCACATACCTGGGTGAGGGGCTTGGGCTCCCTGGTGAGCTACAGACTGCCAGGCTGCCCAGCAAACTAGTGATGCTTTTCAAATTGGTTGGCTGACAGCCAACAGATGCTGGCCTCCATTGGACCAGGTAAATGAGGTCCTAAGGGCTATATAAATTAAGGACTACCCAGGAGGAGGGGGTAGCATCCATGAGGAAAAATCAGAGAGAGAGAGGAGCTGGACCATCTGAAACTTGCTCTCTCTCTCAAAACTCATGATCAAGGAACCGCCTGCCTCCAGAGGGAATCTCCACCTGCCTCTGGATGATACTAGTGAGTAAGCTACCTGAGATATAACTAGATATATAGCTTGCAGTAACTCAGATGCATGACCAAAGGCTACTCCAGCCACCCTGTTTGCTCTATGGGATTTCTCTGATACTACTCAGCTCTGTACCCTAATCCAGCCCTACCCCTTGTAACCAATAAAGTTCTCCTTTGTACCTAGTGTAGGAGACTTATTGGGAGTGGGTCTAGATTATGCCTTGGGCTCCCCTTTGTTCGGCTTACTAAGGGAGACCACTACTTCTGCATCCCAAGTTCTTGAAGTGAGTCAAGTACTCTCGAGGGCTACTAGTCCTGTGTTTCCCAGGGGGCAAAGTGCCAGAATCAAGCCCATCCCTGAGTGGTGGCAGTTCTAACCCCAGGCTAGCGGGTGTGCTGCAGGGAGGGGGTCGGCCAGATGTGAGACACCCCCAGGGAGGAACTCGAAGCTTGGAAGGTGGTCGGATGCAGTGAGGTGGGTAGCTCAATGCAGAAGCACCCCCTACTGGCCTACCACACGATGCTTTACTGTTTTATTTAATATATGTTTTAAATGTTATTCTATGTAATCTAGATATCTATCTATGGTGTCTATGCAAAACTAGAAAATTGCAAGTAAAATATAATTTTTATGGAAATATTTAGTTTTGTTGAAAATATAAACATGCTTGATAAAAAAAGAATCTATGAACATTATTTCTAGATTCTTTTGAGTTTCATTCAGTCAAATTAGGTTGAATATTCTTGTTCCTCCTTGATAATTCCATTCTTAGACTTATAGATCTATAAAAAGCCATGATCAATACTGTGTTTTCTCCTACTCCACACTGATTTTTGCATCAGTCTTAAAAGTAAGTGTTCATTAAAGGGGAAAAGGGATTTATATACAAGCTTTAGAGGAAAAATTAGTAGTTAATTATTATATCAACCCAATTAACTATTAACAGTTTGTCCATATCAACACTATCAGGGTTCTCTCCAGTTCCACATAAGATGAATCAGTGAGACTAATATACCTGCTAGCCCTGACATCTTACCTGTTCTCTTGGGATTGCACAGCTAACACCTTACGACAGGGGCAGACATTCATAAAGCCCAAGTCTAAATTTATTCTATCCTTGCAGGTTAGCCTAGCCTTCATAGAGTAAACGAGTTTGCCAGTGGATAGAAATTCCCTTTTCATTCCAGAAATGCAGACAAATGCCTACAGTGGCTCAGGCTAGAAGTCCGGGGGCACTAAAGCAGCCCTCCTGTTCCCCAGGGAATGAAACAGTGGGGCATGGCCAGGCCTGGGCACACCTAAGTAAGACTGAGGAGTGGTTTAAACCCTAAACATGAGCTCCAGGGTTCAGAGGGTGGGGGAAGAGGGAGGATGCCCAGGCTGTTGTGGCAGAGGAGGAGGAGGAGGGGAGAGCTCTGCCTGCCCCAGCAGCTCCAGAGCAATCCTGGCACACAGCACTGCCCAGCTCCCCTTCCCCTTTTTCCCTCTCCCCCACCACCACAGGGCAGAGAGGGGGCTCTGTTTGGTGCTGGTTGAGCTTTATCTCCTCTTCCCTGCCCCCCACTGTGGGGTTGGTAGGGGGGCTCTGCAGGGCTGCCCCACCCTGGAGGGGGACTTTTCAGCCTGCTCCTCCTGCCCTGCCACCAGCTGGGGAAGGGGGCTCTATGCAAGGCTGCCACAGCTTGTGTGGGAGGTTCTGTTCAGTGTTGAGGGAGGACTCTTCCCCCTCCTCCTTTCCCCCCCCACCCTTGACTGCCATGGGGTGGGGAGGGGGGACTCTGTGCAGCACAGCTCAGCCCAGGCTGGGGCACAGGGTGTGATTGTAACAGAGCCACAGCTCTTGGGGGTGGCTCCACCCCTGCAGCCCAGGCCAGCCTTACTCAGCCCTGGCTGAGGCAGCTGCATGGTGGCGCCTGGCTGCGGGGGCAGGGCCACCCCCAGCAGGTGCAGCTCAGTGGCAGGGATGCTGAGCAAGCACATCCCAGGCAAGCCTGGTGTGTGTGGCAGGAAGCTGGCCAGCAAGAGGGCTACATGGGCTTCCTTGGAGGTTCCAGACCCTGATAGCCACCCACCGCAGGGGCTGGATGTGGACCCATCAGTCCCCATGGCTTGGAGGTGCTGGCTAGCCTTCTCCCCAGCCAGCTGGCAGCCACATACACCAGGCCAGGCTGTGCTGCTGACAGGGTTCAGCATCCCTCTCACTAAGCTGCAGCTGTGGGAGCTGGCCCTACCCCCATGACCCAGCCCCACCATGTGGCTGCTGAGTGAGGCAACACAGGCTGTGGGGGTGGGGCCACCCCGGCTGCTGCAGCTCTGTTACAGCCATGTCCTGTGCCCTGGTGAGGCTTGTCAGTGCTGCATAGAGACTATCCCCCCTCCCTTCCCCACAGCAGCAGGGGTGAGGGTGGGGGGAAGAGTACCCCCCCCCCAGCACCTCACAAAGCACCTCCCCCACTAGTCTGGTGAGAGGAGGAAGAAGAAGGGGAAGAGTCCCCTAGCATGGAACAAAGTCCCTCTATGAAGGTGAAAGCAGCAGGGAGAAGGGTTAATTCCTCCCTCCATCCCTGTTGCCCTGCAGGACAGAGTCTGTGATCCCCAGGGGCCACTGGTGCATCCCACTCCCCTCTGCTTCCCAACAGACAGGCAGACCCCAGCTGCAGTGAGGAAGGAGGAAAGAATTAACCCTCTCCCAGCCCACTTTTCCTTAACAGGGCCATGCTGGCTGATGTCTCACCACTTCCTGTCCCTGCTTGGGCTGGAGAGCAGAGGGGTGGGTCCAGCCCTGCTCTAGGACACACAACAGAGCCCCAGACAGAGTGCATAATGGGATGGTGGAGGACTCTGATTTAACTTAAACCAGGAACGGGTCTGGGACAGGCATTGTATAAACCAGTTTGACCCAAATCAGATAAGTCTGATACTACATTCAAGCAGGCTTATCTCAAACCAGATTTGGCCATTTTGAAACTGGTCAATGTGTACTGAATGTCTGTTCTGTTACAGGTTTAGATCAGTTTCTGATCACTTAAACTGGTTTATGTGTAATGTTTGTCCCTAGCCCTAGAGAAAGGAGTTAGTGCTACAGCAGGGGAATCTTTTGGTATATAAAGAAGCAAATCCTGGGGAGCCCAGCTGCTGGCAAGGCAGATGCATCAGGGCCTGCCATCTCAGGGCTGTACCACCTATGCTAGGCAAAATCTCAGGTGCTGGTATGGAGGAAAGGCACATTGCTCCTTATTACTGGGGTTCTTCACTGCCACCTCTTCTTGCTTTCTCTACTCTTCACCACTGGGAGTTGCTGCTGCTGCTCCTCACCACCACCATCACTTGCTGCTGCCAGGTCACCATTACTGTCTCTGCTCCTCACCCCCACTTGGAGTTCAGTGCTGCTACTTTTTACACATTACCATGGGTGACTGGTGCTGCCTTAGTCAGGTGGGGTACGAACCCTCTGTGACCAGTCCCATGGCTTATCTTATTGCCTGGGGTGGGAGTCAGGCATGGCCGGTCTTGCTGACTGGGGGCCAAGAGACCCTTGTCGTTGATCCCACAATGGCCAATTGCTGCGGCCTGTTGCTGCAGCTGCTTCCAGTAGTAGTAAATCATGACTAGTAAATCTAGTCAAGGCATTCTCCGAATATCTGTTGTTATGCTCCTGTGTCCCTGTCTTCCTCTTTGGAGAAATGTGAGAACATATATTGGAAAAGAAGCATGTTGGGTCCATCAGTAATATAAACAACACTTAAATAAGAATGCAGGAACCAAAATCCTAAAGAAAGATTCAGACAGGCTTGACTAGCATTTGACATTTAGAACTCTAAGTACCTGCATTTAGGCTTCTAAAAACAGTTAAACATTATCAAATTTGATCACATAAGTGCCTAATTCTTGCCTAAATTCAGTTGAATTCCACCTTGTTCTTGGAAAGTCATGTAAACTCTGGCTAAATCCTTGGATTGCCCATATCCATTAACTGCTTTTGGAGAATTCCAAACTTACTGTGCATGACAGCACTGACTCCATCTGTAAACCATGATTCCTGGTTGTGGTGCTGAAAGCCAACTTTGCCTAATAGCCTCATGGTCAAAGTATTCATCCCAGAAATGGGAAAGGTGACCTCTTTGCCCTGAAAGTATTACAGACACCACCACCTCCGCCCCAAAAGAATGCTCTAGCCACAAGGCAAGAGAACAGCTGTTGAAGATAATTCATTAGGCAGCCATGAATGAAAATATCATAGAGTCACTAGAGGAAGAATCTGTCTTCACTTGGTATTCCTAAATAGCAGTTATGCAGCTGAACAACTGCTTTCTTGGCACTTATGAACAGTTTGCAATTCAGACATCAGTGCCCAGGCCTACTAAGCATAATTAGTAAAGCTGTGCAGTGACCAGGTAAGTGATGCCATGCTGTATACTTTCCCTTACATGGATTTAATATACATAGACAGGATGAGTCTGTTCTCTTGTAGGATGCCCTACTTTTAGGTGCCAGAAACACAGCTGCATAACTGCCATTTGGGAGCATAAAAATTCTGTGCTAGGAGAACAAACAAGAGAGAATATGCCTCTATATCCCAGGAAGAAAGGCATTTCCCTGGGTGGAAGTAGTCCTAGTTTCCAGTACTTGCTAGTAGAATGTTTGATGTCTTCAACATTCCTACTCAGCAGATATGTCATGGTAACTGAAAGCCCTCATGAGAATGAGGTCCTGTGACTCAGAAGCTTCAATTAGCTCTTTAAGGAAAGCCTCATTGACCTTTTCCTCCTGCTTTGATCATCTATAGCAGACATCCACCCTTGGTGTTCTCCTTTCTGACCTTGACCCAGAGACTTTCAATAGGCCTATCTCCCACTTTGTGCTGAACCTGAAAACAACAGTACATTTATTTTATATATAAAATTACATGGTCTACTCTTTCCCCCATCTATCCTTTTTTAACAATTTATACCCGTTCGTGATGGTACTCCTCCAGCCATGTGAAATATCCCACCAAGTCTCAATTTCACCAAACGAATCATAATTCCTTGACTGTACTTCCATTTTTTCTTGCTTGCTCCCCATGCTTCAGGAAATGTTCTATAAATATTTCAAGTAACTAATTGCCCTAATTCCTCTCTGAGAACATTGTTGAGATTTCTACCTATTGTTTCCTCCTACATAATTTTATATCCAGGTTCCCTTGCCCTTTACTTATTTCTAGGGTTTTGTCTGGATGAGGAGCCAGGACTGAACTGAGACTGAAGCACTGAATCTTCTCCAGTGGTGCCATGATGTATGATAAGGCTTTGATCAGTTTAAGCAAACTTGTTTAACTATGAAGATGGATAAACAGGAGAGACAAAGGGGAAGGGCTGTGATCCAACATCACCAGGATCTAATCCTTCCTTCTGGCCATATCTGGTCATAGATTGGTCTTCTCAGTCATATATGGTCTTACCAGTGACTTTCCAATTTACTGAAAGACTTTCATCCTTATATTAAGGGACTGGCAATGACAGAAAGGTGCCACCCATGCAGAGACAATTCATGGTGGAGCAGGCCATTGGGTTGCTCAAAATTCCTTGGGGCTGCCTCCAGGAGTCTGGTGACACATCAGAATAGTTTTCTGACAGGTAAGCAGGATGTTCATGGCTTATTGCATCCTGCACCATGCAGCCATTAGACATGGAGTGTCTCTGCCTGAATGGATGACAATGACCAAAGTGCTTCCGAGGAGGTTCTTGTATGAGGAGCTAAAAATGGAGGGTGGCTTAAAGATTGGGGCTTCTGGAGATAGGAATCTAGGGAACATGCATGGATGTTGAGGCAAAGGGTGCTGTCCCACTGGGGTGTTCTTGCCAGACCCGGTGTAGGAGTTCACAGTCACAGCACAGGGAAAAGCAGTGAGAAAGGAGATTCCTAGTCTGTCTGATCCAGGATGTCCTCCAGTAGACATGAGGGTGACTAGTGTAGAGTCCATATAGGGTCCTGGTAATGAATGACTCATGCCTCCTGAGCCTGGGGGGCACGACGATTGCCCTCAGGCATGGGCGTTGGCGGGGGCATGGTAAGCAGTGAGCAGGGACTGTCCTCAGGTGGCTGCAGTGATGTTGGCGGTGAGGGTGGACCAGGTGGGGACCACCCGCAGGCGGCCACATGGTGTCACTTGTGAGTGGGGGTGGTGAGCAGCAACCGCACGCAGACACCAGCAGTAGCATCGGTAGCAGCCAATCTCATGTGGGGCACCTGCCCCCGTACCCTGCCTATGCATCACCTATGTTCCTGGTTATTCAGGTGTGCTGAACAGGAACACACATGAGATTCTTACAGATGATCTCTATTGTGGAAGCAACAACTTGCTCCATAGATAGTTGGCCAGAATCCAGGTGATATTTTCTGCATGGTGCATTGGTCCTACATGCTGGGATGAGTGGAAGGGGTTTCCCACTAAATGGGCACTGTACAGGACTTTACTCTGTGCTGTGTGGTAGTTCTCAGGAGTGAGGATAGTAGAGAGCAAGCCCCTCAGTGCTCTTGGTGCTTTTTAGCAGGTATACTGTTGCCAGCTTCCCTTCATGGACACCCATGCCACAGCCATCCTAAAGTGCAGGAAGAGCACTGAAAGCCACCTGGCTGGGGATTCAGTAGGGGCACAGGTAGGGACTTCTGCGCATGGTGACATAGGCTGAAGGAGTGTTCCAGGGTTGGTAGGTAGGAGTGGCATAAGGATTTTTCCTGTCCTAGGAAAACAACATTTTTTTACCCTCCTTTGAAACAGACCTGGGCCCTAATGACAATGGGCAGAAATCTGAGCAGTGGTTCGGCAGTGCTGGAACTGCCCTGCTCATTTCTGCATATGGCCATAGTCCTAGGGTGGCTCTCAGTGAGCATGTGCAAGGTGCGTGTGTGCTGTTTTTGCTGTCCCTTTCAATTTGCCACCCTTGGTGGCTGCCTGTGCTTCCTGGCCAGTTCTGCTGGCCCAGAGGGCAGGCACCAGAGATCCACTTTTGTAAGAAGCCAATGGACTTGGCTCTGGTGGACAGCGATTACCAGCTGTCGGCATTCCCAATGTCAGGACATACCTGGGCTCCTTCCATAGACTGCAGGTAAGTTGCAGCCATGAATGATAGTACCCTTGCTGTATCATGGAGTGAGGCTGACTTCTCAGTGATGGCCTGGTTTAACCTCTACTACTTGACTTCCCTGGACCACATAACCTCAAACAATTCTGAGATAATGCTGCCTCCACCTCTGACCTCCATCACAGGGCTGTCACCTTCTGTGCTCTGTCCATATTGTGTATAATCAGATGTTTGTTCTCCTCCTCCCTTACCTATTGCACATACACAACATTGTTCAAGGTGTGGGATGATGCAGAGAAGCTTGGGCAGATACCCTGAGGGAAAGATTACTATCTGACCCCTAGAGGGCCAAGGCTGTGGACTGAAGCACTAAGGAGGCATAGACAACTCTGAGGGCACATGGCAAAGCTAGCTGCTCTGCTTGAAGCACTCCCTTGAAGACTATGTTGCAGGGTAAAGGCCCCAGATTCTTATGTTCCCTGAAGCCAGTGGTGCAGTCTGGGGTACAATGTCCCTCAGGGTTTCAACTGCTTCTATTATAAGTATAACTTGAGCCCCTGCTGTCCCAGGGACACCCCTGTAATCAGAGTCATCATTTGCAGAGGTCCTCTCCAACTCTCACCAGTCATCATATCTCAGATAAGGGGACACACAAGTCAGGGGGGTCCTGTCTTCAGGGGGGACCCTGAGGGCACAGTGGGCTCTGGAGTCTTTACACTGCCCTAGCTAAGAAGACTGGACCCTAGAGTCTTCTTTCAGATGAACCCTAGAGGACATGCTCTTCCAAGCTGGGCTGGGTAGATGTGAATAAAAATATCTTTTTAAATTTTCTTTCTGGGCTCCTGATGGACATTTCAGCAGATTTGGATGGAACTTAATAGGACACAGGTGTGTAACTGTAGACATTCAGAGAATGCCTTGACTAGACTTACTAGTCATTGGCATCAATTTCATCTTTGATGAAAGGACTATGGACTAACTGGGTCTTTATTAGTTTCAAGGCCCTGCTACTCCATAGTCATTTCATGAATGATGGCCAGCATCAGTATTTGAGAGCAAAGTATAAAAACCTCACAGGAGATGGATCTAGAATATTTATGCAAATTAAGTTTTCCTTTCATCTGTAGTAATTACATATAGTCTTGAAACCTAAGCCTGAGAACCTTCTCTGCCAAAACCCTTTATATATATTGTTACTACACTTTTTCTTCATTTCCTTTTAGATACCTAATTCCTTTTTTCATCTGGTTAAGTTCTTGGCCTCAAAAAGTTCCTGTGTCCTCTGTTTAACAGTGTAAATAGTTATTGTATATGTAACTCTGCATCTACTCTGTCTGTTCTCTTGTTACAAATTATATATATCCTTTTTCTGAATGTACTTACTCTCATGCATGTTTGGCAAGTTGTGGAGTTTTCAGTGTGTCCAACATAATTAAAAATTCATGGTACTAAGATGAATAACTCTAGAGCTGGTAGGTAGGCTACTCATCTGGGTTGTCTATTTTTTTCAGATCCAGCTTCAAGGATGTCTAAATTTTGCATACAAAATGGGCATCTCTTAGGAATTCTATCAAAGGTCATCAGTTGCCAGCTACTGCATAGAACGGTGGTTCGGGTACTTCTCCTGCGGGTAGAAGATACGATTTCCAACTCTATCAGATGGAGAAGAGAAGTGAATCTGGGTCGCAGACAGGCTAACTGAATTGTCTAATGTCTGAGATTCTGGTAAACAGATGTCCTGTACGTCTCCCTGTTTTTCTTCTTTTTTGTTTCTTGTTTACTTCCTTTTTTATTATTTGCACCTAGGACAAACAACATTTGTCTACAGCTTCCTGAAGGAATTTGAATCTGAACTGACACCCCCCCCCCATGACTTTTTTTGTTTCTTTGTTTCAGTTTAGCCTGTCCCACTTGGGGAAAATGCTATTCTATCATGATCTATCCATTTTATTTAATGAGTAAAAATTCAAGGTACCAAAAAACGTTGGAGAGCAGGGACTATCTAACCCCTTCTTACGCCCCACTCCTTCAGTGTAGGACAGTGTTCATTCTATCTGGCTCACTCTTTTAGCTCTAAATATTGTTAATATTTGGCTACTTTGCTTTGTCTCAAGAAGATCTCTGCACAATGTTCTACAAAATGTTTAGCCCAGGACCCAGTGATTTGGGTCCTGATGATAGGTTAGGCACAAACTTCCTCTGGATAAGGTGTGGGAAGAGCCAATATCCCTTACTTCCTAGACATGGTGGAAGTGCTGTCCGCATTCTTCAGCATCAAACTGTCACAAGCTATTTCTTTCCTTCTGTGAACATGCTCTCTGGGATTTATACCCAGTTACACACCTCCCCAGGTAGAAGAAGATCACTTCTCACCAGAATCCTTCTCAGGTTTATCAGAAGTGTACAGGCAACAAAAAGCTATAGAGTATGCAAATGTGCCATAAAGGCTCTGTATACAGTTGCATTTGGGAATCTATATTAAGTTTAGGGTCTAAAGATGAATAAGAATCTGGCCTTCAGAGTCAGATTATATTCCTTTGATTATCACAATGGAATTAAGTATTTAAGTGGGACTCTAGTCCACCCTAATTCCTAAAAATCACTTAAGATATCTATTTTTTATAATAAACCATCACCTGATCCTTAAGAGTAAGTTACCTAAAAAAAAATCAGAAAAGTGCAGGACTCACAGAACTCTGTTAATATATGTCATCTTACCTTCCTGACAGGGGGAAAGAATCTAGCTCTATTGATTTCCAAGCTGGTTGTTGCATGTAATTGTGAATTTTACTGCCTCTGATTTCAATCTACTCATTCAAAATACTGATTCTTTCCATTTCATACTTCAGTACGATTTCATATATGTATGATTAATATACGCCCATCCCTGGCAGGGAAGGGGACAGGAGGGGGCATAGGGATTAGGAAGGAAACGGATGTCATCTTTTGAAACTCCGGCGGCTTGGATAAGGTCAGTCTGAGCAGCTTTGTCTCATAAATTGCTACTTAATATGAGAAAATTTATGTTGCGCTGGTTTGCCTCTTTTCTTAGGAATAAACTGTGTTGTGAGGAGAACAAAACCACATGGAAAGAAACAATCAGACTGTTATCACAGAATTTGTTCTCCTGGCAGTGTCTGGCCTTCCAGAACTACAGGCCTTACTGTTCCTTGTATTCCTAATGATCTACATTACTGCACTGACAGGAAACCTTCTCATCTTTACCTTGACATTGGCAGACCCTGCTCTCCACACACCCATGTATTTTTTTTCCTCAGCAATTTGTCCTTCCTGGAGATCTCTTACACCTCGGTAACCCTCCCAAATATGCTGGCCAGCCTCATATCGGAGGCTAGTACCATCTCATTCACTGGCTGTGCCACACAGATGTATTTCCTTCTATTTCTTGGGGGCACAGCATATTTCCTCCTGGGCACCATGGCATATGACTGCTACGCTGCAATATGCCATCCCTTACACTAAACATGTATCACGAATAATGTGAGGTGCACAGTGTTGGCTGCTGTGTCATGTCTGAGTGGTATAGTCATGTCCTTTGTCCACATCTCAGTCTGAGAAGGGTGATAGCCAGAAACTTCTTTCTGAACTCAGGGAGATAAGAATTGGAGAAATAAGGAGAGTGATCAAAAGCCAGAAAAAAATGGCTGTTGCTTTGTTTTGTTTTCTAGAAGGAGATTTCTTTTTCCCCCAATGCTAGGAAATGAGTCTAGATGTTTACTCTGTTAGTGAAAACCTTAAAATCTGAAAATGGTTCTGTATTCGAGGAACAGGTCATTCAATAGGTCTTTTCATTATCCAATGTATATAATTTCCCAAACCCTCCCAAAAATGTGGCTTTAGGTTTGCAGTTTTTTGCTTATTTTCACTGCCCAATGAACTCCAAAACCAAACAACAATCTTCTGTGAACATGAAAAAAAAGTTAGATTTTTCTTTTCTGATTATTTTATTGGAAAAGTTCAAATAAGATTCTGATCAAAACTTCAAATATGATCATTTGGACAGGACTGTAGAGACTGGAGATACCAGCAATGGCTACCCACTAATCTCCATAATGAATTGTCTTTATACTCCCTACATACAAGTTCTGTGTCTTCTCTATTTTAAATATGGTGAAAGCAAAAGATTTGGGAAAAGAAGGAATGGAGGACAAGAGGTAGATTTGTAATGTGCAATGGGTATTATATGTGCGTCTTTCTGTAATTATTGTTATGCTGTTTGTTTTATATTTGTGTAGGAAGGAGACCTTGGTGAATATTTGACACACTATGCCACCTGGAAATATTCAGGAAAAAATATTAGTTGAAGAATTTGTAAATGTACAGAAATAAGAAGAAGATTGCAGCTATATCATGTCAAACCAGTGTCATCTCCTTGTTTGACAGGGTCCTCTAGGGAGGCAAGATATAAATAGTAAATTTGGTATACCCTCTCTCTAATAGGCCTTTTGATACTGTCCCAAAATGTATTATCATAAGCAAAGTGGAAAAATATATTCTGGATAAAAACACTTTAAAATGGGCATGCAACTGAATGCCATGTTCTAAGAATAGTTAACCATGGTTCATGCTCAAATTGGGGGGAGTTTCATGTGTGGCCATCAAAGGATTTGTCCTATGTGTGATATTTCCTTTGATGACATGCATGCTAAAAGAGAGAATAAATGTATAACATTATATCACACTGCTTATCCAATGGGACATCTCAGATTAATGCTTTATACCTTTTGGAAAAGTAAATACCCTTAGGTAACTAACTGGCATAATAAAGCTGGCATTTCGCTTTGCCCAGTCATTGCCCTAATTATTGAATTGTTTCCCTCCCCTCCCCGTTTCTTAATCTCCAGCATTCTTCCCAGAAAGACAAGTCCAGTAGTTATTCTGTTTTACTCAGTGCTTTAGAGACTTTAAAAAGAGTACTGTATGAGGTTTAAAGCAATTTACTTTAAAGAAGACTTTTAGTGGAGGATTTTGAATAGAGGTTAGTTCAGGGGTGGGCAAAATCCTGTCTGTGGGCCTGATTCATCCCACAGTAGGTCACTTGACCCCACCCCAGCCCAGGCAAAGGGGAAGCAGGGGTTATAGCACGTGTGGCTGGTCCCACTGCTTCTGGGCATGCAGCACAACTTAGGCAGGACAGCTGCTGCACAGCCATACTAGACTTCCCAGCAGCCCTAGTGTTGACTCCTTCCAGCTGCCGCTGCCAGACCCAGCCCTGCTTCCTGGGCACCCCAGCGCACCTACCCTGCATCCACTGCCAGGGCCAGCACACACCTGGGTAGCTGGGATGGGACTGTAGGCAGGCAGGGAGCCATGTCCGGGAGCAAGATGGGCAGGTAGGCTAGGCCCCAGATGGAGCTCCTCGTCTGCTCGGACACCCTTCCTGTCTGCCTGGCTGTGTGCTCTGCCTGCCCGGGTCCCAACTGTTGTCCATGGGTACCCCAGATCTTCAGGCACTGACAGTGTGGGCCCCAGCCCAAGGCTGGGGTCAGGACTGGCGCAAAGCTGCTATCCACTCCCTGAATGACCCTGCCCATGGTACTGGCACCCATGACAGAGGCATGAAGGCAGGAGATTGCGGCTCTGCCCCAGCACCCTACTTTCATTATCATTAAGGCTGAGCAAAATTTTGCCACCATTTTTGTTTCAAGGTCAAAGCAGCAAAATCAAAACAGAACAGATATAGTCAAAACAGAACGAGGCAAGTTGAAACATATCGCCAGTTTGACGCTGTTTCGACGTTTTGCCCATAAGCTATAATGGGGAAGGTTGAAAGAGCCTATAACTTTGTCATTTCTAGCCATATATGGATGAAACTTGCAGGAGTGGTAGCACCATCTGTGGGCATGCAGTATGCCAGGTTTCTAGAAGATAGGTATAGAGGGTTAAGAGGAACTGCACCCCAAATTCTTGAGAGCCAAACTTGTGTCACGTGTACGTGTTAAGCCACAGTAGGGTCAATACTTTAGGTTTGCTAGCCCCTCTGGAGGCCACAAAGCCTGCCAAGTTTCAAGGAGATAGGTGCAGGGGCTTGGGGGGAACTGCACCTCAAGCTGCGGACAAGCAAAACTCGTGACATGGGTGACACTGTGTGTGTTAAGGCGCAGCAGGGTGAAAGCTGCAGGCCTGCTAGCCCCTGCTGAGGCCATGAAGCCTGCCAGCCATTGAGGAGAGATGTGCAGGGGTTCTGGGTTCTAGGGCCCTGCACCTCTAGCTGCTGACAGGCAAAACTCGTGACATGGGTGCTTGTGCAACTGCTGCCTCTCATCAGGGAGCAGGGCTGAATATCCCCCATCACTTGCCACCACAGAACTGGGGGTAATAATTGACCACAGTATGAACATGAGCCGGCAGTGTGACATTGTAGCCTGCACGGCTAAAATACACTGGCATGCATCAATTGATGCATCTTCAGCAAAACCATTGCAAAGAAGTGATTCTCCTGCTCTACTCGGCTCTTCTCGGCTTAACATATACACGTGACACAAGTTTTGCATTCAGGATTTTGGGGTGCAGTTTCTCTGAACCCCATGCACTTATCTCCTTGAAACATGGCAGGCTTTGTTGCCTCAGCAGGGACTACCATGGCTTAACATATACACGTGGCATGAGCTTTGCTCTCAAGACCTTGGGGTGCAATTTCTCTGAATGCCCTGCACCTATCTTCTTGAAACTTGGCATGCTTCATGCCCTGAGAAAGGGCTACCATTCCTGTAACTTTTGACGGGAAACAAAAGTTGAAACAGAACGCTGTTTCGTCAAAAAGTTGAAACACTGGTCGATATGGAACACTTCTGTTTCACTCGGCTCTAATTGTCATCGCCCCACGTTCATTATCACGATCCCAATCCCCAGCCCTGGACCCGCCAATCCATCCTGCTTCCAGATGCTCCCTGCCTGTTTGTGGCCCCACCCCAGACACTTGATCGTTTGTAGGGTCCGCTTAAGGAGTTTGGGTGAGTTGGGGGAGAATATGGTGGGGGCTGAGTCAACCCACTAAAGCTCACTGAAACTCCCTAAGTGACCTTCTTGCCAAACTAATTGTCCAGTCTTGGGTTAGATTAACCATTTGTCAGGGATGGCTTAATCCTGTCTCAGAGTATAGAGATAAAAGAGGCAACCTACTGAGTTCTCTCTGCTCTCTTAATTGGCTGAATAACCTGGTTTGACCAGGTTCAAGAGACACGGAAAGTATTGGGAGATAAGTAAATCCTCATTTCAGAAGTAGGGGTTTCAGGACAATTTGAATCTGCCTAAATTTCAAGTACAACATGTACCTGTGTCCTGTTTCTCAAGGCTGCCTTCCAGCTGAGGTTAAACAATTCCTTGCTTTTAATAGACTAGTTTATGCCATATTATTAACAGATGGGGTAAAATAAACATATGTCGGTGGCTCAACAACTGCACAATTGGAGAAAAAAATCAAATTGGGTCTGAGCTAAAACTAAAGATGCTTACGCAAGTTACATTTTTTGTGTATCTGGCCCCTAAATGCATTCTACAGCCTTGACTTAGTACACAGGCATAGCTGCAGAGCACTTTAAAAATAGTTGATTGCACAAATATTAACCCTAGTCAAATGAAGCATTCGATTAAGGTGCTCTAAAGCAGAGTGCCTTAGGGAACTTGGGCTCCCTTCAACATTAATCTTTCACTCAGCGATGGGGAGGTCGGGGGGGGGGGGGGAGGAGGGCAAAAGGGAGGGAGCAGCCGACACAGAGCTGGCTGCTTTTGAATGGCCAGAGTTAAGGTGAGGGGAATGGGGTTAGATGGAACCCCCTTACCTCACAGCCCCCTCCACCCCGTGCCAGCTACCGCATCTGGTGTATTGGGGAGAGCCAGGCCAGGCCCAATAGGTGAGGGGCTTCCATTCCACCCCATTCCCCACCACTGCTCAGCTCTGGCTATGCGAAAGCAGCTGGCAGCTCTGTGCTGGCACCATCAAGAGGCACGGGTGGTAGGTGTAGGAATGGAGCCCTCCATCCTCACTCACAGGCCTTGTCCAGCTCCCCGCAATACCCCAGCCAGGATGAGCTTCTGTTTGGTTGGGGGCGGCTATTATTTGTGGCACTTTATGTGAAGTGACATGAGAGAGAGCAGGGTCCTGAACACCTGTAGATTCATAGGTTCATAGACTGTAGAGTCGGAAGGGACCACAATGGATCATCGTGTCTGACCCCCCGCCCCTGGCAGGAAAGAGGACCGAGGTCAGATGACCCCAGCCAGGTGACTATCTAGCCTCTTCTTGAAGACCTCCAAGCCAGGTGATAGCACCACCTCTCTTGGAAGCCCATTCCAGATCCTGGCCACCCTTACTGTGAGAAATTTCTTCCTAATATCTAACCTAAATCCACTCTCAACTAGTTTACACCAGTTATTCCTAGTCACTCCCTGGGGTGCCCTAGTAAACAGTGCATCACCTATTCCCCGTTGACCTCCCCTAATAAATTTATAGGTGGCCACAAGATCTCCCCTCAGCCGTCTCTTGTGAAGGCTGAAGAAATTCAGCTCTCTCAACCTCCCCCGTAGGGTCTTTTCCGAAGGCCACTAATCATGTGAGTGGCCCTCCTCTAGACCCTCTCCACATTCTCTGCATCCCTCTTGAAGTGCGGCGCCCAAAACTGGACACAGTACTCAAACTGTGGCCTGACCAGTGCCGCATAGAGGGGGAGCATCACCTCCTTTGATCTATTAGTCATGCACCTGTTAAAGCATGACAAGGTGTGATTGGCCTTGTTGATGGCCTCGTTACACTGCTGGCTCATGTTCATCTTGGAGTCAATTATGACTCCAAGATCCCTTTCTGCCTCCGAGCTGCTGAGAAGGGCACTCTCCAACCTATAGATGTGCTGAGGGTTCCTCCTTCCCAGGTGGAGTACCTTACATTTATCTTTATTAAATTACATCCTATTTCTCTCTACCCATTGATCCAACCTGTCCAGATCAGCCTGAATCTGCTCCCTGCCCTCCAGTGTACTAACTTTGCCCCATCACTTGGTATCATCAGCGAACTGGGAGAGGGTGCTCTCCACGTCCTTGTTCAAATCACTGATGAAGATATTACATAATATCGGTCTGAGGACTGAACCCTGCGGGACCCCACTGCCCACCTTTCTCCAGGCCGAGAAGGAACCATCCACCACCACTCTCTGGGTGTGGTCCCTAAGCCAGCTGGCCACTCACCTGACCATATAGGTGTCCACTCCACAGACTGCTAGCTTCCCAATTAGGATGGGGTGTGAGACTGTGTTGAAGGCCTTCCTAAAGTCCAGGAAGATGACATCAGCCTCAGCTTCTGCGTCCAGGCAGTATGCGACCTGGTCATAGAAGGCTACAAGGTTTGTCAGACAGGATCTACCTGTGACAAACCCATGCTGTTTTCCCCTCAGCATTGTTTCTCCTGCTGGGCCTTCACAAACATTTTCTTTGATTATTTTCTCTAGCATTTTCCCAGGGATAGAGGTAAGACTGACTGGCCTGAAGTTACCTGGCTCATCCCTTCTCCCTTTCTTGAAAATGGGCACCACATTGGCCCTTCTCCAGTCCCCAGGGACGTGGCCAGAGCACCATGAGGGTTCAAACAGCTGTGCCAGAGGCTCAGCTATAACACTGGCCAATTCTTTTAGCAAAAATGGATGGAGGTCATCCGGACCTGCTGACTTGTACCCATCCAGCTCCTCCAGGAGTTCCTTAACTATTTCAGAACTAACCGTAGGTGGACTGGTGCCATGTGGACATCCATCAATGATTGAGGTGGGGGAATTGACTTGGTCAGTACTTAGAAATACTGAAGCAAAGAACTCATTGAAAAGCTCCGCTTTTTCCCCCTGAGTCAACCACCAACTGTCCTGATTTGTCCTGCAGGGGCCCTATGTTGCTCTGAGCTTTCCTTTTGCCCACTATATACCTGAAGAAGGACTTTTTATTGTCCTTGATTGCTGAAGCCAGCCTGAGCTCAAGCCCCACCTTGGCCTGTCTAACTAATTCCCTGCAATAGCACGCCAGGGAAATATATTCCTCCTTGGTGGCTGCTCCCTGCTTCCATTGCCTATACATCTCTTTCTTTGCCCCCAGACTCTCCTGGAGTTCCCTGTTCAGCCAAGGAGGCTTTTTTGCCCCCTTACCTCCCTTACTATGTAATGGGATAGACTCCTTTTGAGCCCCAAGGATCACTCCCTTGAGATGCCTCCAACCTTCCTGGACCTCCATTTGCTCTATGTTCTTGAATTGCATCCCCTCACTAATTAGCCTTCTAAGCTTGCTAAATTTGGCCCTTATGAAGTCCAACACCTTCGCCCAACTAATTACTTTACCCACCCTTTGCTGGATAGTGAACTCGACCAAGTGATGGTCACTATCTCTCAGGCTACCATGAACTTGCATGTTCCCCATGAGATCATCCCCTGTTGCTAAGACCAGGTCAAGCAAGGTGCTACCCCTGGTGGGACTAGACACCACCTGGGTTAGGTGGAGGTCCTGCACACAGTGTAAGAACCTCCATGAGTTGCTTGTTTTGTCTGTCTGCTCCTCCCAGCAGATATCTGGGTAGTTCAGATCTCCCATGACCACCGCCTTCTTTGCCTGTGTGGTGTCTGCTAGCTGTCTAGAGAATATATCGTCTAGTTCTTGATACTGTTGAAGAGGTCTGTAGTAGACTCCCTCAAACAAGTCCTTTTCCCCTGGTGCCCCCTGGATCCTGACCCACAATGCCTTGATGTTCCCCTCGTTCACCCCCACTTTGATGGTGGAAGACATATACTGCTCCTTAACATAGAGTGCTACCCCCCCTACCTATTTTCTCCACTCCGTCACGCCTACACAACCTATACCCCTCAATGCCTACCGCCCAGTTGTGTGTAGAAGCCCACCATGTTTTGGTTAGTCCGACTTGGTCATACTGGGTGCTAGCTAGCAAGAATGTGACCTCTTCTTGCTTGTTCCCCATACTCCTGGCATTTGTATAAAAACATTTAAGTCCTTCAATGGGGGCCCTTGGTACCCCTGTGCCTTGATGGTGTGTGTTCCCTTTATTACTTACCTGGTGTGGTCTGGTGCCTTGTTTATGGCTTAACAACCCCTTAATACTTACTTGGTGTGATCTGGCCTCTTGTTTGTGGTTTACCAAACCTGAGCTCTCTCTGACCACCAATTCCCCGACCTCTGTCAAGCCTAGTTTAAAGCTCTTCGGAGGAGATCAGCCAACCTGTGGGTGAACAGATACTTACCTCTGGGAGACAGATGAAGATCATCATCTCCCAGGAAGCCTCCTCCCTGGAAATGCTGGTTGTGGCTGTAGAATCCAAAGTTCTCCTACAGACACCAACTCTGGAGCCGCCGGTTGACTTCCTTGATGCGGGCACCCTGGCATCTCTGGCTGCTACCAACTGGAAGGATGGAAGAGAATACAACCTGTGGTCCAGTCTTCTTGAGGCTGACTCACAGTTCATGGAAGTCCTTCATGATGTGGTCACGGCTTGTCCTACCCGCATCGTTGGTTCCCACATGGACGAGGACCATGGGGTAGTAGTCAGACAGCTTGATGAGAGCAGGAATTGCCTCAGTGATGTCCCTGATCTTAGCTCCAGGCATGCAGGAGACTTTCCTCACCATAGGATCCAGTTGACAGATTGGCCCCTCCATGCTTCTCAGGATTGAGTCACCCACCACAATTGTTTGGCATTTCTTCTTCTTCTTCTGACTGGGCAATGATCCTCCAGCCTATCTGGTAGGGGCTATAGGGATCATCTCCTCTGCAGGAGAATGTTCCTTCTCTGTCCCCTCCATGGTTGTCAGGGCCCCGTATCCTTTCCCCACACCCAATGGGGAAGCAGACACCGGGCCCCGCTGCCTGGATCCAGAGGTGACTGTCCTCCACTCCCCTTCTGCAGACTCTTCATGTGGAGTTTCTCCCATGGGCATCTGGAGCTGTAAGGAATGGAAATACCCATCAATCACAGCCTCCTCATCCCTGATCCCCCTCAGCCTGCTCACTGCCTCCTGGAGTTCCCTCACCTGCTCCTCCAAGGTCTGAAGGTGGGCACATGAGGGACAGGCGAGGGGGCTCCCCCTCTCCCCGATGGCAGGGTCACCGCCATCAGTAGGCACCATTAAATACTTTGGAGATTTAAAAATGAAGGAAAAATATGGAAAAAATGTTTTTGGTTAGTCAATTTGTTTTGTTTTACCCCCTAAAATATTTTATAAGTATAAATAAAAGTGTATTTGACATGAGAATCCAAAAGCTATGCATGTATGTCTGTGTGCCTATGTCTATGTGTGTGAGGTGTGTGAGCAGGTTTGTGCACAGGATCTGAAGCCTTTGATGGTGGCAGAATGGGGCCTGGGCCCCTGGGGATGTGGTGACTTCCAGTCAGGTGGCCACCATGCAGAGAAACTCACCCAAGCTGGGATGGGAAGGAGCAGGGCTGGAAGTGCCCAGGGCCAGGGGGAAGCTGAGTATGTTCAAGGGCTGGGGATGGCCTGGCATATGTGAGGGTGATGGTAGGGTATTCTGCAAGGGATCATGCTTGTGGGGTCACGTTTCATTCCGGGCAGTGTCTTTCAAAAGGCAAGTCTTTATGATCCTGAAGAATGGGGCCAAGTCCTTAAGAACCACCCGACAATCTATTCTAGGTGAGCATCAGTATGTGATCAGTCTATCTATAGAAAAGACTACCTGTTTGTACCTTGGTGGTCCTATTTATCTAGTTAGTCAGTGTCCATTGAGAAGGGAGACTGATAAAGTAACAACCCAATCCATGAAGGGAAAGTCCACACTCAGGCCTAGTGAGGAACCAAGTAGACAAACTAAGCCTTTCCCCTCCTGAACTACTACCCACTGTGGGTTGTGTGGCTGGCATTGAAAGTCTCATCAGATTGAACAGATACCAGGACTAAGTAAAGCAAGCAACTTGCTTTGAGCTGCTGAACAAGGAGGGTTTAAATTTCACTTTTGACAAGAGATGCAGATAGACCAGACCAACCATGTAGACCGGGACACTCCCAGTGGGGAAGGGTGTTCCTCAGCTATGCCACCAGCTCCAGTGCAGAAGTCTCTGTCCTGTAGGGCTGTGCAAAGCTTCATTAGCTGATTCAGTTTGGAGGAGATTTGGCCCTATTCGGGGACTGAATCTCCAAATCCAAACAGAATTGTGAGACCAAGTAACCCCACAGTGACTCCAGTGCGCAGGCAGCACGGGGTGCCCTGCCAAGGTGTGCTGCACCTGTGCTATGGGGCTCCTGCTATGTGGGTACCAGGCAGGGTTTCAATCCCTGATGCCTGCCACTGCCCTGTGCTGCATGGGGGGACTCTGCCATGAGCACCCAGAGTCCCCAATGCCAGCTCCAGAACTGATTCGGCTGAATCTGATTTGGGGATTCAGCTGCTGCCAAATCTCTGAATCAGTCAGGCCCATCCCCCACAGCCAAGCAATAGCTGCCCTGCCCACCGCAGCTCCCCAAACTTTGGGAAAAAGAAGCCCCGACTCAGCGGATGCTGCCAGGTGCGGGATGATCCCTGCTGCCCCCCACAGACCCATGCTGCATGGGGGGGCTCTGCACAAGCCCCTCATCCCCCCACTCACTCCACTATCCCCTCCATGGGTACCCCACCCAGGCCATCTCTGGACCTTAAAGAACTCCCCCGAGAAAACCCCCATACTCACTGTTCCTGTGTGTTCGGGGGGTGCAATCCCCACTTCCCCTTGCTTCCCTGAACCGTCTGGGGGGCTCTGCATGGGCCCCCAAAACTCCAAGGCCACTGCAGGAGGAGTGAGTCCCAGGGCTTTTCTCCATTTTATTTTCTTAAAGGGCCAGAGCTGGCCCTAGTCAGGCACCTGTGGGGGGGAACGGGGAACAAGGGGGGTCAGGGAGCTCATTCAGAACCCCCCTATGCAGTGTGGGCCAGTGGGGGCAGTGGGGATCATTCCCTGCCTGGCAGCATACGGTCAGCACCGGGGCTTTTCTTTAAAGGGCGGGGAGCTGGGGCAGGCAGGACACCCATGGGGGCCTGGTGGATCAGGGTTCCGGAGGGCTGGGGGAGTGGGGGGCCTGGCAGGGGTCCCCCCATGGTCCCCTCAACCAGCTGCCCTCCTCTGCCCCTATTACTTACCAGCTCAGAGTCCAGCTGCAGCTCTCTCCTGCAGCCACCGGGGACTGTCTGAATCATCAAAGCTCTCTGAATCTTTTCCGAATATTTGGAGAGCATTGAATCAATTCAGACCTTTTACTAGGTCCCCTGATTCGATTCAGAGTCGGAGATTCAGCCACCGAATCGGGCCAAATCTCCTCCGAATCGACTCACCACCCAAAGCTTTGCACAGCCCTAGTAACTGTTACATGCCCTGCTTCACAGTCTCTGCCTGCATCTGCAGGGTCAAAGGGGGAGACTATTGTTATGGTCTGGGCAGGGAAAGACAAGAGGCAAGCAGCCTGCCCCAATGCCTCAGAGGTCGAGCAGCTCAGAGTCAAACCACAGGGCAGTGTGTGAGTATTGAAAGGTCACTTTAAGAGATTCCAGGGGGAGGGCAGGGTTGCAGTACAAAGTAAGGAGAGGTTGGTGGGGTGGAAAGCCCCTGTGTTCATTTTGCCTTTTTGCATGCCTCCTATTAAACAGTGATGACACAAATCAAGCTTTCAACGAAAGTGCTGGCATGGCTGGGGAGTGGGAACATGGGAGTGGTAGCTTCACAGAGGTGTGGGGACTATGGTCTTATGCAGGATGGGAAGGGTGGCAAAGGGCCGTCAGATTGGTGGGGGGAAGGGAGGCAGAAACATGGGGATCAGGTGTTAAGCATGACATAGTGAGATGAATGGGAGGGATTGTGGGTTGGCCTGAACCCCCTCCTACATGGTCCTGACTAGAACCTTACCTCAAGGTTCAGGTCTCTGGCCAGGCCAGACAGGCAGGAGGTGTATGCCTGCACTCCATATGTTAGCCTGTGAACTCAGAGGCTGAATGAGGTGTGAAGCAGGGAATTAGCTTAAGCACTCCTCAGCTGAAGGGAAGTTGAAAGGGACACACAGGACAATAGCAACAACATCTCCCCATACAGATGTGCCTTCATGAAAGTACCTTAATCAATAATCACCCAATTCAGTTGAACTTCCCTACCCTACACACCCCCAGTGGGATGTAGGTGCAGGATACACTTCTTGGCCTGCCAGAGGTAAATTGTGTCTGCCTTACTCAGAACCTAGGCATGCACCCCGAGAGCATGCACCCTGCAGCGGTACCTGCTGGGGACTGACTGGCTGGGGAGCAGCTCTTCCAAAAACTATCTGGGGGTTATAGTGGACAGTAATCTGAATATGAGCTAGCAGTGTGCCCTTGTTGCCAAGCAGGCTAATGGCATACTGGGCTGGACTGAGTTCAAACTTACTGGGGGCAGGCAGAGCAAAATGTCTACAAGTTTCATCATGCTGGCTAGGTTCCTGGGACAGGAAGGAGGGAAGCCTCGCTGACATTGTTGTGGGCAGTGACTGGGAGACTGTGTGGGCAGCTGTGGGCTAGAAGTCTGAGGGTTTAGGAGGCTGAGTCCTAAAGAGGCAGGCAGGAAATAAAGGCAAGAAATCAAGGACATAGGCTACCTAGAAGCCTGGGAATGGTTGCTGTGTTGTATTGTTGTAGCTATAATTGCTGTAATTGCTTTATATTGCTTTTTTATAATGAACCTTGTTATGATTTATTTTTCATAATATTTTAATCAGTCATTAGTGTTCTAGAATTAACCATCTATTTTAAATTTCCTATTGCTTAGCATAAATATATTTGACCTATTGGTCTCACGAGTTTAGAACTTAAATTTAGTATAAGAAAAATACTTTTGTAAGGTCTGTGTTATGTCTGGCATGTTTGAAAAGAGGTAATGAAAGAATGAATTACGAATGTATGTAACAATGTGAAGGAAGACAGTCCTCTCACAGCAAGTGAATATAGCCTTGTGTGGTTTAACAGTTAAAGTGTGCAGCGATGTCAACTCAGCAGTTAAAGATTACCAAACACTAAATCATGCCTTCACCCTGATGGTTAAAGACTACAAGAAACAACCCCGCTAAAGATGCAGGCCACAAAGCCAGAAGATCACATCCTGCTGATCCCAGCCTGCCAATGGCTAAAGGAGGATGACCTTCACGCCTGACTCAGCAGAATCCATAGGCTTGTATGGACAGCTATCGGTATAAAGAATGAACACAAAGAAAAGGCTTTGGGTCTGCCCACCTGCAAGAAGGAGTTTTGGGCGCATCCAACAAGATCTGACTCCATTCCTCATGGAGCAACTTTAGAACTTGGTAAAACCTTAACCTTTGCAAGACTATCTAACTATTTGTGTGTGTGATAGTTTCTTTTGTATAAATGAATGAATAAAAGAGTATGTATGGGAACCAGTGAAGCAGAAAACCTTACTGTTCTTTATTCTTTTCATGTTGCATGTTTTATGTTCCAATAAATATGGCATTGTGCCTTGCCCCCTGATAAGATTCCTGCTTGTTTTTAATTCACACTGTTTGCCATGAGCGGACAACAACTGTTCACCCTCATATCTGTCTATATGTCCATAGCAGAGAGGATATAAGAACACCACTTAATTGTAGCTCAGGAGAGCCATGGAGTCCTTGCCCTGGTCATTTCCTGGGTAGGCATGGCAATTGGCAGTGATGACTGTGTAGTCCACACATTGTGTTACCTGCAACATAACTTGTACCTTGGCCATGAAACATGCAGGGACATTTAGATAATCCTGGGACAATCTTCCTTCATGTCTCAGCTGAGATTTACATGTTAAAAGCCCCCCAACACATTCCGGAAAAGTTATGAAGTTGTCCATGTAGGATAAGAAGGCAGTGTCTTCCTCTAATACACCTCAGGGTAAGTCTTATGTTCTTATTTCTCATGCATAAATAAAAACAAGTTAAATATGTTTACTCCCAAATGATAAATAATAATTAATGAAGAACTAAACTATGTATCTAGTTCATAGTTTCACCCATTGCTTTTAGAAAAATAGAATTTTTTTTGAGCTCTATACTTGTTTAGGAATGATTGACAATAAGAAATATTAATAAGATCATTCCCCTAGGGAGATACGCATAAACACTGCCACCTCGACAAATGAACAAAGGCTCCACTCAGAGTCTGCAAAGATTTTCATATACAAGAGTGGATTCTCTGCTTCATGGGGAAGTTTGAAGAAATTAAAGCTGTAGGAGACAATATCCCAAAATTCCCATAAGTACAATTACATTCTGTCTAGTGCTGTTTTCATTTCCACTTCTTGATCCTGTAATTGCATTTCTATGTGTTTTTAAAGGATCTGAAATGGCAAAAAATCAGGCAGGTCACATTATTTTTGGAAAAGTTACACATGCTATACTGGTTTGTAGTAGAGGTATGCAGAGGGTGACATTGTTGGGGGGTGGGCCAACTGTCAGGATTTTAATATTGTGCTGTTAGACAGGAGGGTGTGACACAATTGCACATATACAAACACACAAATCAATTAGGTGCATACAGATGCACACTACCAGCTCAGGCACATGCACATTCAAACCAGCCTAGGCACATGCATACCTATCACCAATTCAAGCACATACACTATACACCCCCAAAAGTTAGACACAGATCACTAATTTGTATACATATATTCACATATATACACATATATATACACACACACACATATATATATGCACACACATACATACATATATATATACACATACATACATATACATACACACATGCATACATACATACACACACACACATACACACATATATACATATATATACGCACACATACACACACACTATATATACACACACACATATATATACATATATTATATATATACACACACATACACACACACACATATATACACACACAAACACATATATGTGTGTGTGTGTGTGTATGTATGTGTGTGTATATGTGTGTGTATATATATAGTGTGTGTGTGTGTGTGTGTGTGTGTGTGTGTATATCTATCTATGTGTGTGTGTGTATATATATATATATATATATATATATATATATATACGTCGACTTTGGGTTAGGGTGCTATGTGACTTTGGTCAGGCCGCAGATGGAGTACTGCGTCCAGAACTTGGCGCCACACTTGGAAAGGGATGTGGCCAGCCTGGAGAGGGTTCAGAGGAGGGCCATCCACTTGGTGAGAGGACAGGAGGACAGGCCCTACGAGGAGAGACTGAAGGACCTGAACCCGTTCAGCCTCAGCAAATGGAGGCTGAGGGGGGGCCTGGTGGCTGCCTACAAACTCATCTGGGGGGATCAACAGCAAATAGACAAAGCCCTTTTCCCAGCACCACCTCGGGTGACAAGGACCATGGTAATAAGCTTGTGGAGAATAGGTTTAGGTTAGAGATCAGAAGGCAATATTTTACAGTTAGGGTGGCCAAAATCTGAAACCAACTTCCCAGGGAAGCGGTCCTCATCCCTACCTTGGGCAAATTCAAGAGAAGGTTGGACAATCACCTGTCCGGGGTCTTGTGAACCCAGCATTCATTCCTGCCTGTGGCAGGGGGTCAGGATACATGATCTGTTCAGGTCCCTCCTGACCCCAGCTACTATGGAACTATGAAACTATGAAACGCAGCCCCTTCTTGGGCCTTGCCTGCCCCGGGGCCGCTCACCCACCAGGGAAAACAGGGCAGTCTTCCAGCAGTCTCTCCCTGGCTCAGCTGTGCTCAACCAGCCACACTGGGCTGCAGGCAGGTCTTCCCAGGCTTTGAGTCTCCACACAAGAAGACCCTCTCTGGTCCTGCCGCCTCAGCGCTCCCAGGCCAGAGAGAACTGTATACTGTATCACTCCCAATTCAGCCTCTGCTGCTGCTTCTGCAGGGCTCTGCCATGGGCTCTCTGAGGGACCACTGTGTTGAAACTCTCTCTCTGGTCTCCAGCCTGTGCTTCTGTCTCACTCTCTCTCTTGTTCCCCCTGGCAGGAAAACTGCTCCCCCCTTTTATCCAAGTCTTTCATCCAATCCCGGACCAGGGCCCTTTCTGGGCTTTTGCTAATGGCTCTATTTCAAAATTTGCTGGGGTTATATCACCCCTCCCACTTCCAACAGGGTTGCCTCCAAACAGCTTCACTTGCCCTCAGAGCCTACAGTGTTCCATCTGGGACAAACTCTCTCTCTCTGCAGGGCAGCCCTTCCCATTCGTTCAGGTGGGTCCAATTTTAGTGCTGATACATTTAACAGTAAGTGTCAGAGTCATAAAATTCCTCAGAATTTCAAATGTGGTCCATATGCTGCGAGTGAACCATGATTATTCCTTGTTATGTTATCAGACATGTGGTGCTCATGCCCTGTCTCAGTGGCTATCAATAGCTGCCTCCAGTCCATACAACACAAAGTGGGTACCTGCTCCTGTTACTGTTGGGGTGGCAAGGGGGGGGGGAATCTAAGGTGGCCAAATGCATTGTCAATCATAGACTAGTCAGTGTACTGTTATCTGTAATACAAGGGTGCCTTTAATAACACTATCTCAAAAGGATACCAGGCTTGGGTGCACTTTTGATGATATTATAAGGATTTCTCTTTTAAAAATGGGGAAAGGCAAAGGACTTGTTAAGGTGCTAGCTTTTGCTGGATCAACTACCTAGTTTGGAGAGAGTTAGACAAGCTTTTGAATGCAAGATATTCTTCATAACCTCTGACATGAAATATTTACATTTTCATGTTATTTTTTAGGAAAAGAAAAAAGTAAAAGAAAAAAAAGAGGGGGAGAAAGAATGAGAAAAGGAAGACTAGAGGTATGAGATACTTTTGAGCAAAATGAAATTGTTAATTTTCCTCCCTATTTATTTGGATGCTACTTATACTGAAATGATATCTTTACCAACAGTTAAGGGAAAAGAAATGCTATGAAAAGAAAAGAACTCTCACTGGTGTTCCCCACATTTGCTTTTTCTTTCATCCTGATGTCTTTGTTTGATTCCTACTTCCTTTATTCTAGATGAAAAAGGAAAGAATGCCAGAAGAAAACCTCTCTGCATTGAGTGAATTCATTCTATTGGGGTTTTCCAACTTTCCACATCTTCAACACTTAATTTTTTCTGTGTTCTTTTCTACTTACATATTCACCTTACCTGGAAACTTTCTCATCAGTTTCCTTACCCGTGTGGATGCAGACCCCCATGTATTTCTTCCTTGGGAGCCTGTCCTTCCTGAAGATCTGGAATCTATGAATCACATCTATGAATTCTCATCTATGAATCTATGAATCTGCTACACAATGGTGAACATCCATAAAATGTTGGCTAGTCTCCTCATGGAGAATAGAAGCATTTCTTTCCTTGGTTTTGCTACACACTCACCAGTTCACACACATACAACCCACCTATACATCCACATAGGTAAGCTCCTAATTTGGATGGTACATTGTGTATGTGTGTGCTTGGGGTACCTGGGATACTTGGGGGAAGGTTCAGGTGAAAGAGAGTCTTAAAGTGTAGGGAGTGAAAGTTGCCAGAACCAGGATTAGAACTGGTGGATAACAGCAAATCTGGCTGAGGAATTTAGGCTTGGGTTTACTTAAGGTAGACTGGGGATGGAAACTGAGGCAGACAGCTGAGATATTGGAGGGGGGAGGGGCAGATAAGTGGTGGCAAGGAGGATACAGCCAGGAAAGAAACTGAGGCAGAAACCTGGTTGCCCAGGGAAAAAGGAAAAAACAGTGTGGATAAGACAGTGGCAAAGAAACAGGGGGGTTGGAGGTAGAGAGGAGTTCAGGACAGGTTTTAGAGATGGCAGTGAGCCTGAAGCAGGAGAGGGAAAAATGAGACAGAAGTTAGAGGGGTGAGGAGCAGAAATTGGAGCAGGGCCAAACCATAGTAAAGCAAAGCCCAACTAAGTGGTCCAAATAACAGTTTTATATAACAGACAACACACCACATAGCACCATGAAGTTATTGGTTTCCACACACACACACACACACACACACACACACTCACAATGGCAGCAGGAGAAAGACTCAGTGGAAGGACTGGAGTCCAGGTTGGGAAGATAAGCAGAGTATAAGTCCTTGGTTGAAGATGGGGTGGGAGGTGATATCTACCTATCCAGGCTGGAAAGGGGTCCTTGTTCAGTTGTCCGGGGGGGGGAGGGAGATATGGCCGGTGCTCATGGAGGGGATTCAGTCTTGGGCATAGGCATTGGCACCAGCACTGCTCCCCTCTCCTTGTTCCTTGTAGCAGACTAATCCCTCCTAACTGGAGGAAAGAGGCTGCATCTCAGGTTCGTGGGGGGTGGAACTTACAGCTCGCCCTCTACCCACTCTTCCATCTTGAAGGCTGCCTTTCTACCACACTTCATGGTGTGCTTCATATCTTTCTTTTCTACAAATATATCAATTTATTTGCGTTCCTATATAAATTTAAAAATGTAGGTGCAATGAAGAAATGTATGAAACTGATAGAAAAAGATCTTTCTCCCTATATAAATTCAAAAAAGTAGGTGTGTGCTGCAAAGGAAAAATGTATACAAACGACTAGAAATAGGTCTTTCCCCCTGTATGAATTCAATAACATAGGTGTGTTGCAATGAAGAAATGTATGAAACTGATAGAAATAGATCTTTCTCCCTATATAAATTAAAAAATGTAGGTGTGGTGCACAGAATAAATATTTATAAAAACAAATATAAATATATCTTTCTTCCTATACAATTTCTATTATGTATGAATGTATGCTGCAAAGCTTTACATGTATAGAAATAAAATATAAATGTATTTGCCTCCCTATATAAATTAAATTCTATAGTAATCCTATCCAATATAATTATAAAATTCAAAAGAATTAATCAATGAATATAATAAAATAAAAGCCTCAAAGAAAAAGGTATTCTAAAACTGAAATCCCTCTTGTTAGCAAGAAGGGAATCCTTTAGAAGATCAGTGCTGCTAGCCATAGTTGTCTGACACTGAGCTGCTGGACCACACACCTCAGTAAGTGACACCAAGGAAGAAAGCAGGGCAGTTCAAACAATGCTGCCTTTTATGATGTTTTTCCATCTCCCCCCCAGAGCACTGGGATTGGAAGAGACCTCAGGGAAGGATGACACTCACTGGCCAGCTACACAGTCAATAATGAGAGCTGTCCTACCCCTCCTCTTCCCCCTCTTCCCCTTCCCTCTTCTTACCTTCTGTTTCCCTGCAGGCAAGCCCAGTATGAGCTTCAAAACTCGAATGTTTAGAAACTTTTGAAACATTTTGACTGGCCTTATTTCATTTCAAGACTGTTTCAAAGCCCTCTGTTTCATTTCAGTTTTCCTATTTCAAGCTTAAAATGAGTCAAAACAGTGTCTAAACAAAACAGCTGGTGAAATTTTGCACAGCCCTACCTGATGTCGAGGGGAGTAAAACCCTATTGGAGAAACTAGGTTGGAGTGTGAGTGGTAGCTGGGGCCGTGAGGGGAATGAGCTGTGAGACCTCTGTGAACAGGGACAGGGTCTATTTGACTGAAACCAACTGTGTAATTGAAAACACTGACTGATCATGCTGGGTGGGCTTTGGCTGCTGCTGACAAAGTGTCGGCAACTCAAGTAAATTCAGGGGAACATGGATGACTTCCTTCTCAGCTAGTGAGATGTGTGTCCTGTTCTGCTGGGAAGAAGAAACATAGCACAAGCACATTGGATCCATCCTGGAGCTCCAGCAGAGGTGGTTTCAATCTGAGCTAAGAACAGCTTGCAGAAATAATATGACATGTAGTGACTTCTGATATTTTCTCTGTAAGAATTTCATTTAATTTTTGGTATCCATTCATTACATTTTTTATTTTAGTAAAAAGGCACATTTGGACATTTGTTGTTTTTTTCCCCCATTTTTTATGAATTTGAGACAAGTTTAATGCCAAGTACCTCACACTAGATGTGGTTGGTTTATGTTTATAGAGATTGATCTTTAGTCAACCTAGAGAGGTTGTGCACTTAATATTGCATAATCCTTTCACACTCAAAGAAACTTCCAAGGGTCTGTATATCACATTCTACCCCGAGCTGTTTTAGGGAAACGGGTCTCACATTTACATCTCATTGTTACTGAAATGATTGGAAGTGATCCAATGTTACATATATGTATTTAAGAACAGAATTTGGTCTGTAGCATTAATACTTTACACCAAACTAAAACTTTCTTCTTAATAGCTGCATCCTGTACCTGGGTAAACTCTCTGGGAAGATATTAAAGATGGCGGAATAAAAAGATAAATATAAGCAGCATGTAAGGAAGGAAGAACAGACGGTGCAGGGAAAATAAATATAAACAATAATTAGTAAAACAAAAATGTATTCTCACTTCCTTAATTTCTTCTTCTTATTATTATTACCATCGATATTGTACAGACATAGCAATGGGACCTAGCTGTAGATTACATTAGTATTTATCAGAGCCAGACAGTGGGTCTTGCAAGCAGAAACTTAAAAATAACCTTTCCAAGACTATCCACAAACATCCTCTAGTGGCTGTTATTGTTTGTTGGAGTTCAAGATGGACAATAGCATTGATTTTTTTCTGAAAGGACTCCACCCTTTTCCAGCAGATGCTACTGTCATTGCAAGGTTACACCACTATAAATCCACTAATTTGGGAATGATGATAATCCTAATGCAGAATCATCATCATCTGCATCAAATCAAAGGCTGGAATAGAAGGAATGTCTAACCTAGAGAGGAAGAACTGGGCTAGAGGCAGTTACAAGAAATCACTTTCTTTATGCAAGCAAGCCTCCTTTTCCCAAGAAGTCTCCAAAAAGCACCTTTCACCTCTTTATTTCCCAAAGTATAAATAATAGGGTTTAGTATGGGTGTGAGGAATGTATATAATAAAGAAAGAAACTTGTTTGTATCTGGAAAGGAGTCTGCCTTGGGCTTCAGATATATAATACAGGCAGAGACATAGAAAAATATTACCACAATGAGGTGTGAAGAGCAGGTGGAGAAGGCTTTCTTTCTGCCCCCAATGGAGGCAATCTTCAGGATAGTGGAGACAATCTGTATGTATGACAGGAAGATCAGCACAAAGGGGAAGGCAATATAGATCAAAGCCAACATGAAGATACACATCTCGATGAGGGAAGTGTCCACACAGGCCAGCTTCAGCAGTGGGAGGATGTCACAGAAGTAATGGTTGATCTGCAGAAGGGTAAAGTGAATACCATGCTTGTGAGAACAAAGGATATTAGTATCCCACTGAGCCAGGACCCTGCTGCCAGCACATTGCATGTCTTCTTGTTCAAAAGTACAGGATAATGCAGGGGACTGCAGATAGCAATATAACGATCATAAACCATTGAGGCCAGGAGAAAACACTCTGACCCTCCGAAGGTAAAAAAGAAATAGTTTTGTGTAGCACAACCAAGGAAAGAAATGCTTCTATCCTCCATGAGAAGACTGGCCAACATTTTAGGGATGTTCACAGTTGTGTAACAGATCTCCAGAAAGGACAGGTTCCCAAGGAAGAAATACATGGGGGTCTGCAGGGCAGCATCCATACCGGTAAGGAAAATGATTAGAAGGTTTCCAGCTAAGGTGAACAAATAAGTAGAAAGGAACAGGGAAAAAAGTAAGTGCTGAAGATGTGGAAAGTTGGAGAACCCCAGTAAAATGAATTCACTCAATGCAGAAAAGTTTCCTTCTGGCATTCTTTCCTTTTTCATCTAGAATAAAGGAAGCAAGAATCAAACACAGACTTCAGGATGAAAGAAAAAGCAAAGTTGGAAACACCAGTGAGAGTTCTTTTCTTTCCATAGCTTTTCTTTTCCCTTAACTGTTGATAAGATATCGTATCAGTATAAGTAGCATCTAAATAAATAGGTAGGAAAATTAACAATTTCATTTTGCTCAAAAATCTCTCTTGTACCTCTAGTCTCCCTTTTCTCATTTTTTCTCTCCCACTTTTTTTTTTTAACTTTTTTCTGTTCCCTAAAAAGAACATGAAAAATGCAAATATGTCAGGTCAGAGGTTATGAAGAATATGTTGCATTCAAAAGCTTGTCTAACTCTCTCCAAACTATGTAGTTGATCCAGCAAAAGATAGCACCCTAACAAGTCCTTTGGCTTTCCTCATTTTTTAAATAGAAACCCTTATACTATCATCAAAAGTGCACCCAAGCCTGGTATCCTTTTGAGATAGTGTTATTAAAGGCACCCTTGTATTACAGATAACAGTACACTGAGCTAGTCTATGATTGACAATGCACTTGGCCATCTCAGATTCCCCCCAGCCACCCCGACGCTAACAGGAGCAGGTACCCACTTTGTGTTGTATGGACTGGAGATAGCTATTGGCAGTCACTGAGACAGGGCATGAACACACATGTCTGCAAACATAACATGGAATTATCATGGTTCACTCACAGCATATGGACCACATTTGTAATTTTGAGGAGTTTCATGACTCTGACACTTATTGTTAAAAATCAGAAGAGGCCAGAACATTTCTGTTTAAAAGATATTTTGCGAAATTAAGGGAGTTCGTAAAGTTGTCATGTAAATGGTTCTGAGCTCACTCTAAGGGGTTTTGATGATTTCTGATCAGAAAAGGAAAGAGAATCAGTGAAAAAAGGAAGGGGTACACTTCAGTCTCAATGCGGAGACCCGGGGTGTCTCTAAACTAGTCTGGTCCCTGGGAGCAGCATACCCATGGCAGGACAGATCTCAGCATAAGCATATTTACTTAGCTTCTCAGGTAGCTTTGCAGCTTGAACTGCATACTTTGAAGCTAGGTTACACATGCATCACTAGCTGCAGTCATGTCAGGGGCTGCAGTGAACATACCTCTACCTGAAAAGAAGTAGAACATTGAATTTAGAATATGGAGATTACTTCCAAAAAAAAAAAAAATGTTCAGAGATAAGTTAATTTTGCATCAGTTTTCGTATATTTTTGTGAACTGCAGATCAGAAAACAGTTCAGGGGATGGCAAAATATATTTGTGCAGTAGAAATGTCACCTTCTGCATACCTCTACTACAAACCAGTATAGCATGTGTGACTTTTCCAAAAATAATGAGACATGCCTTGTTTTTTGCCATTTCAGAACCTTTAAAAATCCATAGAAATGCAATCGCAGGATCAAGAATTGGAAATGAAAACAGCACTAGACAGAATGTAATTGTACTTACGGATGTTTAGGGATATTGTCTTCTACAGCTTTAATTTCTTCAAACTTCCTCATGAAGCAGAGAATCCACTCTTGCATATGAAAATCTTTGCAGACTCTGAGTGGAGCCTTTGTTCATTTGTCGAGGTGGCAGTGTTTATGGGCATCTCCCTCGGGGAACGATCTTATTAGCATTTCTTATTGTCAATCATTCCTAAACAAGTATAGAGTTCAAAAACAGTTCTATTTTTCTAAAAGCAATGGGTGAAACTATGAACTAGATACATAGTTTAGTTCTTCGTTAATTATTATTTATCATTTGGGAGTAAACATATTTAACTTGTTTTTATTTATGCATGAGAAATAAGAACATAAGACTTACCCTGAGGTGTATTAGAGGAAGACACTGCCTTCTTATCCTACATGGACAACTTCATAACTTTTCCGGAATGTGTTGGGGGGCTTTTAACATGTAAATCTCAGCTGAGACATGAAGGAAGATTGTCCCAGGATTATCTAAATGTCCCTGCATGTTTCATGGCCAAGGTACAAGTTATGTTGCAGGTAACACAATGTGTGGACTACACAGTCATCACTGCCAATTGCCATGCCTACCCAGGAAATGACCAGGGCAAGGACTCCATGGCTCTCCTGAGCTACAATTAAGTGGTGTTCTTATATCCTCTCTGCTATGGACATATAGACAGATATGAGGGTGAACAGTTGTTGTCCGCTCATGGCAAACAGTGTGAATTAAAAACAAGCAGGAATCTTATCAGGGGGCAAGGCACAATGCCATATTTATTGGAACATAAAACATGCAACATGAAAAGAATAAAGAACAGTAAGGTTTTCTGCTTCACTGGTTCCCATACATACTCTTTTATTCATTCATTTATACAAAAGAAACTATCACACACACAAATAGTTAGATAGTCTTGCAAAGGTTAAGGTTTTACCAAGTTCTAAAGTTGCTCCATGAGGAATGGAGTCAGATCTTGTTGGATGCGCCCAAAACTCCTTCTTGCAGGTGGGCAGACCCAAAGCCTTTTCTTTGTGTTCATTCTTTATACCGATAGCTGTCCATACAAGCCTATGGATTCTGCTGAGTCAGGCGTGAAGGTCATCCTCCTTTAGCCATTGGCAGGCTGGGATCAGCAGGATGTGATCTTCTGGCTTTGTGGCCTGCATCTTTAGCGGGGTTGTTTCTTGTAGTCTTTAACCATCAGGGTGAAGGCATGATTTAGTGTTTGGTAATCTTTAACTGCTGAGTTGACATCGCTGCACACTTTAACTGTTAAACCACACAAGGCTATATTCACTTGCTGTGAGAGGACTGTCTTCCTTCACATTGTTACATACATTCGTAATTCATTCTTTCATTACCTCTTTTCAAACATGCCAGACATAACACAGACCTTACAAAAGTATTTTTCTTATACTAAATTTAAGTTCTAAACTCGTGAGACCAATAGGTCAAATATATTTATGCTAAGCAATAGGAAATTTAAAATAGATGGTTAATTCTAGAACACTAATGACTGATTAAAATATTATGAAAAATAAATCATAACAAGGTTCATTATAAAAAAGCAATATAAAGCAATTACAGCAATTATAGCTACAACAATACAACACAGCAACCATTCCCAGGCTTCTAGGTAGCCTATGTCCTTGATTTCTTGCCTTTATTTCCTGCCTGCCTCTTTAGGACTCAGCCTCCTAAACCCTCAGACTTCTAGCCCACAGCTGCCCACACAGTCTCCCAGTCACTGCCCACAACAATGTCAGCGAGGCTTCCCTCCTTCCTGTCCCAGGAACCTAGCCAGCATGATGAAACTTGTAGACATTTTGCTCTGCCTGCCCCCAGTAAGTTTGAACTCAGTCCAGCCCAGTATGCCATTAGCCTGCTTGGCAACAAGGGCACACTGCTAGCTCATATTCAGATTACTGTCCACTATAACCCCCAGATAGTTTTTGGAAGAGCTGCTCCCCAGCCAGTCAGTCCCCAGCAGGTACCGCTGCAGGGTGCATGCTCTCGGGGTGCATGCCTAGGTTCTGAGTAAGGCAGACACAATTTACCTCTGGCAGGCCAAGAAGTGTATCCTGCACCTACATCCCACTGGGGGTGTGTAGGGTAGGGAAGTTCAACTGAATTGGGTGATTATTGATTAAGGTACTTTCATGAAGGCACATCTGTATGGGGAGATGTTGTTGCTATTGTCCTGTGTGTCCCTTTCAACTTCCCTTCAGCTGAGGAGTGCTTAAGCTAATTCCCTGCTTCACACCTCATTCAGCCTCTGAGTTCACAGGCTAACATATGGAGTGCAGGCATACACCTCCTGCCTGTCTGGCCTGGCCAGAGACCTGAACCTTGAGGTAAGGTTCTAGTCAGGACCATGTAGGAGGGGGTTCAGGCCAACCCACAATCCCTCCCATTCATCTCACTATGTCATGCTTAACACCTGATCCCCATGTTTCTGCCTCCCTTCCCCCCACCAATCTGACGGCCCTTTGCCACCCTTCCCATCCTGCATAAGACCATAGTCCCCACACCTCTGTGAAGCTACCACTCCCATGTTCCCACTCCCCAGCCATGCCAGCACTTTCGTTGAAAGCTTGATTTGTGTCATCACTGTTTAATAGGAGGCATGCAAAAAGGCAAAATGAACACAGGGGCTTTCCACCCCACCAACCTCTCCTTACTTTGTACTGCAACCCTGCCCTCCCCCTGGAATCTCTTAAAGTGACCTTTCAATACTCACACACTGCCCTGTGGTTTGACTCTGAGCTGCTCGACCTCTGAGGCATTGGGGCAGGCTGCTTGCCTCTTGTCTTTCCCTGCCCAGACCATAACAATAGTCTCCCCCTTTGACCCTGCAGATGCAGGCAGAGACTGTGAAGCAGGGCATGTAACAGTTACTAGGGCTGTGCAAAGCTTTGGGTGGTGAGTCGATTCGGAGGAGATTTGGCCCGATTCGGTGGCTGAATCTCCGACTCTGAATCGAATCAGGGGACCTAGTAAAAGGTCTGAATTGATTCAATGCTCTCCAAATATTCGGAAAAGATTCAGAGAGCTTTGATGATTCAGACAGTCCCCGGTGGCTGCAGGAGAGAGCTGCAGCTGGACTCTGAGCTGGTAAGTAATAGGGGCAGAGGAGGGCAGCTGGTTGAGGGGACCATGGGGGGACCCCTGCCAGGCCCCCCACTCCCCCAGCCCTCCGGAACCCTGATCCACCAGGCCCCCATGGGTGTCCTGCCTGCCCCAGCTCCCCGCCCTTTAAAGAAAAGCCCCGGTGCTGACCGTATGCTGCCAGGCAGGGAATGATCCCCACTGCCCCCACTGGCCCACACTGCATAGGGGGGTTCTGAATGAGCTCCCTGACCCCCCTTGTTCCCCGTTCCCCCCCACAGGTGCCTGACTAGGGCCAGCTCTGGCCCTTTAAGAAAATAAAATGTAGAAAAGCCCTAGGACTCATTCCTCCTGGAGTGGCCTCAGGGATTCAGGGGCCCATAAAGAGCCCCTCACATGGTGCAAGGCAGCAGGGGGCAGCAAGTATTGCACCCCCTGCCCCAGCAAGAACAGTGAATGTGGGGGTTTTCTTGGGGGGGGGAGGTTCTTTAAGGGCCAGATCTGGCCTGGGTGAGGCACCCGTGGGGGGGATAGCGGAGTGAGTGGGGGGATGGGGGACTTGTGCAGAGCCCCCCATGCAGCTGGGGCCAGCAGGGATCACCCCCCACCTGGCATCATCCACTGAGTTGGGGCTTTTTTTTTTTCAAAGTGCGGGGAGCTTGGGTGGGCAGGGCAGCTATTGCTTGGCTGCGGGGGGGGGGGGGGGGGGGGGGGGGCTGCCTGATTCAGAGATTCAGAGATTTGGCAGCAGCCAAATCTCCAAATCAGATTTGGCTGAATCAGTTCTGGACAGTGATTCAAATCACCAAATCAAATCCCTGTCCCCCGAATCGGCTGAATATGAATCGTAAGTGAACACTAGCCACTTTGCACAAGCTTAACATTCACCTGCATCCAGATGGACCCTTAGCAGTCTCCAGTGAGCCTTAAGACACACAAATATACAATCCATGACCATGTGGCAGTTGCTAAGGCAGTAGTTAAATAATGTTTATATGGTTATCCTAGTAATTGGTAACCGGCCTCTATGTGAACAGGACAGGACAGTAGGACTGTGCAAATAGAGAATTATTCAATTCAGATTCAGATTTGGTCAATTCAGAGGGCAGTGTTTCAATTCTTAGATTTGTATCATTGTCCTGAATTGATTCAGCCAAATCAACTTTGGAAGATTTGGTGCTGATTCGGACAGATTCTATGATTTGAATCAGCTGGGGAAAGGCAGGTACAGCCCGGCAGCTCATCCAGATGTGCCTGCCTCTCCCTGGGCAGGGAGCCATGGGAGGAGCCCCCATGGCTGTCCTGCTTGGTCCCATCCCCAGCCCATCCTGAGCCTAGTCCCAGCACTTAAAAAAACAGACAAAAAAACAAACCTCCAAACTCACTGGCTGCAAGAGTGGCAATGGGGTCCTCTCTTTGGGGTTCGCTGTTCATGGAAGAGCCACCCACTGTTTGAGGAAGTGGGGGGAAGCGGGGATTGCCTCCCCTGCTTGGCACTCATGCAGCAGCTGCCCCATGGCACACGTGATGCGCAGCTCAGCAGGGTTCCACAAGCTGCCTGGGAGCTGGGGCTGCTGGGGCTGAGTACTGCCAGGCTCCAGAGGACTGCTAGATCCACCCCAGCCCCCAGACAGCGCGTGGCGCCAAGCCAAGCCATGCTTCACCTGCACAATGCGACAGCTGCTGCATGGGTGGCAGATTCCGGGGGGGGGGGGATCCCCACTGCCCCCCACTGCCCTGCACTTCATGGTGGGGCTCTGCCATGAGCATCCAGAGGCTCCAATCACCTCTCCTGCAGCAGGTGACTGCAGAGCTTTAAAAAAAAAAAAGAATAAAGCCCCACACTCACTGGATGCAGGAGTGGGGATTGGGACCTCTGGGTTCTCATGTCAGAGTCCCCCCATGCAGCACAGGGTAGTGGGGGGCAGCGGGGGTTGCAACCCTGCCTGGCACCCATGCAGCAGCAGCCCCATGACAGAGGTGCAGCACAGCGTGGCAGGGCACCCCATGCTGCCTGGGAGGTGGGGCCACTGTAGCTGAGTGCTGCCGGGCTCCAGGTGACTGTTGGAGCTGCCCCAGCTCCTAGAGAGGCCGGGGGGGGGGGGTGGTCTGTGAGGTAAGGGAGTTCCATCCAACCCCACTCCCCTCACTTTAACTCTGGCCATTCAAAAGCAGCTGGCTCTGTGTTGGCTGCTCCCTCCCTTTTGACATTCCTCCCCAACTAACAGCCCCATCCCTGAGTGAAAGATTAATGTTGGCAGGAGCACAAGTTCCCTAAGGCACTCTGCTTTAGAGCGCCTTAATCGAATGCTTCATTTGACTAGGGTTAATTTTTGTGCAATTGGCTATTTTTAAAGTGCTCTGCAGCCATGCCTGTGTACTAAGTCAAGGCTGTAGAATGCATTTAGGGGCCAGATACACAAAAAATGTAACTTGCGTAAGCATCTTTAGTTTTAGCTCAGACCCAATTTGATTTTTTTTCTCCAATTGTGCAGTTGTTGAGCCACCAACATATGTCTATTTTACCACATCTGTTAATAATATGGCATAAACTAGTCTATTAAAAACAAGGAATTGTTTAACCATAGCTGGAAGGCAGCCTTAAGAAACAGGACACAGGTACATGTTGTACCTGAAATTTAGGCAGATTCTAATTGTCCTGAAACCCCTACTTCTGAAATGAGGATTTACTTATCTCCCAATACTTTCCGTGTCTCTTGAACCTGGTCAAACCACATTATTCAGTCAATTAAGAGAGCTGAGAGAATTCAGTAGGTCACCTCTTCTATCTCTGTACTCTGAGATAGGATTAAGCCATCCCTGACAAGGGACTAGACAATTAGTTTGATCAGAGGGTCACTTAGCGAGCTTCAGTGAGCTTTAGTGGGTTGACTCAGCCCCCACCACATTCCCGCCCCCAACTCATTCAAACTCCCTAAGTGGCCCCTACACATGATTAAGTGGCTTGGGTGGGGCCACAGGCAGACAGGGAGCATCTGGAAGCAGGATGGATTGGCGGGTCCAGGGCCGGGGACTGGGATCGTGATAGTGAATGTGGGGTGATGACAATTAGGGCTGTGTGAAACAGAAGCATTCTATTTTGACCAGTGTTTCGTCAACATTTTGACAAAACAGTGTTCTGTTTCAACTTTTGTTTCAAGTCAAAACAGCTGTTCTGTTCTGTTTGTTGAAATGTTTTGCTGTTTTGACCCTGTTTCAACCTTCCCTCCATAGGATATAGCGGGGAAGGACGAAACAGGCTGTATCTTTTATTTTCCAGCCTGATTTGGTTGAAACTTGCAGGAATGGTAGCCCCTTCTGAGGGAATGAATCATGCCAAGTGTCAAGAAGATAGATGCAGGGGTTTCAGAGAAACTGCACCCCAAGTTCTTGCAAGCAAAGCTCATGTCACACGTATATGTTAAGCCATGGTAGTCCCTGCTGAGGCAACAAAGCCTGCCACGTTTCAAGGAGATAAGTGCATGGGGTTCAGAGAAACTGCACCCCAAAATCCTGAATGCAAAAACTTGTGTCACGTGTATGTGTTAAGCCGAGAAGAGCCAAATAGAGCAGGAGAATCACTTCTTTGCAATGGTTTTGCTGAAGATGCATCAATTGATGCATGCCAGTGTATTTTAGCCGTGCAGGCTACAATGTCACACTGCCGGCTCATGTTCATATTGTGGTCAATTATTACTCCCAGGTCTGTGGTGGCAAGTGATGGGGGATATTCAGCCCTGCTCCCTGATGAGAGGCAGCAGTTGTACAAGCACCCATATCATGAATTTTGCCTGTCAGCAGCTAGAGGTTCAGAAACCCAGAGCCCAGAACCCCTGCACCTATATCCTCAATGGCTGGCAGGCTTCATGGCCTCAGCAGAGGCTAGCACGCCTGAAGTTTTGACCCTGCTGTGGCTTAACACATACACGTGACACAAGTTTGGCTCTCAAGAATTTTGGGTGCAGTTTCTCTGAACCCTCTGCACCTATCTTCTTGAAATCTTGAACACTGCATGCCCTCAGAAGGGGCTACCTGCAAGTGTCCTCCAAATATGGCTAGAAATGACAAAGTTACAGGCTTTTTCAAACTTCCCCATTATAGCTTATGAGCAAGATGTCAAAACAGCATCAAAATGGTGAAATGTTTTGACTTGCCTCATTTTGTTTTGAGGCTGTTTTGACCGTATCTATTCTGTTTCGATTTTGCTGTTTTGACCTCGAAACAAAACTGGTGGCAAAATTTTGCACAGCCCTAATGATAATGCAAGGCAGGTGCTGGGGCAGAGCCATGAACTGCTGCCTTCATGCCTATGTCATGGGTGCCAGTACCATGGGCAGGGGCATTCAAGGAGTGGATAGCAGCTCTGCCCCGGTCCTGACCCCAGCCCTGGGCCGGGGCCCACCCTGTCAGTGCCCAGAGATCCTTCGGTACCCATGGACACCAGTTGGGACCCGTGCAGGCAGAGCACACAGCCAGGCAGACAGGAAGAGTGTCTGAGCAGATGGGAAGCTGTATCTGGGACCTAGCCTGCCTGCCCATCTTGCTCCCGGACATGGTTCCCTGCCTGCCTACAGTCCCATCCCCACTGCCCAGGTATGTGCCTTGCCTATGTGGGTCCTGGCCATGTCAGTGGGTGCAGGGTGGGTGGGTTGGAGTGCCCAGGCAGAAGGGATGGGTCCGGCAGCAGCAGCTAGAAGGAGCCAACACTGGGGCTGCTGGGAAATGGAGTTTGGCTGTCCAGCAGCTGTCCTGCTTAAGCTGTGCTGCATGCCCAGAGGCAGTGGGACCAGCCACACATGCTATAACCCCTGCTTCCTCTTTGCCTGGGCTGGGGTGAGGACAAGTGACCTACTGTGGGATGAATCAGGCCCACAGACAGGATTTTGCCCACCCCTGAACTAACTTCTATTCAAAATCCTCCACTAAAAGTCTTCTTTAAAGTAAATTGCTTTAAACCTCATACAGTACTCTGTTTAAAGTCTCTTCGGCACTAACTACCGAATAACTACCGAATAACTACCGAACTTGTCTCTCTGGGAAGAATGCTGGAGATTAAGAAATGGGGAGGGGAGGGAAACAATCCAATAATTAGGGGAGTGATCATAAAGCGAAATGCCAGCTTTATTATGCCGGTTAGTTACCTAAAGGTATCTACTTTTCCAAAAGGAATAAAGCATTAATCTGAGATGTACCATTGGATAAGCAGTGTGATATAATGTTATACATTTATTCTTTCTTTTAGCATGCATGTCATCAAAGGAAATATCACACATAGGACAAATCCTTTGACGGCCACACATGAAACTCCCCCCAATTTGAGCATGAGCCATGGTTAACTATTGTTAGAACATGCCATTCAGTTGCTGCCCATTTTGAAGTGTTTTTCTCCAGAATATATTTTTCCACTTTGCTTATGATAATATTTTTTGGGACAGTATCAAAAGGCCTATTAGAATCAGGGTATATCAAATTTACTATTTATATCATGCCTCCCTAGAGGACCCTGTCAAACATGGAGATGACACTGGTGTGACACAATATAGTTGCAATCTTCTTATTTTCTGCACATTTATGAATTTTTCAACTAACATTTTTCCCTGAATATTTCCAGGTGGCATAGTTTGTCAAATATTCACCAAGTTCTCCTTCCTACACAAATATTAAACAAACAGCATAACAACAATTACAGAAAGATGCACCTATAATACCCATTGCACATTACAAACCTGACTCGTCCTCCATTCCTTCTTTTTCCCAAATGTTTAACTTCCACCATATTTAAAATAGAGAAGAGACAAAACTTGTATGTAGGATTTATAAAGACAATTCATTATGGAGATTAGTGGGTAGCCATTGCTGGTATCTCCAGTCTCTACATTCCTATCCAAATGATCATATTCAGAGATTTGATCAGAATTTTATTTGAACTTTTCCAATAAAATAATCAGAAAAGAAAAATCTAACTTTTCTTTCTTGTTCATGGAAGATTGTTGTTTGGTTTTGGAGTTTGGTGGGCAGTGAAAATAAGCAAAAAACTGCAAACCTAAAGCCACATTTTGGGAGGGTTTGGGAAATTATATACATTGGCTAATGAAAAGACCTATTGGATGACCTGTTCCTTGAATACAGAAACATTTTATTTTAAGGTTTTCACTAACAGAGTAAACATCCAGACTCATTTCCTAGCATTGAGGGAAAAAGAAATCTCCTTCTAGAAAACAAAACAAAGCAACAGGACAACAAAAATAAAAATGCCCATTTTTTCTGGTTTTTGATAACTCTTCTTATTTCTCCGATTCTTATCTCCCAGAGTTCAGGAAGCACATTTTGGCTATCACCCTTCTCAGAGCCCCTTTCACTTCCTTGTATATAGTAAAAATTAACAGGGAAAGCTGCTCAGACTGACTTATTCTAAAGACCCAGATTCAGAAAGATGTCATTCTCTCCTTTTCTTTCCAATCCCCATGCCCTCTACTGCTACCTTCCCTTTAGCAGTTGATATACATTAGTCTTTGTTGACTCTGATGAGTGTCTCTGTCTGCCATGAATCACTTTTGATCCTTCTTGTCCTTTTCTTTGATGGCAATGTAGCTGAATATAGAGATTATTTAATACAAGAGAACAGCCATATGTACTATGGTCATATTTTTTGGGGAAAAAATGAAATTATTGGTTGCCAAAATGAGCAGGAACAGGCCACAGGCTTAGTGTTATTAGAAATAACATGTAATATTTGGGAAGAAAGAAAGATATGTTTAAACATTTTATACTTGCCTAAATATACCCTAAAAGGGTAATATTTGTAATCATTTAAACTCACAATCATATGCTAAAGCCTTTGTTGACCTTAAGGGCCAATTTCTGCTCTACCTGTCAGAGTCTCCGCGAGGTGCCCTAATCATTGGGTCTGTGCCTAGATGTTGCCCAGAGTAATCTCCATGACTCCTCTTAAACTATCTCACTGAGGAGGAAATGTGGGAAAATATGTAGGACCAAAAGAAGAGGAAGCCAAAGGAAACATGAGGAAGGAGTTAGCTTGGCCCCTGTTCCCAAAGGCTTTTCTGTAAGTTATATTTAATAACCTTTGGATAAAATGGATACACAGTGATGGGATAGCATTTTGCTCAACTGGAGCAGGCTGAAGTGAAACAAGTGGGAAAATATCAGCCCCAAGATGTACAAGACTCCCATATTTCTCTCCATAATCCTGCCTCCCCCCCTCCAAAAAAAGTATATATGTATTATATAACTATACCACCATGCTACAGAGTATTTAACAACTGCTGGCCTTCACTCTCATTTATAAGAACTGTCTGTTTTGTATTCAAGTCATAAATATTCTTTGAAGTAGATCTGAAAGATGGGTTACCCATTTGGTGAGCACACACCAACTGCAGATGCTTCCTCAGCGTGATGAAGGGTATTTATACCTGCAAGCATACTAAGAAGAACTTTTCCAACTGTTTAAGTTGATCAACTAAAAGATATTAGATTTACCCAAAGAATCTTGTCTGCCTCTTATACATTATGTCATTAACACTCCACATTACCTTACCTTGTACAGTATCAAATGTCTGGAGGATGAAAACCATTCTTCTGTTAGTTTGACTGATTCTGGTATATCAGATGAAAGGTCATAGGTCAGTTTTAGAAGACGGTTTTAGTCAGGGGCCCTTAGACAGAATTATAAAGGTCAGAAAGAGAGACAGACAGATTTTCAAACAAATGGTTATTAAAACAAAACCAGATATTATTATTGTAGTGCATTGTGGTGAAGATGGCTTGCTACAGAAATTCTGCTAACATATTTTGTAGGAAAGCTTGATTTCCAAATAAATAACACACTGAATATAAAGAATGTGGTTTTCAAAAGGGGTTTTTAAAACTCCATATTTTCCAGAAAAAAAATTACCCCCCAAACAAAACAAAACAAAACAAAACACAACACAACACAACACAACACAACACAACATGTGATAGCACATGCAAACCGCTATGAAATCTGCTCAGTAACAGTGAATAACTGGTCACTCTGTTTTTCATCACAGCATTACCTTTCAGGCTTTCAACCTGTCAGTGTGTGAGGTTTTACTATTAAGCCCATCCTGGATAGATTATAATTCCTTTAAAATATCCAACTATTTGAAGGAGGTTTTTTTTTTCTTTGAGTAAAATCATAGGGTAACCAAGTTCCATTTCAGTACCACTTCAGCAGAGCTTGAACCTTAGACTTTCAAGTCCTCCACACAGACCTCCACCATTCAAGATAAAGTTTTAATTTGCTGCTCCTTTTGTGGACCAGATACTAAGAGCAAAATTTTAGCTCTTAGAAACTGTTCACTTTATATCCCCAATGGCAGTTATCCAAGTATATTCATGTTAATTTTTGTACTTATGGACAGGTGACATTGCTACTTACGTCCAGTGTGGATACATAAATGTCCATGTGACAATTAAATAAGCTTATTAAGGTGTAATTCCTTTGGGCCGAACAAGTATGTGAGCCCATATGAATGTACCCGAGTGAGCATGAATCCTAAAATTGTAACCAAACTGTCTCCCACCCCTGAATCTCCAGATCAGCAACAATATTAAATATCCCATGGTCTGAAGATGGGTACAAATTCTTGTACGATGATGGTACAGTCTTCTCAAGGGTCTACCTCAGATTCTTGGAGAACAAAAAAAGTTCTCCTTTTACTTCACAATCTGGGGCCCTCACCTTAGTACATAGTCCTCAAGGTAGCGCTCCAGGCAAGGCAGTTGGCCTGGCCATGTGACTTCAGAGTCCTTCATGCCTTCCAAGTGCTCCAGTCCATAGCCATGGTCCTCCAGGGCTTGAATGGCACTTCTTTCCTCAAGGTATCCATCTCAACCCAGATACGGGCAGAGAAGGCATAGTTACACATCACCCTATGGTGATGTAGCAATGTGTTATACTTCTGTATGGCATGCTAGGGCAATGTAACAATCACATGGGTCTACACGGGACCATTAGCTACATTCTCATAATGATGCTCTCCCCGCTTACAGCATGTCACTATGGCAGCATAGCTGGGAAATCTAAGGGTGCGTTGCCTGTATGGAGCAGTATGGGTTGTTACTGTGACATGTTCTAATACTTCCAAAAGGAAGTACTAAAGCACAGTAGCATAGCAACATCACCACATGGAGACATATAGATGTGCCCATTGAGTACTCAGTGAATTACAGCGACTACCCAGATGTGGGCAGAGTGGAGAAAGTGATATCCCTGTGATGCAGGTAGTAGGTTGAGGTAGCGTACTCTCAGAATTGTTAAAGTTCACGTGGTCCAGACAGACCCATCAGCAAGCACTAATTCAGGCCATTACTGAATGGCTACAGCCTACCTACAACCTATGGAAAGATATTTAAAAGTACCTCCAGAGGACAAGTAAGCCATCATGAAAGACCCACATCACATAAAAAGGGAATTATCATTATGAGGAGAAAGTTCAGTGTGCCCCTGGCCCTGTCAGGTTGACTGTCCTTTATCTCAGCCATGATTCTCCACTGTTGCGACACCCTAAGATGGCACCAATGTACCAACTCACCTCTCACTACTTTTGCTGGCCACAGAGGCAGAAGACAGTACAGGCTTTTGTGTACTCCTGTGGTGTATGCGAGCGTACCAACAGGCCTCATCAGGAACTTAGCAGACTCCTCAAATGCCTTCCTACCTCTCCTCAGCCATGGGCAGCTATTGACTTAGATTTTACTATAGAGATTCATATCTCAAGCTTTTTTCATGAACTTCCCATGACAAACCTGTCCCACTTTCTTCCCATGTGCTGGCTGTTCCTCTGCTAAAGACAAAGCCTGGCTGTGGGTAGACCACGTGATTTGGATCAACAGACTCCCAAGATACAACCCATCTGACCAAGCTGCCAATTCATCCCTCATTTCTGGCAGGAAGCCTTACAGCTGTTGGAAGTCTATACCCAACACTCATCTCCCTCTTATCGTCAAACTAATGGCCAAACTGAAAGGACTAATCAGATCCTTCCATTGCAGGTACTTCCATTGCTACCTTAACTTCTGACAAGATAACTGGTCCTCCCTTTTGTTACTTCACAAGGCAAAGTTTGTTCTTTGCAAATTATAGTTCTAGTCTCTCTGCCCTTGCCCCTACATCCCAGTGTCACCTGGCACTAACAGATCCACCAACCCCACATCTGCATACTGGGTACAGCACATGCACCACATCCAAGAACAACTGACACAGCATTTTGAAAAGGCCTAGGAAGATTATAAAACACAGGTTGGCCTAAACTGATGTCCAGGGCTTTCCCACCCCATTGACCAGAAAGTGTAACTCTCTGCTGAACAGCTCCATACAGACTGACCTTTGTAAAAAAATGGACCATTGTGTCCTAGGAGCCTACTGTGTTAGCCAGCAGATCAACCCCATGACCCAAACTAACCTTTAACCCTAAAGGCCCATCAAGTATTCCATGTATCCCATCTTAGATGATATATAGAAAATGTTTTGCTGCATCAGACCCAGTCTCCCCAACCTCTTGTGAAAGTCTTGGCCCCAAAGTGGAGACAGGGGAAGCTCTGGTACCTCAGTGGTTGGGAGGGATGGACCTGAAGATCACACATCTTAACCTGAAGAAAAGGCCCATTCCCTTTAATTGAAAGCATTCCATAAGAACCACCTCAATAAATCAGAACCACCATCTAGGGGCTTATCTTAAGTGGGGAGGTGGCTGAAATGTCAGGTCTGCGACACTGAACCCAGGGCCTTGGCCTGACCAACACAGTAGCCTACTTTTGCTGCTGTTTCCAGAGTCCATATAGGGCTTCTGTAAGACCACGGTCAGTGCCCAAGACTATGCCAACTCTGTTGTACCCAAGTGGCTTGGCACCTACCAGCTGACTTCCCACATCTCTTATTTAAGATCATGAAGAAGAACAGGGAATACCTGGGTAACAGGGCTTTTCCTGATCCTAAGCTGTACCCTGAGGACTCTCTCTACTTAACTCTTGATTTCCTGGTTCTCTGACTTAGCTGTGGACTCCACTCTCCTGTAGCCCTCTTGGTTTCTTAACACAGCTTGCCTCTGGATCCTGCTTGTCCTCTCCAGGTCTGCCTTTGACTCCATTCCACCCCCAACTTATTTTCAGGTCTGGACACCAACATCCTGTCTCTAGCACTTTTGAACATATACAGAAACTATGTCCAGGAATCTAATATGTATGATGTAAAATGAATAAATGGCAATTGGATAATTTTGGCTCCACTGGCGGATGGAACATTTTTTTTAAAAGGAAAGACATAAGAAGTTAAAAGAGAATTTTATGAAGTTATTTATTTATTTTATCCTTCTTCTATTGGAAAAATATCACCTTCACCAATTAAAATTATGAAAACATTCACTACAGAACACCTTTGTTTAAAGTGCTGTAAAAATAAAATATAAAGTATAATCCCTGACCAAGGAACTACTAGTTAAGTAAAATGTGAAAATGAAAAGTTGCATTTAGGAGGCACAAAAGTAGTCATGCAAAAAGCCCACCTAGGAGGACTTTGGGTGTGGATACATGTAAAGATCAGACTTCCAAATGCAGTTTAAACAGACATACATGCACATTACATTGTAATACAACTGGCTACAACAGTTTGAAAATGTACCTATATGATTGAGATACAGTTTTATTCTGTTGGATTTTCTAATGTTCTGTGTTATGTGTGCATGCTAAATGTTACACAACAAGCATTTGGTCAGCCCTCCAGGGAGCCAGCCACAGTCCCTCCCTGAACCCAACCACACACACACACACACACACACGCACAGAGGCACAGAGGCACATACACAAACAACTGAAAACACATTCTGTAATGCAGGCTGAACTTTACTGTCACAGGTCACATGTGGCCTTATCCCCACTACTTACAGTTGATCACAAAGGCATGCCATCTATTTCAGGCCATGTTTTGTAGCAACTGCTGAACATGAAGGCACATGTCCATGAAGGCCACATTACCCAGCAACAACTTGGAAGACAATACTGGCTCAAGGAACACCCATTTGAACCCACAACTCTGTCTGTTCCACCATTATCCAGTGCATCCACAAAGACACCAGTAACTGGAGCTGGGAAGAGGTGCTCAGAATCTTCCTCTGTGCTCAGCAGTCCTCAGGGCCTTCAGAGACTGGGCCATCACAGGACATGTTGAGATGATCTCTCTCCTTGTCTCTCTCTTCCCCCTCTCCCTTCCTCCCCTCTCATCCAGGTGGTGGAGAAATAGCACTACAGGTTGCCACTCAGCCTAGAATGCTCAGACCAAATACTTCTGTTTGCCCTGGAACTGCTACTTTTTAAATATGTTTCCAAACTGGTGACACTTGGGACTGTTTCAGTGTTTGCATTTACATTTGTCCCTTAGATGTAGGAAACACTGATTCTTTACTGCTGTTCAGCCAATCTGAAGCTGGACTGAGGCCCAAAGGTGTGTCAGATCCATCGTATCAGCAACAAGGAGAGAGACTGTGATCCCTGAAATATGAAAGAAGTAACTGAAGGGGACCCAGGGAGAGCAGAGAGAGAGGTACAGAACAGGTAGAATAGCTGTAGGGAGTGCAAGAAAGCTGACTAGGAATTAAAGGAGTCCATATCAAGGGGACAGGGACAGGCTAAGAACAAAAACGGAAGGTATTCAGATTTGGAGAACAGGGTATGAAAATGAGACAGAGATGGGATGCCTGGAGAGACCACCAAGAGGGACAGTGGGTGACTGGGCCTGGTCTACGTGTGGTGTGAGTCTAAAGGGAGAACTGACTAAAGGCCAGAGAGCAGTCAAGGACATGTGCCTGCATCTCAGGTTTTAGCAGTTCACTAACCAGGGGGAGCCCTAGGATCCAGCCCTGGCCCAAGAGGTACCCAAGCCCTGATACCAGCACAGGCCATGCAGCCAGGCCCAGCTGCAGCAGCAGTTCCGTAACCAAGCCTGAGCCAAACACTGGGCATCATGGGCAGGATATCTGGTATGCTCAAGAAACCCATTCAGGATGCCCACGTGTTAGTGTCAGACACCACACATACCCATGGATGTGTTATACATCAGTAGTGCCTACCTCATATCTACTGTTTCCCCCTCACCCTCTAGGCAACCTGCTCTATCAAGAAAGATGAGATTGGTTTGATATGATGAACAAAGCTATCCTTTTATTATCTTCAGGGTACTTACACATCCTTCTTTAATGTTTCCAACGTATTTCCAGGTATCAAAGGAAAGCTCATGTCTAAAATTTCCCAATTGATCTTTCTTTACATACTTATTAAACAAACATAACAAAATCAGTCACAGAAAGATGTACATATAATAGCCATGACCTGTTACAAAATGATTCCATGTCATGCATCCCCTAGTTTTCCCAAATCTTATTCTAACCACTCTACTACTCACAAAGGTAGAAAGATAGACCTTGTGTATACAGAATAGAAAGATAATCCTGAATGCCCCATGCACATTAGTATCCTGTTAGGCAGGATATGTCTCCCTGCTTCTTAGATTTAACCCACCCATCAGATCTAAAGACGTAGTCAAGAATTTTTGTTTTAATTATACAATTAAAACATCAGGGGCAAAAACTTTTATTTCATTCTCATGGAAGATGTCCTTTTAATTTGAGAGGTGGTAGGGTAAGTGAAAAACTGTAAACCTAAAGACACATTTTGGAAGGTTTTAGTCAACTATATATGTCTGTTAGGTAAATGGGGTGACTTGTGTAATGAATAAAGAAACATCTTCAAATTTTAGATTTCTTGATAACACCTTAAGCATTTAGATGAATTTCCCACTTAAGTTTCTAGAGAAAATGAAACCACTTTAAGTATATTTTTCCATTGAAAAGAAAACCAAGCAATAGAAACACAAACATATAACTTCCTAGATGTGATCTTCTCAGATGCCTCTTAAACTGCAAATTTGCTTGGACAGAGCAGAAAAGGAATGATCCTATAGATTAACCAACATTTCTGTATCTAACTCAACTACAACCTCACTCCAGATAAACCCATATCTCAAACGTTTTACATGGTTCCATCATTGCCTCATTGTACTACAGGAAACCCTCGCTATTCAAGGGTTTGGCATTCGCGGTTTGAAATATTTGTGAATGCTGAACCCACATTTTAAATACACTTTATACACTTACAGGAGCTCCTCAGGAGCTCTGCACTTGCTGCCACTGGGCTCCTGCCGCCGTGCTCCCACTGTCGCAGCCGGAGCCATGCCCCCCCCAGCTGCCAGGGGCACTGCGTTCATGAACGCAGACTGCAATCAGGAATGCAGTGCCTTATTCACAGATTTCCCCATTCACAGGGGATACAAGAACATATCCCCCACGAATGGCAAGGGTCACCTGTATTTTTATGACCTTGTTTTCAGAAAGCAGTTTCTGGCTATCACCCTTCTCAAAGCCCCCTTCACTTCCTTGTTCCTCAGGCTGTATATGATAGGATTTAACATGGGGGTTATGATTGTGTAGAAGAGAGAGAGCAGTTTGTCCATATCTGGGGCATATGCAGAATTAGGGCACAGATACATAACAGTGCCAGTCCCAAAAAACAATGTCATCACCACCAAGTGTGAGGAGCAGGTGGAGAAGGCCTTTTGCCTACCCTCAGCTGAGGGCATGTTCATGATAGCAATGATGATAAGAAGGTATGACACCAGAATCAAGACAAAGGGAAATGTTATGAATATCAGGGCAGACATAAAGACCACAATTTCATTCAAGAAAGTGTCTCCACAGGCCAGCTTCAGGACTGGGGGGATGTCACAGAAAAAATGATTGATTTCATGGGAGCCACAAAAACCCAAGATAAAAATGACTGAGATGTGGACAAAGGACATGAATATACCACTGAGCCATGACACAGCAGCCATTACTGTGCACCTTGTGTTATTCATGATACATGTGTAGTGTAAGGGATGGCATATCGCAGCGTAGCGGTCATATGCCATGACGCCCAAGAGGAAGCATTCTGTGCCCCCAAGAAATAGAAGGAAATACATCTGTGTGGCACAGCCAGTGAATGAGATGGTTTTATCCTCCAAGATGAGGTTGGCCAGCATCTTTGGGAGGGTTACCGAGGTGTAAGAGATCTCCAGGAAGGACAAATTCCTGAGGAAAAAATACATGGGTGTGTGGAGAGCAGTGTCTGCCAATGTCAAGGTAAAGATGAGAAGGTTTCCTGTCAGTGCAGTAATGTAGATCATTAGGAATACAAGGAACAGTAAGGCCTGTAGTTCTGGAAGGCCAGACACTGCCAGGAGAACAAATTCTGTGATAACAGTCTGATTGTTTCTTTCCATGTGGTTTTCTTCTTCTCACGACAAAGTTTATTCCTAAGAAAAGGGGTAAACCAGAGCAACATAAATTTTCTGATATTAGGTAGCAATTATGAGACAAAGCTGCTCAGACTGACCTTTTTTAAGCACCCAGATTTTCAAAAGATGCCATTTTTTCCATTTCCTTCCTAATCCCTATGCCCCCTCCTGTCCCCTTCCTTTCCAGGGATGGGCATATATTAATCATATATATATGAAATCATACTGAAGTATGAGTTAAAAATAATCAATATTTTGAATGAGTAGATTGAAATCAGAGGCAGTAAAATTCACAATTACATGCAACAACCAGCTTGGAAATCAATAGGGCTAGATTCTTTCCCCCTGTCAGGAAGGTAAGATGACATATATTAACAGAGTTCTGTGGGTCCTGCACTTTTCTGATGTTTTTTTTAGGTAACTTACTCTTAAGGATCAGGTGATAGTTTATTATAAAAAATAGATATCTTAAGTGATTTTTAGGAATTAGGGTGGACTAGAGTCCCACTTAAACAATTAATTCCATTGTGATAATCAAAGCAATATAATCTGACTCTGAAGGCCAGGTTCTTATTCATCTTTAGACCCTAAACTTAATATAGATTCCCAAATGCAACTGTATACAGAGCCTTTTTGGCACATTTGCATACTCTATAGCTTTTTGTTGCCTGTACATTTCTGCTAAACCTGAGAAGGATTCTGGTGAGAAGTGATCTTCTTCTACCTGGGGAGGTGTGTAACTGGGTGTAAATCCAGACAGCATGTTCACAGAAGGAAAGAAATAGCTTGTGACAGTTTGATGCTGAAGAATGCGGACAGCACTTCCACCATGTCTAGGAAGTAAGGGATATTGGCTCTTCCCACACCTTATCCAGAGGAAGTTTGTGCCTAACCTATCATCAGGACCCAAATCACTGGGTCCTGGGCTAAACATTTTGTAGAACATTGTGCAGAGATCTTCTTGAGACAAAGCAAAGTAGCCAAATATTAACAATATTTAGAGCTAAAAGAGTGAGCCAGATAGAATGAACACTGTCCTACACTGAAGGAGTGGGGCGTAAGAAGGGGTTAGATAGTCCCTGCTCTCCAACGTTTTTTGGTACCTTGAATTTTTACTCATTAAATAAAATGGATAGATCATGATAGAATAGCATTTTCCCCAAGTGGGACAGGCTAAACTGAAACAAAGAAACAAAAAAAGTCATGGGGGGGGGTGTCAGTTCAGATTCAAATTCCTTCAGGAAGCTGTAGACAAATGTTGTTTGTCCTAGGTGCAAATACTAAAAAAGGAAGTAAACAAGAAACAAAAAAGAAGAAAAACAGGGAGACGTACAGGACATCTGTTTACCAGAATCTCAGACATTAGACAATTCAGTTAGCCTGTCTGCGACCCAGATTCACTTCTCTTCTCCATCTGATAGAGTTGGAAATCGTATCTTCTACCCGCAGGAGAAGTACCCGAACCACCGTTCTATGCAGTAGCTGGCAACTGATGACCTTTGATAGAATTCCTAAGAGATGCCCATTTTGTATGCAAAATTTAGACATCCTTGAAGCTGGATCTGAAAAAAATAGATGACCCAGATGAGTAGCCTACCTACCAGCTCTAGAGTTATTCATATTATCTTAGTACCATGAATATTTAATTATGTTAGACAAAGTGAAACAGCTTTCAATAAGACTGATTGAGAACAACCTATTAACAGTATTTTAGGATAAATCATTTTCCCCAGTAGATTAAAAATGTGAGTACAAATACTCCCCAAACAGAGAAGGGAATTGGGCCCCCAGACAAAGGAGAATCATAGAAATGTGTATTGGAAGGGTCACATCTCAGGAGGTCACATGTAGCTCAACCCCCTGCTCAAAGCAGGACCAGCCCCAACCAGATCATTCCAGCCAAAGCTTTGTCTAGCTGGGTCTTGAAAACCTCCAAGGAGAGAGCTTCCACCACCTCTCTGGGTAACCTGTTCCAGTGTTTTGCTACCCTCCTACTAAGAAAATTCTTCCTAATATCTAACCTAAGCTTCTCTTCCTGTAACTGGAGACCATTGTTCCTTGTTCTGTTGTCTGCCATCACTGAGAATAGCCTAGCTCCATCCTCTTACGAATCCCTTTTCAGTATTTGAAGGCTGCTTGTTAATCCCCTCTCAGTCTCCTCTTCTCTAGACTAAAAAATCCCAGTTCCCTCAACCTCTCTGTGTAAGTCAAATCCCCAAGCCCCTTCACCATTTTGTTGTCCTCTGGTGGACCCTCTCCAATTTGTTTACATCCTTTCTCTAGTGGGGGGCCCTAAACTGAACACAGGACCCCACAACTGAACCAGTGCTGAATAGAAAGGAATAATTACTTCCTTTGGCCTGTCGGCTACAGTCCTACGGATGCAGCCCAGTATGCTGTTAGCCTTCTTTGCAACAAGGGCACACTGCTGGTTCATATTCAGCTCATTGTCCACTGTAACCCTCAGGTCCTTTTCTGCAGAGCTGCTGCCCAACCAGTCATCCCCCGGCCTGTCCTAGTGCATGGGATTATTCTGTACCTAAGTGCAGGACTTTCTACTTGTCCTTGTTGAACCTCATGAGATTTCTTTTGGCCCAATCCTCCAATTTGTCTCAGTCTACTCAATGTTATGGTCTACTCAATGATATTTCTAAAGGAGTAAGCAAGGCTAAAGGTGTTTTATATATTACTATATTTACCCCAATCTAAGATGATTTCAAATTTAAGATATACTCCCCATGCCCAAGAATAGACCCTAGATTTAGAAAATGATACATGTGTTATGATTTTCCATCTCTAGAATATATTTCTTAAAATTGTTTCCCCTACCACTGTGGCAGGAAAGCAAAGACAGGGGGCAGAAGGTGGGGAAAACAGGGGCAGGCAGTGGGGAACCCATGTTGTGGGGGGAAGTCTGGGGAAAGTAGAAGTATAAGGAAGCAGTCAAGGAGAAAGCAGAGGCAGTGGGGCAAGAGGTGGCAAAACCAAGAGTGGGCAGACAGGCAACATGGGAAAGCAGGTATCCTAACACCCACCCCTTGCTGCCCTGGTGCCTCTTCCCAAACCACTTGCCTCCTCGCCTTTCCTCCCACTGCCTGTCTCCACCTTCCATTGCTTTTCCCAGCTGAGCCTGGAATAGGAAAAGCCTGAGATCCACAACTGGTTCACACTGCTGGGGACAGGAACACACTTAGTTCTTCCTTCTGTGCCTGGCTCCCTGCTAGCAAGGGAGATACGGGATGGCAAACCAGACAGAGAAGAGAACAGGAACCTGTGTGCCACTTATGCTGTCCCTGGCCATGTGTGGCTTCCAGCAAAGCCACTCCCAAAGCTCTTAGCTGGAACAGTATCATACTCAATTCTAAAATGAGGCTTTGTTTTCCCCATGATAAATGGGCAGGACGGGTGGAAATCTCATCTTGCAATGGAGTAAATGCACTGTGAGCTCTCTACTCATTACTTTACCTTGTACAAGGTCAAATGTCTGCAGAATGAAATACGTTCTCCTGCTTGACTCCGGTGTGTGGAAAGGAAATTCATCGGCTAGCTGTAGAAGACATTTTTCACACCAGACCCTGAAGTGATAGACATTGTAAAAGTTGGTTAGATAGACAGACAGGTAAATTCTCAAACAAATGTTTATTAAAACAAACACAGACCTGTGTTGTTCCTGTTGTTGATAGTGATGATTATGTGCTGCTCACAGAAATTCTGCTGGTGCATTTTGAGGCCAAACTTGGTTTTCCAATACATAAAAAGCTGAATATACGGACTGTGATTTCCACATCTCCTCCTGCCTTTTTTTCATCAGAAAAGCTAACAACTAACCATTTACTGGACAAACTGAAATCACCTTCCATATTCTGCAGAATTTACCTTAAAATTCCTTGCTTTTTGGCAGTTTTCTGGTGTAAAATATTTTTCGAATTTTTATGTGGAGACACACAAGGAAATACATAAGGAAAATACCTCCATCATGATGTTTCTTGATGGAAATGGAAATGCCTTCTTGCAACCTTTGCAATTCTAATCACTAGCCTTTGCGAGAATGTTTCCAAGATTAGAGAAATATTCAGATTTCTAACACAGATTCTCATAATAATTAACGTAGAATAGAATAGAGATATTACAGCTTTGAAATATTCTTTCACTTAATTACTCAGTTTGATTACATTATCCTTCTCTTTCCCTTTTCATTTCAAAAGTAGATGACAGAAAGCAAAGCGAGGAAAAAAGAATTGTAAACCTACATTTTGTGACTGCATTGTAGAGATACCTAAGATTGCTTTTCAGACCTGATGACCTCTATTTGTTAGTTTACTACCAATATCCACACTGATTTACTTAAAGTTAGCTTGCATATCTCTAAACTACATTGTGGTCATTTCTGTGACTACAGGGCAAATGTACACTAAAACAATGAATGACATTCAAAAAAAGCAATAGATTGTCAGCAATACAGTGACTAAAACAAAATGCACAAAGCATGACAGTAAATAAATAAATCATTGAAATACATAGAATATTTTGTATCTGTTAATAATCAATGGAGTTGGGTGCTTAACTCAGTTAATTTTGGAAAGGTCACTTATGACTAACACTTGATTTGGCATCCCTAAAATGCAAAATCTCTTACCTGTTCTTGGAACATAGATCGATATCTTCATGGTGTACACACAGCCCCAACATGTATGGGGAAATATATAATAATAGATGAACCCTTGGGATACAACGTCACAAGCGTTTTACAGTCCAAAATGAAAGAGAAAAATTGTGAGTGAGAGGTCTGAATCTCTCTTGAAGTGAGAGTGAGGCTCTCTTAATAGCAGTGAATAACTGGTTATTCTGTTTTTCATCATAAGAATACATTTCAGGCTTCTAATGTGTTACTATGTGACACATTTAACTACTTAGCCCATTTTGGACAGATTAAAATGCCTTTAAAATGACCAACTCTTTGAAGCATATTTTTATTTAACTCACCAGAAAATTGGTTAATTAATAGGACTGTGTGAAGTTTCAGTCCCTAATTTGATTCGGTGGAGATTCAGCCAGATTCAGTGGTGAAATCTCCGAATCTGAATCAAATCAGAGGACCCTTTAATCTCTTTGAATCAAATTGGAACCTTCCAAATTGAGGGATTTGGAAAGATTTGGCGATTCAAACATAGACACAGCTTTGAATGTTTTTTCTACACACACTAGGTAACAGGGGTTTATGAATGCTGCAGTGCTGGGGTGCATGGAGTGTCCCACAGAAGCATGGGGGGCTCCCCAGTGCACTTGGCCGCAAAACTGGAAGTAGACCAGAAGCACTTCCAGCCCAATTCCAGATTTGCCACCAAGCATGTGCTGCTGTCCGCCCCCTCCGCCCTGTGCTCCTGTGGGATGCTTCATCCGTCCCAGCATTGCAGCAATCCTGAGCCTTGCCTACTACCTCAAGGTCTGTAGAAAAAAAAACATTTAAAGCTCTGTCTATGTCCGAATCACTGATTCTCCGAATCAGCATCAAATCTTCAGATTTGGATTTGGCCAAATCGAATCGGGGACAATGATCCAAATCCCTAATTGAATCACTGTCCCCAATTCAGGTTGAATGCAAATCCAAATCAAATAGGGCCCATTTTGCACACCCCTATTAAGTTCCATCCAAATCTGCTGAAATATCCCTCAGGAGCCCAGAAAGAAAATAAAAAAAGATATTTTTATTCACAGCTACTCAGCCCAGCTTGGAAGACCATGTCCTCTAGGGTTCATCTGAAAGAAGACTCTAGGGTCCAGTCTTCTTATCTGGGGGCAATGTAAAGACTCCAGAGCCCACTGTGCCCTCAGGATCGCCCCTGAAGATAGGACCCCACTGCCTTGTGTGTCCCCTTATCCGAGATATGATGACTGGTGAGAGTTGGAGAGGACCTCTGCAAATGATGACTCTGATTACAGGGGTGTCCCTGGCACAGCAGGGGCCCAAGTTATATTTATAATAGAAGCAGTTGAAACCCTGAGGGACATTGTACCCCAGACTGCACCACTGGCTTCAGGGAACATAAGAATCTGGGGCCTTTACCCTGCAACATAGTCTGCAAGGGAGTGCTTCAAGCAGAGCAGCTAGCTTTGCCATGTGCCCTCAGAGTTGTCTATGCCTCCTTAGTGCTTCAGTCCACAGCCTTGGCCCTCTAAGGGTCACATAGTAATCTTTCCCTTAGGGTAGCTGCCCAAGCTTCTTCTGCATCATCCCACACCTTGAACAATGTTGCATATGCGCAGTAGGTAAAGGAGGAGGAGATCAAACATCAGATTATACACAATATGGACAGAGCACAGAAGGTGACAGCCCTGTGATGGAGGTCAGAGTGGAGGCAGCATTATCTCAAAATTGTTTGAGGTTATGTGGTCCAGAGAAGCCAAGTAGTAGAGGTTAAACCAGGCCATCACTGAGAAGTCAGCCTCACTCCATGATATAGCAAGGGTACTATCATTCATGGCTGCAACTTACCTGCAGTCTATGGAAGGAGCCCAGGCATGCCCTGGCATGGGGAATGCTGACAGCTGGTAATCGCTGTCCACCAGAGCCAAGTCCATTGGCTTCTTACAAAAGTGAATCTCTGGTGCCTGCCCTCTGGGCCAGCATAACTGGCCAGGAAGCACAGGCAGCCACCAAGGGTGGCAAATTGGAAGGGATAGCAAAAACAGCACACATGCACCTTGCACATGCTCGCTGAGAGCCACCCTAGGAGTCTGGGCACAAGCAGAAATGAGCAGGGCAGTTCCAGCACTGCTGAACCACTGCTCCAGAGCTCTGCCCACTCTCATTAGGCCCCAGGTCTGTTTCAAAGGAGGGTAGCAAAATGTTGTTTTCCTAGGACAGTAAAAATCCTTATGCCACTCCAACCTACCAACCCTGGAACACTCCTTCAGCCAGTGTCATCATGAGCAGAAGTCCCTACCTGTGCCCCTACTGAATCCCCAGCCAGGTGGCTTTCAGTGCTCTTCCTGCACTTTAGAATGGCTGTGGCATGAGTGTCCATGAAGAGAAGCTGGTAACAATATACCTGCTAAAAAGCACCAAGAGCACTGAGGGGCTTGCTCTCTACTACCCTCACTCCTGAGAACTACCACACAGGACAGAGGAAATTCCTGTACAGTGCCCATTTAGTGGGAAGACTCTTCCATTCATCCCAGCATGTAGGACCAATGCACCATGCATAGAATATCACCTGGCTTCTGGCCAAATATCTACGGAGCAAGCTGTTGCTTCCACAATAGAGATCATCTGTAAGACTCTCTGTGTGTTCCTGTTCAGCACACCTGAATAACCAGGAACGTAGGTGATGCATAGGCAGGGTACGGGGGTAGGGGGGCAGGTGCCCCACATGAGATTGGCTGCTGCCGATGCTACTGCTGGTGTCTGCATGTGGTTGCTGCTCACCACCCCACCCTCATCAGTGACACCGTGTGGCTGCCTGCGGGTGGTCCCCACCTGGCCCGCCCTCGCTGCCAACACCACTGCAGCCACCTGAGGACAGTCCCTGCTCACGGCTGCCATGTCCTCGCCAACGCCCATGCCTGAGGGCAGTCGCCATTTCCTCCAGCCTCAGGATGCACGAGTCATTCCAGGACCCTATATGGACTCTACACTAGCCACCCTCATATCTACTGGAAGAGTTCCTAGATCAGACACACTAGGAATCTCCTTTCTCACTGCTTCTCCCTGTGCTGTGACTGTGAACTCCTACACCAGGTCTGGCAAGAAGACCCCAGTGGGACAGCACCCTTTGCCTCAACATCTGTCTCCTCCATGCATGTTCCCTAGATTCTTATCTCCAGAAGCCCCAACCTTTAAGCCACCCTCCATTTTTAGCTCCTCATATAAGAACCTCCTCTGAAGCACTTTGGTCATTGTCATCTGCTCAGGCAGAGACACTCCATGTCTAATGGCTGCATGGTGCAGGATGCAATATGCCATGAACATCCTGCTTACATGTCCGGAAACTATGGCGATGTGAATTAGGGCAATTAGTTACTTGAAATATTTATAGAACATTTCCTGAAGCATGGGGAGCAAGCAAGAAAAAAATGGAAGTACAATCAAGGGATTATGATTCGTTTGGTGAAATTGAGACTTGGTGGGATATTTCACATGGCTGGAGGAGTACCATCATGAACAGGTATAAATTGTTAAAAAAGGATAGATGGGGGAAAGAGGAGAGCATGTAATTTTATATATAAAATAAATGTACTGTTGTTTTCAGGTTCAGCACAAAGTGGGAGATAGGCCTATTGGAAGTCTCCGGGTCAAGCTCAGAAAGGAGAACACCAAGGGTGGATGTCTGCTATAGATGATCAAACCAGGAAGGAAAGGTGAATGAGGCTTTCCTTAAAGAGCTAATTGAAGCTTCTGAGTCACAGGACCTCATTCTCAGGAGGGCTTTCAGTTACCATGACATATCTGCTGAGTAGGAATGTTAAAAACATCAAAAATTCTGCTAGCAAGTACTGGAAACTAGGACTACTTTCACCCAGGGAAATGCCTTTCTTCCTGGGATATAGAGGCATATTTTCTCTTGTTTGTTATCCTAGCACAGAATTTTTATGCTCCCAAATGGCAGTTATACAGCTGTGTTTCTGGCACCTAAAAGTAGTTTGGGCATCCTACAAGAGAACAGACTCATCCTGTCCATGCATATTAAAATCCATGTAAGGGAAATTTTACAGTATGGCATCACTTACCTGGTCACTGCACAGCTTTTGTAATCATGCTTAGTTGGCCTGGGCACTGATGTCTGAATTGCAAACTGTTCATAAGTGCCAACAAAGTAGTTGTTCAGCTGCATAACTGCTATTTAGGAATACCAAGTGAAGACAGGTTCTTCCTCTAGTGACTCTATAATATTTTCACTCATGGCTGCCTAACGAATTATCTTCACAAGCTGTTCTCTTGCCTTGTGGCTAGAGCATTCTTTTGGGGCGGAGGTGGTGGTGTCTGTAATACTTTCAGGGCAAAGAGGTTACATTTCCCATTTCCGGGATGAATACTTTGACCATGAGGCTATTAGGCAAAGTTAACCTTCACCACCATAACCAGGAATCATGGTGTACAGATGGAGTCAGTGCTGTCATGCACAGTAAGTCTGGGATATTCCAAGGGCAGTCAATGGATATGGGCAATCCAAGGATTTAGCGAGAGTTTACATGACTTTCCAGGAACAAGGTGGAATTCAACTGAATTTAGGCAAAAATTAGGCACTTATGTGATTAAATTAGATAACTTCTGATGGTTTCTAGAAGCCTAAATGCAGGTATTTCTAAATGAGTTCTAAATGTCAAATGCTTATCAAGCCTGTCTGAATCTTTCTTCAGGATTTTGGTGCCTGCATTCTTATTTAAGTGTTGTTTATATAACTGATGTACCCAACATGCTTCTTTTCCAATATATGTTGTCAAATTTCTCCAAAGAGGAAGACAGGGACACAGGAGCATAACTATAGACATTCAGAGAATGCCTTGACTAGATTTACTAGTCATTGGCATCGATTTCATCATTGATGAAAGGACTGTGGACTAGCTGGGTCTTTATTAGATTCAAGTCATTTCATGAATGATGGCCAGCATCAGTAATTTGAGAGCAAAGTGTAAAAACCTCACAGGAGGTAGATCTAGAATATTTATGCAAATTAAGTTTTCCTTTCATCTGTAATAATTACTTATAGTCTTGAAACCTAAGCCTGAGAACCTTCTCTGCCAAAACCCTTTATGCGTATTGTTACTACTCTTTTTCTTCATTTCCTTTTAGACACCTCATTCCTTTTTTCATCTGGTTAAGTTCTTGGCCTCAAAAAGTTCCTGTGTCCTCTGTTCAACAGTGTAAATATTTGTATATGTAACGCTGCATCTACTCTGTCTGTTCTCTTGTGACAAATTTTATATATCCTTTATCTGCACATACTCACTCTCATGCATGTTTGGCAAGTTGGGGGGTTTTATGACTCTTCTAGGCATTTTTTTTTAATATTAGTCTTTAAAATTAACCAAATGAAGTAGACTTTTGGGTGCTTGTAGATGTGTGTGGATGTTGTTCCAATTTACTGTAATTACAGTGCATTAGAACAAACTGGATTAATCCAGTCATCTGGATTGTTATAATTAGTGAGCTCCAGCAGCCTCTGTGTCTCATGTATTCAGTGTCCCTGTGCTTCCAAATGGTGGTGAGGGTGCTTTAACTAAAACTCATTCAAGAAGATTTAGTTAAAGTATCCCTGCTGCTATTTTGAAACGGGATACTGAATACCAAAGATTCTGTGGGCATTTTAATTAGAGTGGCTCCAAGAGCTCCTCTAATTAAAGTGTCCTCCCCTCAGCCCCAGGAGCACATGTAAAGATGCCCTTTGTGTCCACAGGCCCTGCCTTTCAATTTTTTAATCTATATAACAGCACAGGTGTTACAGGCAAAAGTTGCACAAGGTAGCTGAAAGGAGAGCAATCACTGTGAACTTGGGGAGTTCTGTATCAGAGTGGCCCTAGGATCCAGAGTGAAAGTAATGTGCACTGGCAATGTATAGAGGGTGCACAGGGGTGCAGGTGCATCCCCTGAGAGCACCAGTGCACCCCCTGACTGGCCGCGCTCGCCGTGTCAGTGATGGACAGGGTGGGCAGGCAGGAGTGCCGGTGCCACTCCTGCAAGTCCCGGCTGATTGCTGCAGCCACTCCCAGAAGCACCTGCAGCAATAGGCTGCAGCAATTGCCCATTGTGGGATCAACCACAGGGGTCCCTTGGCCCCCAGGCAGTGAGACCAGTCATGCCTGCCCTCCCCCCACCCCAGCAATGAGATCAGCCATGGTTCTGGTCACAGAGGGGGTACGTACCCCACCTGACTAAGGCAGCACCAGTCACCCATGGTAATGTGTAAGCAGGAGCAACACTGAATTCCAAGTGGGGGTGAGGAGCAGAGACAGTAATGGTGACCTGGCAGCAGCAAGTGATGATGGTGGTGAGGAGCAGCAGCAGCAACTCCCAGTGGAGTCGAGGAGAGACAACAAGGAGGGGTGGCGGTGAAGAACCCCAGTAATAAGGAGCAATGTGCCTTCCCTCCACACCACCACCTGAGATGTTGCCTAGCATAGGTAGTAGAGCCCTGAGATGACAGGCCCTGATGCATCTGCCTTCCCAGCAGCTGGGCTCCCCAGAATTTGCTTTGTTATAGACCAAAAGATTCCCCTGCTGTAGCACTAACTCCTTTCTCTAGGGATAGGGACAAACATTACACATAAATCAGTTTAAGTGATCAGAAACTGATCTAAACCTGTAACAGAACAGACATTCAGTACACACTGACCAGTTTCAAAATGGCCAAAACTGGTTTGAGATAAGCCTGGTTGAATGTAGTATCAGACTGAACTGATTTGGGTCAAACCGATTTATACAATGCCTGTCCCAGTCTCCTTCCTGGTTTAAGTTAAATCAGAGTCCTCCACTATCCCAGCATGCACTCTGTCTGGGGCTCCATTGTCTGCCCTAGAGCAGGGTTCGCCCCACCCTTCTGCTCTCCAGCCCAAGCAGGGACAGGAAGTGGTGAGACACCAGCCAGCATGGCCCCGTTAAGGTAAAGTGGGCTGGGAGAGGGTTAATTCTTTCCTCCTTCTCCACTGCAGCCAGGCTTGGCCTTTCTGTTGGAGAGCAGAGGGGAGCGGGATGTGGGAGTGCCCCCTGTGGATGGCAGACCCCGTCCTGCAGGGAAGAAGCGGTGTAGGCAGGAAGTAACCCTTCTCCCTGACACTTTCACCTCCATGGAGGGACTTTGTTCCATGCTGGGGGACTCTTCCCCTTCCTCTTCCTCTCGTGAAACTAGTAGGGGAGGGACTTTGTGAAGTGCTGGGGGAGTACTTTTCCTCCCCACCCGCTGCTGTTGTGGGGCAGGGAGGGGGGTAGCCTCTATGCAGCACTGCCAAGCCTCACAAGGACACAGGAGGAAGCTGTAACAGAGCTGCAGCTGCCGGGGTGGCCCCACCCCTACAGCCTGGACTGGCCTTGCTCAGTAGCCACATAGTGGGGCTGGGTCATGGGGGTAGGGCCAGCTCCCACAGCTGCAGCTCAGTGAGAGGGATGCTGAACCCTATCAGCAGCACAGCCTGGCCTGGTGTATGTGGCTGCCAGCAGGCTGGGGAGAGGGCTAGCCAGCACCTCCAAGCCATGGGGACTGATGGGTCCACATCCAGCCCCTGTGGTGGGTGGCTATCAGGGTCTGGAACCTCTGAGCAAACCCAGGTAGCCCTCTTGCTGGCCAGCTGCCGGTCACACACACCAGGCTTGCCCGGGATGTGCTTGCTCAGCGTCGCTGCCACTGAGCTGCACCTGCTGGGGGTGGCCCTGCCTTCGCAGCCCAGCCCCACCATGCAGCTGCCTCAGTCAGGGCTGAGTAAGGCTGGCCTTGGCTGCAGGGGTGGAGCCACCCCCAAGAGCTGTGGTTCTGTTACAACCACACCCTGTGCCCCAGCCTGTGCTGAGCACTGCCGCACAGAGTCCCCCTCCCTACCCCATAGCGGTCAAGGGTGGGGGGAAAAGGAGGAAGGGGAAGAGTCCTCCCTCAGAACTGAACAGAACCTCCCCCACAAGCTGTGGCAGCCTCACAAAGAGCCCCCTTCCTCAGCCTGTGGCAGGGCAGAAGGAGCAGGGGGAAGAGACCCCCTCCAGGGCTGGGCAGCCCTGCAGAGCCCCCCTACCAACCCCACAGTGGTGGGGGGCAGGGAAGAGGAGGTAGAGCTCACCCAGCACCAAACAGAGTCCCCCTCCCTTCCCTGTGGTGGTCGGGGAGTTGGAAAAAGGGGAAGAGGAGCTGGGCAGTGCTGTGTGCCAGGATTGCTTCTGGCTTTCAGGGAGGTGCTGGGGCAGGCAGAGCTCTCCCCTCCTCCTGCTCCTCTGCCACAACAGCCTGGGCATGCTCCCTCTTCCTCCACCCTCTGAACCCTTCAGGCCAAGGTTAGGGTTTAAACCACTCTTCAATCTTACTTAGGCATGTACAGACTTGGCCATGCCGCACTGTTACATTCCCTGGGGAACGGGAGGGCTGCTCTAGTGATGAAACACCCCTGGACTTTCACTGCATTTTAACCAGGGAACAGCTTTCATAGATTCATAGATGTTAGGGTCAGAAGGGACCTCAATAGATCATTGAGTCCGACCCCCTGCATAAGCAGGAAAGAGTGCTGGGTCTAGATGATCCCAGCTAGATACTCATCTACCTACTCTTGAAGACCCCCAGGGTAGGGGAGAGCACCACCTCCCTTGGGAGCCCGTTCCAGACCTTGGCCACTCGAACTGTGAAGAAGTTCTTCCTAATGTCCAATCTAAATCTGCTCTCTGCTACCTTGTGGCCATTGTTTCTTGTGACCCCCGGGGGCGCCTTGGTGAATAAATACTCACTAATTCCCTTCTGTGCCCCCGTGACGAACTTAAAGGCAGCCACAAGGTCGCCTCTCAACCTTCTCTTGCAGAGGCTGAAAAGGTCCAGTTTCTCTAGTCTCTCCTCATAGGGCTTGATCTGCAGGCCCTTGACCATACGAGTTGCCCTTCTCTGGTCCCTCTCCAGGTTATCCAAATCCTTCTTGAAGTGTGGCGCCCAGAATTGCACGCAGTACTCCAATTGCGGTCTGACCAGCGCCCTATAGAGGGGAAGTATCACCTCCCTGGACCTATTCGTCATGCATCTGCTGATGCACGATAAAGTGCCATTGGCTTTTCTGATGGCTTCGTCACACTGCCGGCTCATGTTCATCTTGGAGTCCACTAGGACTCCGAGATCCCTTTCCACCTCTGTGCCACCCAGCAGGTCATTCCCTAGGCTGTAGGTGTGCTGGACATTTTTCCTCCCTAGGTGCAGCACTTTGCATTTCTCCTTGTTGAACTGCATCCTGTTGTTTTCTGCCCACTTGTCCAACCTATCCAGGTCTGCCTGCAGCTGTTCCCTGCCCTCCGGCGTGTCCACTTCTCCCCATAGCTTTGTGTCATCTGCAAACTTGGACAGAGTTCATTTGACTCCCTTGTCCAAGTCACTGATGAAGACATTAAAGAGTATCGGTCCAAGGACCGAGCCCTGCGGGACCCCACTGCCCACACCCTTCCAGGTCGAGACCGACCCATCCACCACGACTCTTTGGGTGCGACCCTTCAGCCAATTCGCCACCCACCAGACTGTGTAGTCATCCACATCACAGCCTCTTAACTTGTTCACCAGTATGGGGTGGGATACCATATCGAAGGCCTTCCTGAAGTCTAAGTATACGACATCCACCCCTCCTCCTGTGTCCAGGCGTTTCGTAACCTGGTCATAGAAGGAGACCTGATTGGTCAGGCACGATCTGCCTGCCACAAACCCGTGCTGGTTTCCCCTCAGCATAATTTGCCCTGCTGGGCTCTCACAAATGTGAGCCTTGATAATTTTTTCAAAGAATTTACCAAGGATGGAGGTGAGACTGACTGGCCTATAGTTGCCCGGGTCCTCCTTCCTCCCCTTCTTGAAAATGGGGACTACGTTAGCCCTTTTCCAATCCTCTGGGACTTGGCCCGTGCGCCACGAGCGTTCGAATATTCCCACCAGTGGCTCTGCAATGATGTTGGCCAGTGCCTTCAGCACCTTCGGATGGAGCTCATCCGGGCCTGCCGACTTAAAGGCATCCAGTTCTTCCAAGTGACTCTGCACCACCTCTGGATCTACGAATGGAAGTCTGGCGTCTTGCTGCTGCCTCTCTACAACCCCAGTGAGAGACTTGTCGTGCCCCTCACTTAGGAACACTGAGGCAAAGAACTCGTTGAGGAGTTCAGCCTTGTCCCCCCTGTCTGTCACCAATTGTTTCTGCCCATTTAGCAGGGGTCCTATTCCTCCCTGGGCCTTCCTTTTACTCCCAATATATCTAAAAAACAATTTCTTGTTGTCTTTTACTTGGGTTGCCATTCTCAGCTCCATGGTAGCTTTGGCCCGCCTAACTGCCTCCCTTCAAGCACGAGCAGAGGAGGTATATTTATCTTTAGTGATCTCACCCTGTTTCCACTTTTTATGTGCTCCCCTTTTGGCCCTTAGGCTGCCCTGGATTTCTCTGGTCAGGCATGGAAGCCTCCTGGCCCCTTTCCCTTTTTTGCCTCGCTCGGGGATCGTCTTGCTTTGTGCCCGAAGGATCGTTTCCTTAAGGCACAGCCACCCTTCTTGGGCTCCCATCCCTTCAAAACTCCTACTCTGCAGTGTGTTCTTGACTAATCGCCTGAGTGCATTGAGATCAGCTTTCCTAAAGTCTAGCACTTTCACCCTACTAGTTACCTTACCCACTCGACGTCTTATGTTGAATTCTATTATTAGGTGATCACTGTCTCCCAAATGGCTACCGATCTGGAGGTCCCCTATCATGTCATCCCCTGTTTCCAATATCATATCCAGTATAGCATTCCCCCTAGTGGGACCATGCACCTCCTGTGTCAGGTGGAGGTCCTGTACACAGGTTAGAAACCTGAGTGAGCAATGGGACCTTGCTGTCTGCGTCTCCCAGCAGATGTCCGGGTAGTTTAGGTCCCCCATGACTACCGCCTCTTTAGCTTTTATGGTCTCCGAGAGTTGCCTCAGGAGCCCCGCATCTATTTCTTCCCCTTGGTGTGGGGGTCTGTAGCAGACCCCTACCACCAAATCCCTTTCTCCTTGCCCCCCATGTAGCCTAACCCACAATCCTTCTACTTCCTCAACCTTGGATTCTGTCTTGATGAGGGTTGATGTATATTGCTCACTGACATAAAGTGCAGCCCCCCCCCCCTTTCTTCCCCGACCTGTCCTTTCTATACAATCTATAGCCCTCAATATGTACCGCCCAGTCATGGGATGAATCCCACCAGGTCTCTGTTAGCCCCACTAAGTCATAGGTGTTTAGTGCAAGCAGGAGCGCTAGTTCATCCTGCTTGTTCCCCATGCTCCTAGCATTAGTATATAGGCACTTGAGCCCTGCAACTGGTGCCTTTGCTGCCCCCCCCCCCCGCTCCAAGTCCCAAGGGGCCCATTGTTTCTTACCTTCTTGTTTCTTACCTGTTCTATAGTGCTGGTCTCCCCATGGCTTTCAGGTTTCCAATGTTCTCCTTCTTCAGGCTGGGCTTTGTATGTTTTGAAAAAGTATTTTATCTAACCAAGGGCATAGAGTAGGTTGTTTAGGCTGGGGGAGATTGCTTGTTGCGTAGTTGCTGATTGCTGGCCTCGCTAGAAGGAAAAGCTGTATCAACAAAGTTCCGGAGCTGGAAGGGGGGTTACTTGGGGGGGGAGCTGGAGCGGGGATTACTTGCTGGGCTTGCTACACATTTCATCACATCAGCAAGTTTAACCTGTTACGTAGCTATATAAGGCAGACGCCCACTGGGGTGGGTGTGCTTGCTTTGCGAACGATTGCCAAGCATCACTTTCTGCGCAGAAATAAAGATTAAGTTGGATCCTTCACCCCTGTGTGTTTATTGGCACAAGCGCACCGGGCACGAACTCACTGTCCTTTGGGGACAACAATTTCTGGCGACCCAGATGGGACTGTAGCTGACTGCCTTTTCAGGTCCGCCTCTTCGGCTCCGGCAACAACTGTGGACGGCACGAGGGCCAGGCGCCACCCACCTTATTCCTCAGAGGTCTGACCGTCTCCTGGTTGCCTGACGGAGTCGGGGAGGGGCACAACGGCACAACGCTCGAAGGACCAACTTAATCAGGTGGGGCGAGGGAGGTTTCAACGGACTGGTGAGTACTTCTTTCCATATTTTGGGCAGGTTGGGAAAGAGATGGCTTTGAAAGTTCCTACTGTGTAGATGCCCTAGGCGAGTGAGATCGGGTGGCAGCCCCGTGAACTCCCTTTAATCAGTTTGGTTCTGAGGCTGAGCGGCGGTCACCGTCCGGTAGTTGGATAATGGGAAGTAACCAGTCTAAGATTCCACCCTGCAGTCCCTTAGGATGCATTTTGAGAAATTGGCCAAAGTTTGGAAGTGACCCTATGACAAAACAACAGATGATTCGGTATTGCAATACATGTTGGCCACAGTACCAACTTGCGGATGGTGCAGCCTGGCCAGAGAATGGGTCTTTGGATTATAACACAATCTTGCAGTTACAGTTGTTTTGTAGGCACCAAGGGAAGTGGGATGAGATGCTTTATGTAGAGGCATATATGACTTTGTATAGGGATGAGGTTACACAGAAGTTGTGTGGGATATTTAGGGGAAATGGGGTAATGGCTTTACGGGGGGTCACCACAGTATGTCCAAAGGAGCCGGAGGAGGAAGACGTGCAGTTGCTAATTGCTCCCATGGCTCCCCCGTCTCATCCTGTGAGCCAGGCGTCACCACAGGGGACTTTCACTGCATCTGTAACGGCTTGTCAGGGACTCCCGGCTGGCTCATCCAGTCCGTCGTCCCCCACCTCCCCTGACAGCCTTGGGTTGCCGTCCCTGGGTCCAGCGGATGCGGGTGGTAGCAATCTGGTGGTAGAAGGGACTGTAGGAGATGGGGCGTTTAGCCCTGTGGCGAGTCGCTTACGATCAGGGGCCCAACCAGTAGTTCAGGCCCCTTTACGACAAGCGGTGGGTCCTGAGGGTGAACCAGTTTTTGTCCATGTGCCATTCAGCATGGCAGACTTGATAAATTGGAAACAGTCCGTGGGCCAATATTGCCAGAATCCAGAGGCAATGACCCAGTTGTTCTCTACTATTTTCCTCACCCACCAACCAAACTGGATAGATATTCAGGCCTTACTGGCCGCTCTTCTGACTCCAGAAGAAAAGAGGTTGGTCTTAGAGAAACCACGCACGATAGCACAGCAGCGTCACCCAGCCGGTGATGTAGATGAACTTTGCCCTAAGAAAAATCAAGACTGGGATCCCAACACCCGAGGGGGCTGGAAGGAGTTAGAGCTGTATCGGGAGTTTGTGCTGGCTGCTCTCCGGGAGGCTATCCCCAAGCAGAAAAAATTGTCTAAATTGTATGAAGTGCAGCAGGGTCCGAAGGAGGATCCATCCAGTTTTTATGGGAGGTTATGCGAGGTAGCCAGTCAGTGGAGGGATTTAGATCCAGAGCTGCCAGAAAATGCCAAGATGTTTAACACACTGTTTATAGAACAGTCAGCCCCAGATAGTAGAAAAAAAAAAAACTACAGAAGACTGAAGGAGCAGCTGGAATGAGCATCAGCCAAATGAGTGAGATTGCTTATAAAGTATACTCCAGCAGAGATCAGGTTAAGGAGAAAAAGGAAGATAAGAGAATAAAGGCATAGGCGTCATTACAAGCATCGTTGTTGGCAGCGTCAATTGTAGATCAGAGGAGTCGGGGACGAGGCAGGGGAAGTAGAGGGCATAGAGGAGGCATGGGCTATGCTCCGGGAGGCTACGGCCAGGGTCCCAGGCTGGGACCTAATCAGTGTGCTATTTGCAAGCAGGAAGGGCATTGGAAAAATGAGTGCCCCAAGAGGGAGAAGAAGAGACGAGAGGAGGAAGAAAGATTGTTGATGTTGGATGGTTCTGACCAGGAGTGACGGGGACCGGGGGCTAACACTGAAGTAATCTCTGTCTCCCCCGATGAGCCCCTGGTTAAAATGCAAGTGGGGGAGAACTTATTGACTTTCTAGTAGATAGTGGAGCCACGCATTCAGTTGTAACCAATTTTAAAGGACCCTTATCAAAAACCAAGATCCCCACAATTGGAGCCACTGGCCAGTGGACATATCGTCCTTTTGTGCCACCCATGGAATGCAAATTGGGAGGAAAGAAAGTGTCTCATCAGTTCCTGTATATGCCTGAATGCCCCATACCTTTGTTTGGGAGGGATTTGCTGTGCAAATTGCAGGCCCAATTGATCTTTTTGGAGGGGAAAAATTACTATGAAGATACCAACTGAGGAAGCCTGGAAGGCTCAGGTGTGTCTCCTATTGCAGGAGGGGGAGGAAGGGAGAATTCCCCCAGAAGTAGAAGACGCTGTAGTACCATGGGTATGGGCGGGAGAGAAGCCAGGAAGAGCCAAACTGGCCACCCCTGTAAGCATTGATTTAAAGCTGAGAATTACCTCGCCCAGGGTGCCACAGTATCGATTGAAAATAGAAGCTTGGAAAGGCCTAGAACCATTGATAAAGAGATTCCTTAAATATGGTTTACTTCGGGAGTGTCAATCATCTTTCAATTCCCCCATTTTGCCTGTAAAAAAACCCCACAGTAATGAGTATCGTTTTGTGCAAGACCTCAGAGCCGTGAACAAGGTCACGGTGACCCTTCATCCGGTGGTAAAGGACCCTTATACTTTGCTGACTACTTTGTCTGCAGAGGAACAGTGGTTTACAGTCCTGGACCTAAAAGATGCCTTGTTTTGCATCCCACTTGAAAGAGACAGACAAGAGATTTTTGCATTCGAGTGGGAAGACCCGAATACTAGGAGAAAAACCCAATTGTGCTGGACAGTTTTGCCTCAGGGTTTTAAGAACAGTCCCACTATTTTCAGCACTGCCTTAAGTACTGACCTTCAGAAGTGGGACAAAGGGACATCAGGAACCCTGTTACAGTATGTGGACGATTTGTTAATTGCATCAAAAACGAGGGAAGAGTGCCACCTGCTGACCGTAAGTTTACTAAACTTCCTGGGACAAGTTGGATACTGAGTATCTCGAAAGAAAGCCCAGATAATAGAAAAAAGGGTACGATATTTGGGATTTGACATCTCACAAGGCCAGAAGATGTTGGGCCCTGAAAGAAAAGAGGCCATCTGTCGGATGGCAGTCCCAAAGACCAAGAGACAGTTGCGAGGCTTTTTAGGTATGGCAGGATTCTGCCGGATCTGGATACCCAATTTTGGACTAATAGCCAAGGCTCTTTATGAGGCCACTACTGGTAGTGAGGGAGATTTGCAATGGACGGCAGAATGCCGAAAGAGCTTTGACACTATCAAACAGGCCCTTATGACAGCGCCGGCCCTGGGCCTACCCGATCTGAGTAAACCATTTCAACTTTATGTACATGAACGCCAAGGAGTAGCATCAGGAGTGCTGACCCAGTACTTAGGTAGCTGGAAAAGAGCAGTGGCCTACTTCTCCAAACAATTGGATCCCACTAGTTTGGGATGGCTGGCCTGCCTGCGAGCAGTGGCAGCTACCGCTATGCTGGTAAAGGAATCTAAGAAACTTACTTTAGGACAACCAATGACTGTATATACCCCACATTCAGTGCTGACGGTGATGAATGCGAAGGGGGGAACCTGGCTTTCCCCTGGATGAATGGCTAAGTACCAGGCAACTCTCCTGGATCAAGGAGACATCCAGTTGCAAACCTCTAATACCCTGAACCCAGCTACGTTGATGCCATTGGAACAGGACGAAGGATTACAGCATGATTGCATTGAAACTATTGAGAGTGTGTATGCTAGCTGGCCGGATCTTAAAGATGCCCCTCTACCTAATGCAGACCTTGAATTCTACACAGATGGAAGCAGCTTCATGGACAATGGAACCTGAAAGGAGGGATACGCCGTGGTTACATCATGGGATACCGTGGAAGCAAACGCCTTGCCTCCAAATATCTCTGCACAGAGAGCTGAGCTAATTGCGCTGACCCGAGCTCTCCATTTGGCAAAAGGAAAGATAGCCACTATATACACGGATTCAAAGTACGCCTTTGGAGTCTTACACGCCCACGGAGCTATATGGAAAGAGAGAGGACTCTTAACGGCAAGTAAAAGCCCAGTAAAGCATGGAACAGAGATCCTGAAATTACTTGAAGCCTTGATGGAACCACTAGAGGTAGCTGTGGTGCACTGTAAGGCCCATCAAAAGGGAGATGCTGACGTTATTAAAGGAAATCGACGAGCAGATGCTGCGGCGAAAAAGGCAGCTAGAGGACAAGTTCAGGAGACTCAAATGTTGGCATTGATGCCTCAGTGTTACCTGAGGAACCTCCCAAATATACTGAAAAAGAGAACCAACTCGCAGAGAAATTGGGAAGCAAAGAACAACAAGATGGATGGTGGGTTTTGCCTGAAGGACAAGTCCTGATGCCAAAACTGATTCTTAGCAAAGTGCTCCAGGAGTACCACCAGAGCACCCATATGGGAGCTGACACCATGACCCAAGGTCTCCAAAGAATTGTAGTGGGGCCTAAGATGAGAAAAACAGCAGAACAAATAGTGCGTAGATGCCCTGTCTGTTGTACCAACAATCCCAAGATTTCCCCCAAACCTCCGCCAGGAGCAGGAAGGCAAGGACTATTAGCAGGAGAATGTTGGCAGATAGATTTCTCTGAAGTTCCCAGGAAGGGACACTACAAATACCTGTTAGTGCTCGTGGACACTCTGACTGGATGGACTGAGGCCTTCCCGTGGCGAACCAACCAAGCAAGAGAAGTGGTCCGGGTGATGCTAAAAGAAATGATTCCATGATTCAGAATCCCAGAGGGATTAGCCTCGGACCAAGGGCCACACTGTGTCAGAAGTGACCCAGGCAGTTTCCCGGGCTCTGGGGATACAATGGGACCTTCACACAGCATGGAGACCGCAGTCAAGTGGACAGGTGGAACAAATTAATCAGACTCTAAAAAAGACAGCTGGCTAAACTCTGCCAAGAGACTCAGCTGAAATGGCCCGAAGCACTGCCTCTTGCCTTGCTTAGAGTGCACATAGCTCCTAGAGCTAAATTGGGAGTTAGTCCATTTGAATTAATGTATGGCAAGTCATATCCTAAGAATCCAGTGGTGACGCATGGGAGTCAAATGCATGTAAAAGGGGAAGGTTGGGTAAAAGATTATTTGTATTCTTTGTCTGCTGTATTGTCTTCTCTCCACAGGTATGTCCAGGAACAACTTCCACTCCCTCTAGATACACCAGTCCACAAGTTCCAGATCGGAGACGAAGTGCTGGTCCGGACGTGGAAAGACGAGCCGCTTCAGCCCAGGTGGAAGGGATCGTATCCTGTGATTCTCACCACTCACGCTGCAGTAAAAGTTCAGGGGGTAAAGCCGTGGATACACTACACCCGGGTGAAGGCCGCACCAGAAGTACCACTGGCAGGAGAAGTGGCTGAGAGTGTCGCACCGGAAGCCAACACAAACGGACACCATTGGACAGCAGAGCCAGTAGAAGGACTTAAATTTCTGTTTAAACGTCAACCATGTGGAAAGTAGTTCTTTACATAGGTGTAATGTTTCTAGAGTCTAAGGGGTTGGTGCATCAAAGGTTCGATAAGAGTCAAAATGTGTGGGTTCATTTGGCAAAGGACGTATTAAATGTCACTCATTTTTGTTTGGCAGGTGGAATATCGGTTGATGATATTTTCACGTCATGCCTTATAGGGGTGCCCACTCCAATGGAAGCACTCCGGAATCAGACTTGGTTCACATCTGGGGGAATAGGAGGTCCAATCAATTACACTAACAACTCCATGTGGGGAACCATTACCACAGAAAGAAACGCTAGTACCTTTGAAATAGATTTGTTGACAGTCACCTCCCCTGGTAACACCAGCTGTACCAATTTTGTGAACTATACCTAAGCTTGCAAAAGCCTAACCAAAGAAACGAAAATTTTCAATTTCTCAGACATGACTAATGTATCATGCAACTACGTTCATGTTATATTACCCCGGGGGTGGTTCCTCCTTTGTGGGAAGACTGCCTATTCATATATCCCAGCCAATGCCACAGGAGGCCCTTGTGCTCTAGGCCGGTTGACTGTCTGGCTACCAGGTATGCCTAAGACCTTTAGTAAGCGTCACCGGAGAGGTTCGAAGGTGCTAGATGAATCCTGTGATAGTGACATAAACCTCCTGAGTGAGGCCGAGGTAGTGTCCTTAGCAGTTTTCCTAGTAGGGGTGCCAGGCCTAGTAGTGGATGCTGAGAGGCAGCTTAGCAAGGTGGCCTGTGCCCTGGCAAAGGGCCTAAATACAACTTCACAGGCCCTAGCTGCCCTCAATATTGAAATGAAAGAACTAAGAGGAGCTACTCTGCAAAACAGAGCAGCCATAGATTACCTGTTGCTGAGGCATAACCACGGATGTGAAGAGTTCGAGGGAATGTGTTGTTTTAATTTGACAGTTAACTCCGAGTTGATAGAGTCAAAAGTGCAGAAGTTAAAATAGTTTCTGTCCCACATTAAGCAAGGGGAAAGGTTCGACTTCTCATGGCTTACTTCTTGGCTTCCTAATTTTTCATGGCTTAAGCAAATTTTCCTATTCATTGTGGCAAGTATATGTATTTTCTTGATAATCTGTTGTGAGATACAGTGTGCGCCAATGTGTTGTGAGGTACTCAAGAAATCAATTTCTTCCCCCACTCACCGCGTGATGTTTGTAAAATCATCAGTTACAAACCCGATCCAAAATAATCAGGAGGAAGCGAAGAGATTTCTGGAGATGAGAAAGATAGTCGAGGACTATGGGCTTTTTCCATAAAGGCCATAGCCTCGAAGGGGGGATTTGATGAAGCACCCCTGAACTTTCACTGCATTTTAACCGGGGAACAGCTTTGTATGTTTTGAAAAAGTATTTTATCTAACCAAGGGCATAGAGTAGGTTGTTTAGGCTGGGAGAGATTGCTTGTTGCGTAGTTGCTGATTGCTGGCCTCGCTAGAAGGAAAAGCTGTATCAACAAAGTTCCGGAGCTGGAAGGGGGGTTACTTGCTGGGCTTGCTATACATTTCATCACATCAGCAAGTTTAACCTGTTACGTAGCTATATAAGGCAGACGCCCACTGGGGTGGGTGTGCTTGCTTTGCGAACGATTGCCAAGCACCACTTTCTGTGCAGAAATAAAGATTAAGTTGGATCCTTCACCCCTGTGTGTTTATTGGCACAAGCGCACCGGGCACGAACTCACTGTCCTTTGGGGACAACACTAGCACCCCCGGACTTCTAGCCTGAGGCACTGCAGGCATTTGTCTGCATTTCTGGAATGAAAAGAGAATTACTATCCACTTGCAAATTCATTTACTCTCTGAAGGTTAGACTAACCTGCAAGGATAGAATATAGTCAGACTTTGGCTTTATGAATTTCTGTCCCTATCCTAAGAGGTTAGCTGTGCAATCCAAAGAGAACAGGTAAGATGTCAGGGCTAGGAGCTATATTAGTCTCACTGAGTCATCTTATGTGGAACTGGATAGAACCCTGATAGTGTTTATATGGACAAACTGCTAATAGTTAGTTGGATTGATATAATAATTAACTACTATTTTTTCCCCTAAAGCTTGTGTATACTTCCCTTTTCCCCTTCAGTAAACCCTTACTCTTAAGACTGACACGACTGGCCGAACCTCTCCCTGCAGCCTAGGGGGCTGGGGGTAGAACTGGGGGTAGAACTGCCACCACCCAGGGATGGGCTTGATTCTGGCACTGCACCCCCTGGGAAACACAGGCCTAGTAGCCTTCAAGGGTACTTGACTTACTTCAAGAATTTGGGATGCTTCCCTCAGTCGGAAGCACAAGTAGTAGTTTCCGTTAGTCAATCAAACCCAGGGGACCACAAGGCATACTCTGGCCCTGCTCCCAATAAGTCTTTCATAGATTCATAGATTCATAGATGTTAGGGCCGGAAGGGACCTCAATAGAGCATCGAGTCCGACCCCTGCATGGCAGGAAAGAGTGCTGGGTCTAGATGACACCAGCTAGATGCATATCTAACCTCCTCTTGAAGACCCCCAGGGTAGGGGAGAGCACCACCTCCCTTGGGAGCCCATTCCAGACTTTGGCTACTCTAACTGTGAAGAAGTTCTTCCTAATGTCCAGTCTAAATCTGCTCTCTGCTAGTTTATGGCCATTATTTCGTGTAACCCCCGGGGGCGCCTTGGTGAGTAAAGCCTCACCAATTCCCTTCTGTGCCCCCATGACGAACTTATAGGCAGCCACAATGTCGCATCTCAACCTTCTCTTGCAGAGGCTGAAGAGGTCCAGGTGCCCTAGTCTCTCCTCATATCAGTCTTAACGATACGTGTGGCCTTTCTCTGGACCGTCTCCAGGTTATCCACATCCCTCTTGAAGTGCAGCACCCAAAATTGCATGCAGTATTCCAACTGCGGTCTGACCAGTGCCCGATAGAGGGGAATTATCACCTCCTTGGTTCTGTTCGTCATGCATCTGCTGATGCACGATAAAGTGCCATTAGCTTTTCTGATGACTTCGTCACACTGCCGACTCATGTTCATCTGGGAGACCACTAGGACTTCAAGATCTATTTCCGCTTCCGTGCCACCAAGCAGGTCATTTCCTAGGCAGTAGGTATGCTGGACATTTTTCCTCCCTAGGTGCAGCACTTTGCATTTCTCGTTGTTGAATTGCATTCTGTTGGTTTTCGCCCATATGTCCAACCTGTCCATGTCTGCTTGTAGTTGTTCCCTGCCCTCTGGTGTGTCCACTTCTCCCCACAGTTTTGTGTCATCCACAAACTTGGACAGAGTACACTTCACTCCCTCGTCCAAGTCGCTGATGAAGACATTGAAGAGTATTGGTCCAAGGACCAAGCCCTGCAGGACCCCACACCCTTCCAGGTCAATACCAACCCATCCACTATGATTCTCTGGGTATGACCCTCTAGCCAATTCACCACCCACCAGACTGTGTAGTCATCCAAGTCACAGCCTCTTAAATTGTTCACCAGTATGGGGTGGGATACTGTATCGAAGGCCGTCCTGAAGTCTAAGTAAATGACGTCTGCCTGCTACGAACCTGTGTTGGTTTCCCCTCAGCATAATTTTTCCAGCCAGGCTGTCACACATGTGAGCCTTCATAATTTTTTCAAAGACTTTTCCTAGGATGGAGGTGAGACTGTCTGAACTATAGTTGCCTGGGTCCTCCTTCCTCCCCTTCTTGAAAATGGAGACCACATTGGCCCTTTTCCAGTCCTCTGGGACCTGGCCCGTGTGCCACGAGTGTTCAAATATTCCTGCCAGTGGCTGCGCAATGACTTCAGCCAGTGCCTTCAGTACCCTCGGATGGAGTTCATCCGGGCCTGCTGACTTAAAGGCATCCAGTTTCTCCAAGTGCCTCTTCACCATCTCAGGGTCTACACTTGGTAGCCTGGCACCCTGCTACTGCCTCTCTACAATCCCATTGAGAGACTTGTCTTGCCCCTCACTTAGGAACACTGAGGCAAAGAACTCATTGAGGAGTTCAGCCTTGTCCCCCTTGTCCATCACCAATTGCTTATGCCCATTTAGTAGGGGTCCTATTCCTCCCTGGGCCTTCCTTTTACTCCCTATATATCTAAAAAACAATTTCTTGTTATCCTTAACTTGGGATGCCATCCTCAGCTCCATGGTAGCTTTGGCCTGTCTAACTGCCTCCCTACAAGCGTGAGCAGAGGAGGTATACTCTTCTTTAGTAATCTCTCCCCGTTTCCACTTTTTATATGCCCCCCTTTTAGCCTGTAGACTGCTCTGGATTTCTCTGGTCAGCCAAGGAAGCCTCTTGGCCCCTTTCCCCCTTTTTCCCCGCATCGGGATCATCTCCCTCTGTGCCTGAAGGATCATTTCCTTAAGGCACAGCCACACTTCCTGGGCTCCCAACTCTTTAAAACTCCTACTCTGCAGTGCATCCTTGACTAAAAGCCTGAGTTCATTGAAATCAGCTTTCCTAAAGTCTAGCACTTTCACCCTACTAGTTACCTTACCCACTCAACGTCTTATGATGAATTCTATTATTTGGTGATCACTGTCCCCCAGGTGACCACCGATCTGTAGGTCTCCTACCATGTTATCCCCCGTTGCCAATACCAGGTTCAGTATGCCATTCCCCCTAGTGGGACCATGTACCTCCTGTGTCAGATGGAGGTCCTGTACACAGGATAGGAACCTGCATGAACAGTGGGACTTTGCTGTCTGCGTCTCCCAGCACATGTCTGGGTAGTTTAGGTCCCCTATGACTACCACCTCCCTGGTTTTTATGGTCTCCGTGAGCTGCCTCAGGAGCCCCAAATCTAGTTCTTCCCCTTGGTGTGGGGGTCTGTAGCAGACCCCTACCACCAAATCCCTTTCTCCTTGACCTCTATGTAACCTAACCCACAATCCTTCTACTTTCTCCTCCTCCGATTCCATTTTGATAAGGGTCTATGTATATTGCTCATTGACATAGAGCGCCAGCCCTCCCCCTCTTTCCCACTCTATCCTTTCTGTACAGCTTATAACCCTCAATGTGTACCGCCCAGTCGTGGGAAGAATCCCACCAGGTTTCTGTTAGCCCTACTAAGTCGTAGGTGTTTTCTGCAAGCAGGAGTGCTAGTTCATCCTGCTTGCTCCCCATGCTCCTAGTGTTAGTGTATAGGCACTTGAACCCTGTGACTGGCGCCTTTGCTGCTCCCCGGCTCTGATGCCCAAAAAGCCCCTTATTGCTTACCTGCTTATTGCTGTGGTGTACTGCTGGCTACCCCATGGATTGCAGGTTCCCGATGTTCTCCTTCTTCAGGCTGGGCTGTCCTTGTGGGTGGCACATGGTTTGGTGGTCCATGGCTTCCCCCACCCTCATCATCCCCTACCTCCGATGAGCCTAGTTTAAAGCCCGCTGGAGGAGATCCACCAACCTAGAAGAGAACACATGTTTACCTTTGGGGGACAGGTAAAGCCCACCCCAACTGAGCATGTCTCTCATTGTGATGTGCGGGTCATTGTCAAGCAAGCCGAAGCCTGCCTCAAGACACCATTGCCAAAGCCGCCTGTTGGTCTCTCCAATGCAGTTCCACAGTCTTCCACGTCCACTCACTGGTAGGACAGAAAATAATACCACCTGTGCACCTCTTTCCATCAGCACGCAGCCCAGAGCATGGTAGTCCGTCATTAGGTGATCGGGGCTTCTCCTGGCCGCAACATTAGTACCCACATGGACTAGGACCATGGGGTAGTAACTGGTGGGCGGAATCATGGCCTGGATCATTCCCGCCATGTCTTCTATGCCAGGTACAAAGAAGAACTTTATTGGTTACAAGGGGTAGATTTGGAATAGGGTACAGAGTTGAGTAGTATCAGAGAAATCCCATAGAGCAAACAGGGTGGTTGGAGGAGCCTTTGATCACGCATCTGAGTTACTGCAAGCTATATATCTAGTTAGATCTCAGGTAGCTTACTCAAAAGTATCATCCAGAGGCAGGTGGAGATTCCCTCTGAAGGCAGGCAGTTCCTTGGTCATGAGTTTTGAGAGAGAGAGCAAGTTTCAGATGGTCCAGCTCCTCTCTCTCTCTGAGTTTTCCTCATGGATGCTACCCCCTCCTCCTGGGCAGCCCTTAATTTATATAGCCCTTAGGACCTCATTTACCTGGTCCAATGGAGGCCAGCACCTGTTGGCTGTCAGCCAACCAATTTGAAATGCATCACTAGTTGCTGGTCAGACTGGCAGTCTGTAGCTCATCTGTGAGCCCAAGCCCCTCACCCAGGTTTGTGATTCCAGTCACGTAGGCTGAGGGAGCAGATTTCCATACACAGATATCTAGATTACATAGAAGCAATTGGTGATGGACAGGGGGGACAAGGCTGAACTCCTCAGTGAGTTCTTTGCTTCAGTGTTCCTAAGCAAGGGGCAAGGCAAGGCTCTCACTGGAATTGTAGAAAGGCAGCAGCAGGATGCCAGACTACCAGGCATAGACCCTGAGACGGTGCAGAAGTACTCGGAGAAACTTGATGCTTTTAAGTCGGCAGGCCCGGATGAGATCTATCAGAGGGTACTGAAGGCACTGGCTGGCGTCATTGCGCAGCCACTGGCGGGAATATTTGAACACTCGTGGCACACAGACCAGGTCCCAGAGGACTGGAAAAGGGCCAATGTGGTCCCCATTTCCAAGAAGGGGAGGAAGGAGGACCCAGGCAACTGTAGTTCAGTTAGTCTCACCTCCATCCTAGGCAAAGTCTTTGAAAAAATTATCAAGGCTCACATTTGCGAGAGCCAGCAGGAAAAATTACGCTGAGGGGAAACCAGCACAGGTTCATAGCAGGTAGATCATGCCTGACTAATCTAGTCTCTTTTTATGACCAGGTTACAAAACACCTGGATGCAGGAGTAGGGGTTGACGTCGTTTACTTAGATTTCAGGAAGGCCTTCGATACGGTATCCCACCCCATAGTGGTGAACAAGTTAAGAGGCTGTGACTTGGATGACTACACAGTCTGGTGGGTGGCGAATTGGCTAGAGGGTCGTACCCAGAGCGTCGTAGTGGATGGGTCGGTATTGACCTGGAAGGGTGTGGGCAGTGGGGTCCCGCAGGGCTTGGTCCTTGCACCGATACTCTTCAGTGTCTTCATCAGCAACTTGGACGAGGGAGTGAAGTGTACTCTGTCCAAGTTTGTGGATGACACAAAACTGTGGGGAGAAGTGGACACACCAGAGGGCAGGGAACAACTACAAGCAGACCTGGACAGGTTGGACATATGGGCGGAAACCAACAGAATGTAATTCAACAACGAGAAATGCAAAGTGCTGCACCTAGGGAGGAAAAATGTCCAGCATACCTACTGCCTAGGAAATGACCTGCTTGGAGGCATGGAAGCGGAAAGGGATCTTGGAGTCCTAGTGGACTCCAAAATGAACATGAGTCGTCAGTGTGACGAAGTCATCAGAAAAGCTTATGGCACTTTATCATGCATTAGCAGATGCATGATGAACAGAACCAAGGAGGTGATAATTCCCCTCTGTCCGGCTGTGGTCAGACCGCAGTTGGAATACTGCGTGCAATTTTGGGCATCGCACTTCAGGAGGGATGTGGATAACCAGGAGACAGTCCAGAGAAGGGCCACACGTATCGTTAAGGGCTTGCAGGCCAAGCCCTATGAGGAGAGACTAGGGCACCTGGACCTCTTCAGCCTCCGCAAGAGAAGGTTGAGAGGCACCTTGTGGCTGCCTATCAGTTCATCATGGGGGCACAGAAAGGAATTGGTGAGGCTTTACTCACCAAGGCGCCCCTGGGTGTTACAAGAAGTAATGGCCACAAGCTAGCAGAGAGCAGATTTAGACTGGACATTAGGAAGAACTTCTTCACAGTTAGAGTAGCCAAAGTCTGGAATGGGCTCCCAAGGGAGGTGATGCTCTCTCCTACCCTGGGGGTCTTCAAGAGGAGGTTGGATATGCATCTAGCTGGTGTCATCTAAACCCAGCACTCTTTCCTGCCTATGCAGGGGTTCGGAGTCGATGCTCTATTGAGGTCCCTTCCGACCCTAACGTCTATGAATCTATGAATCTATGATATCTTTTCATAAACCAATAGGCAGCAAATTCAGGTCACAGAATACTGGCTTAAATATGTCCGTTATCATTGAAAGAATTGAGAGGATTTTTGGATTTCCCCCGCCCCCCCCCAAAAAAAAAATATTTTTTTTGTCAAATCTGATGTATTGTATTCAGATATGTAGAATAAAAACCATTTTGCAAAGGGACAGAGACAAAAACAGACACAGAAAAAATCTACTTGAAAACCTGAGACTTCTGCTGGAAAATGAATACCTCACATAATTTCATTTTGCTAATATGTTGTTTGTTTCCATTACAATGAAAACAACATCTGATGGTGAAATGAACCGGAGTGGAAATGGACCGTTAAAATGTGGAATAAGAATGAATTCTCTGATCATTTCTAGTTCTCAGTTTCTTAAAGTTTCTCCCTTTTCTCTCTTTGACAAAAGTCATCATCACAGGACAAGGCACACCGATTGAATTGTCATGGAAGTAACTCTGGAGAAGTTATTTGCATTATATGAAATGTTATGTGTGTAGACATGTAGGTAGGAAGAGGATACAGAAAGCCATCATAGAGGTTTTGTTAAACCTTAAAAAGAGGGAAAAATATATTTTACTACTTCCTTTGCCACTTAGTAGACATTTTGTATAAAATCCAGCACAAAAATGGTGTTCCTAACAAATAAAAACACCATACTTGTTAATACTTTATATTAAGTTTCTGCTTAAAATGATTTATAAAGTATTACTGAACAGCTGATGGATTTTTTTCAAAACTAAAAAGTATCACAGAGATTTTTTCTGCTGAAATATTTAACCAAACATTTTCTTAAGGCCATGCTGGAATCCCCAAGGGCACGCATTTCTATTTTAAGCAGATTTCTAAGGTTTCCAATTTAGTTTTCAAAACTTTTACTTTCAAATTTTCAACTGATGTCAATAAATGCAAACCTGTTAACATCTTTAAAATTGGATTGACAATGTCAGGTTTCTTGATTTCTCTTGCCTTTTATCTCCTTTACTAGATTGGGGATTACAGCTTGGCCTTAAGAAAATGTTTGGTTAAATATTTCAGCAGGGGAAATCTGCATAAAATAGAAATGTGTGCCCTTAGCTGTAAGACATAATTATAAGCAATATTTTTGGCTCTTCAGTCATTTTTAACAGCTGAGTAAGCGTGCATTAAAACATCCATCAAACTTTTATTAATTCTGTTTTAGAAGGGCCAATAAGGTATCCTCCATGCTTTCAAGGATAACATTTCAGGTGTATTAAAATATTGATTTGTCTTTATGTGGAATGCAAAACTGTTTGTATAGGTCTACCTTTGCTGAATAGGGCTTTGCTTCAAAGGCATGTAGCACTCCTGAAGCTAATGATTCTGTTCAAGGAGTGTGAGGCAACTCATCATGCATAAATACTTCCAACCTGGAAACAGAGTAGAGAATCAAATGGTTGAGAAAGTATGGTGAGAAATACACATCTCCTTTGTTCTGATTCCTGTAGAAGATATAGACTCCTTACCTGTTTCTGAAGAGGAAACAGAGAAGTTTCTTCATGGACTCCAAAGCATTCCAGTAGGTATCAGACAAGTATAATATACATATTTTACATGGCCTCCTGTGAACTAATTCCTCATGGATCCCACAGTCAGGTGGGGAAAAAACCCAACAAAAAAACCCCAAAGCAGAAATCTTTGTGAACTAAGCTCATGCATTAGATCTTAATAACAAAAGCAAAACACAGAAAATAGGGTTCTTTGGGGTGTCTCTCTTAATATTTAAATGACTTTATCTCTGAAATTTCCTTTGTGCCACACATTTTTAAATATTCTCTAGTATCTTTGCCTGTTTTGTTCATGCCATTTTTTGTTATGCTGGAACTAGGTGTTTTTCCATCTGTTGTAACAGATACAATGATAGAGTAAACTGGTTAATAGAATGACTGATTGAGAGATGTAGTTAGTGAAAAAAATGTTGATTTTCACTTTTTGGAAAATGGTCTAATGCTGTCTCTGACCTCCACAACTGTGACGTGGAACTAGAAGGCCTGGCAAGCAGGTGCACAGCTAAGAGCCAGAACTCTATCCCTCCTCTGGGGGTTATGTGAAGCAAGAGCATGGAGCCTGGAGATGCATGCATAAGAACGTAAGAATATAGGAACTGCCATAGTGGGGCTGATGAATGGTCCATCCTGCCCAGTATCCTGTCTCAGACAGTGGCAGAAATGGATGCTATAGAGGGAGAGAACTGAACCAGGTATCTCCAGAGTCATCTTTCCTCTATTCAGCATGCTTCCTGGCATCCACCATTTTTTGGTTTAGAAATACCACAGGAAACATCTCCAACCATTCTGCTCACCGCCATTAATAGATCTAGTATCCATTAATTTAGCTAAGCCCTATCAATCTCTACCACCTCCTGAGGCAATGAATTCCATATGTTAACTATGCATTGTACCACCTGGTGGCATTGCTCCCAGAGCAGACCTGCAAGCAGTTAACTGTGGCAAGAGCAGGGACCCTGGGGAAGCATGACTTCCAACAGTCTTTTATCTCTCCATGCGTGGTGCTAAACTACTCTTTCCTACCATGCCCCATAGGAATGTAGGAGGCTGAGGAGGCAAGCCACATACTCCCCTCCCCACAACAAATTCTCCTGTCTGGGGGGGGCAGTCCAGATGTAGGACAAAAGTTGGAGAGAGGCATTTGTGTGGCCTATGGCCCATAGGCCTGCACCAAGTCTCAGAGGTCCTTGGAGATGATAGCATGGTGCCATCCACATAGGTTGGTGTCATACCACTTGCGGTGGGTTGGGATGTTGGCTTGGGACCAGTACAAAATCCTAGGATAAAGGAAATTGGGCAGGAAGGCAGGTAGAGAAGGGCAAAGGGGTCACCCTATCCACCCCCAGATTTATTTTCCCTTCTGTAGCAGTGGGAGGGAGATAAATTCAATGTAAAGCTCCATTAATTAGAATCTATATCTGGAAAACAATAACAAATTTATAAATTTTCATTATATAGAATCTAATTATTGGGGAATCATCTTATATTCATGGCTGTCTTGTACTGCCACCTGTCCCACCACCAATTGCCACCCTGCCTGCCTCTCTCCCCACTCCCTCAGCCCCTCACTTTCACTACTTTCTCTGGCTGATGCAGGTACAGGGTTGCCCCAGAGCTTGTCCTGACCTGTTCTGTAGGGAGTGGCTGTGTCCCTACCCTGTGCTGTAGGGAGTGGCTGTGTAAGCAATACAAAAATAGTATAGGGCTCTGAAGTTCTGTAAGTTCTCCCTGGAGTAAAGATGATGTACGTGAACATCAAGTCAGTCCCTTCCACAACATATTTACAAAGCTGTTTTTTGTCTTTGATTGCAAAATACTTCAGGGATCAGTTCTCAAGGGTGCCTCTAACATCCTTAAAATATTTGCATGTCAGAAGACACTAGCACTCCAACATGTTTAAAGAAAATAATATGCATTCCAAAGATAGGCAAGGAATTTTGGTATTTCCAGGTAAAAGTGCTTTTGGACCTCCCTTGTGTTCCCCAAGAGAGGAATTGCTTAGGACTCCTAGCCATGCATAGTCTCTTTGAGTGCCCCTGAAGCCAGCCTAGGCAGAACTTCTAGAATGGGACAGTCCCTGGTTCCTTGGACCCTGAGAATGAGAATTTCAGTCTCTGGTCCTTGGAGTTAGCTCTGGCCTCTCTCAGAGTGCTACTTTTTTGTCTTTACTGAGACGGAGTGTACCTGATGTTCCAGGAAGTGAAGCAGTCAGCTTTTCTTAAACAAAACAACATTAATTGGATAAGAGCAATACAGTAGGCAGAATCTACGTGGTCTGAAGTCCACTGGAATTCTTTCCCTTCAGGGTCAATTATAACAAATAGCTTTAAGGATAGATTTTTTTTTTTTAAGTTCTCAAGTCCTCTCCTACTATTGTGCTGTTATAGGGTGTTTATATGCATGTTCCGGGAATGGGGGGAGGTGCTCTAATTAAAGTGCCAGGACTGTTTCTTGTATCAGCATCCCCACACTGAAAAATGATGGCAAGGGCGCTTTAACTAAAACTCATTGAATGAGCTTTAGTTAAGGTGCCCCTGCCACCATTTGTCCATGTGGGGACACTAATAAAAGTGACTCTGGAGTCTTCTGGAGCACAACAACTACCACACTCCAGCTGACTTGCTTAATTACAGTGCATAGGAGCAGCCTTTCTGCACATGTATAGGCATCCATAATTTCTATTAGGTCCTTATCTGCATGGTGCTTGTGATGGGTGGAAAACAAGAATGCTGTTGTAGTCCCTACTGCAACCCTGAGCATATCACAGTGTCCCTTCATAAGTATGCCCAACCTGTAAAATGAGAATAATAATGCTTATCCACTTCTTCTGAAGTTCAAATGACAGCACATGCATTACTCAGCAACTATGTGAAAGGGACATAAAGTTTTTATACAAATAGAAAGCTGCCAATGCTAATACTAATGCTGCAGCTGTTGCTTTATCCTTTCCTTTACTCCAGTAGACGATATGAACAGGACTGAACAAGACAACCAAACTTCTGAGCTCAAAGAGTTCATCCTCTTGGGATTTTCTGATCAGCCAGAGAACCAAGTGGTTCTTTTCATGGTTTTCCTTGCCCTCTATGTGGTGCCCCTTGTTGGGAACTTCCTCGTTGTGTTCCTGGTTGGCACAGGCAGCCTCCTCCACACCCCCATGTATTTCTTCCTTGCCAGCCTGTCCCGTCTGGAGGTTTTCTGCTCCTCCAGTGTCCAGCCCCAACTGCTGTTTCACCTCTTGATAGAACACAGAATCATCTCTTTGGCTCCTTGCATGATCTAGCTCCTCCTATTCCTCACTTTGGAATGACAGAGTGTCTGCTCCTCACTGTTATGTCATATGACCGGTATGTGGCCATATGCCTTTCTCTATGCTACCCCCTCATCATGTCCTAAAGAACTTGTGCCACCCTGGCAGGTGTCTCTTGAGCAGGTGGTTTTCTTGCTTCTGTCATCAACACTGTGTTCATCTTCCAATTGTCTTTCTGTGGACACAATGAGATAGATCATTCTTTTGTGAAATGCCAGCCATAGTGAGCAAAGCCTGTACAGGGAAACACCAGGAAGAGACAGTTGTGTCTGTAAGCGCAGTTTTCAACTTAACTTGCCCACTTTCCATAATACTTGTGTCTTACGCTTGCATCCTCAGCACAGTGGTGAGAACCCCCTCCACTACAGGGAGGCGTAAGACCTTCTCCACCTGCTCTTCCCACTTGACTGTGGTCAGCCTGTTTTTTGGAACAGCGATTTCCATGTACCTGAGACCTAGAACTCCCTCCTCCATTGGGCAACTCAAAGTAAGCTCTGTGCTCTACACCACTGTGACACCAGCCTTGAACCCTGTGATTTATAGCCTAAGGAACAAGGAGGTGATACAAGCCCTGAGGAAGGCAGTAGCTAAGATGTAAAAAGGTAGAGGTACCTCAGATCCTGACATGGACATTCACATTGTGGAGACATCCCATCTGGAGTCCTGCATATTGCTATATTGAATTAGAATGCTACCTTATCCATACATTCTTTCTACAACCAGATCAGATCCACACCTTTCTCACTGGGTTAAATTAATGTTCCCCTTGTTCCATGTCCTGTGTACATACTGCTTGTGATCACAGATCCATCTAGTACCTATCCTTTTGACATACCAGATCAATGTTTCATCTAGTCCTCCATCTACTATTTCTACTTCCACAATCACACACTGGTTAATCTTTAACTTTATCCTTTCTATATCACCGAAAGACCGTCATTTCACCTAGTCCCTGAAATCCTTCCTCTTGGCTACTCAGTCAGACCCCATCCTGTATTTTTCTACATGCTCTTTGAAAAAAAGAAAACAACATGTGTTTATTTCTGCATTCTTGCAATGCCTAAGCATGGCCAGAAACCTCATGGACCTCCTTCCCATAATGCACATAGACACAAAAGCGATCTCTTCTTAGAAATTTCCCAAATTTGAAAGAAAAACTCCTCGTGTACGTTATATCACGGTCCAGTCACACTACATTGCCTGATGGGTTTGATGTGAAGTATTTTCAGTTTTCTTGCTCTTTTTTCCTTGAAAACACTGAGAGAAATTTCTTTTGTCTCACACTGTATTAAGCTCAAAAGAGCACATCTCTACAGATTCATTTCCTCTTTTTGTTTTTACTTTTACCTTTGAATGAACAGCTTATTTTCTTTCTTTGAAAATTAATTCTTATGTCAAAATGAAATGTTTAAAAGGAAAGGCCAATTCTGACAAAATTTGCAGTGAAAGAATGTTGAAATTATTTGCTTTAACTGTTTCGCTTCATATCATCCATGAAAAAAATCAGTCTGTTAATGTTATTATGGTTTTTCAGAACAATATTTTAACTGAACTGGCATGATTTAATATGATTAAATCAAACATTTTATTGTTATTAGTTTTTCTGTTTAAAAAAAAATAATATTCCATGTCAGATTTAGTCTTTTAGCACTTAGTTAAGTTTTAAAATGTCAGAATTCCCCACGAAACAGAAATTCAGTTTTTTCACCAACTGTATCCATCAATTCTGCACCATCATATACCTAACCACAGAATAATGGATTTTCCCTGGATAAGTAATCACCTGCCTGTTGGAAAATATCTTTGCTTTTCTGGTTAGTAATATTCCATTAATTTAAAGCCAGTATTTATTAAAGGCCTATCTATATCTCTATATCTATTTGGTCTTATGACAACATTGTCCTCAAGTTTAAATCATATTCCCTTTCAGCTTTGCTGCCCTCTCCCCGTGTCCCCCCTCCCCCCAGCTAAACAAGCTAATTTTTGTTTGGACTCCTCTACTCCTCTTTCACACTTCACCAGGCAGTACTGCAATGATGATCTTTTAGTGATATTGAAAAGATAAAGGTACCTGCTCTCTGTGCATAAGACCCCAAACTAGATGTAATATAGTCATTGTATTGCAGTGCTGGCTGTGCACCATGCATCATTTTTTTAAAAAAAACCAAAGCAAAGAGATTATTACCATATTCCATTCTGTGCTCTAAAATGTGGTTTGATATTCAGATCAGGATATAACCAATATGGAAAAAGCATGGCATGCTTTGATAACAAGTATCCTAGCACAATTTGGAGGTGAGGAAATGTATGCCCTTACTAGTAAATCCCCATCATTCACTAGATATTTGTTCTGTAGCTTCTGTCTACATCTTGATCTAGTTGACTAGAATCAGAGAGGCAACCTACTTTGCCTATGTAGATGCATAGTTCTTCTATACTTTCAATGGGTGCAATACAAAACTTGTGCTCCCGGGAGTAAATTCTACTTCTCCTTGCAGAGGTATAGAGCTCCCCCATGGTTTCAGTAAAATGCATTCATGCCTGCACAGCTAGATCCTCGGACACACAGAAGAAGCATGGCTCTCTGATCAGGAGAAATGTAGATTTTGCTATGACACAAATAGCTTCCTTCTTCTCTTTGTTGACATAAAACACCGTCCCAGGGTTGTGAAGAAATCCCCCTCTCTCTGCCCTTCCTTGGGACATTCCACACACCCCTCCTCTTTCACCTCTGTGCTGTTTCATTTCAACCTGGTCACCTACATGATGAGGCTGGAGAAATTCTGGGGGTAGGGCTCATTCTTTCCTTTGTCTGGGAGCAGGCATTTTGGGAAGGGAAAAAAAGCATTCATTTTGAGACAGACACTGAAGCCTCTAGCCTCTGGACCTCTCTCATTCTCTGAATGTATATGTGAGTAACATGGGCAATTGCAATCTTCACCTACTGGAATTCACCATCCAGCACAGGGTGTCAAAGGCCTGCAGCAAGGCAGCAGCCCTGGACTTCAGGAGAGCAGATTTCAATGAGGTAAGGAGACTAGTCAGGGAGGCACTGAGGTCCTGGTGGGGAGGGGAGTTGCGAGTCCAAGAAGAGTGGTCATTCCTTAAGGAGACAATCCTCCAAGCCCAAAGGGTGACAATCCCCACATGGATCAAAGCAGGCAAGAGTGCTCAAAAGTCCCCATGGCTCACCAAAAGCATCCAGGAACTTCTCAAAGCCAAAAAGGAGGTATACACCCAATGGAAGGGAGGGGCCATCACCAAGGAGGATTATACCTCCATTGCTCAAGATTGTAGGGGGGCTGTTAGGAAGGCTAAGGCGGAGATGGAACTGGGATTAGCGACCCAGATCAAAGATAACAAGAAGACCTTTTTTACATACATAGCGGGTAAATAGACAGTACCAGGTAACATGGGGCCTCTGCAGGACACACTTAGTAATCTGGTGGTAGCACCAGATGACAAAGATAACTTCTTTAACAGATTCTTTGCTTCCATTTTTCTGAGCAGGAACAGGTTCATCCCCCACCATTGGGATCCCAGACAGACCCAGGGGAGGTGCAGCCAGGCCAGGGTCAGTGAGTGCCTAGTCAGGGAACTTCTGGTGGGACCAGATGTGTTCAAATCAGCAGGTCCTGATTATCTCCACCCCAGAGTGCTGAGGGAACTGGAAGAGGTAATTGCAGGACCCCGGCACAACTTTATGAGCTTGTCTTGTGCTCTGGCGTGGTGGCAGGGGACTGGGAAAGGGCCAATGTGGTCCCCATTTTCAAAAAAGGGAGGAAAGAGGGCCCAGGAAACTATAGGCCCGTTAGTCTTACCTTGGTCCTGGGAAAGCTTTTTGAGAAAATTATCCAGGAGCATATCTGCAAGTGTCCAGCAGGGGAGATTATGCTTAGGGGCAATCAACATGGATTCATTAGAGGCAGGTCCTGCCAGACCAACCTGGTTGCCTCCTATGTCCAGGTCACAAAAGGCTTGGATGCAGGTGTTGCAGTGGACATAGTCTTTCTGGACTTTAGAAAGGCCTTCGACACTGTCTTTAACCCCATCCTCATTAAAAAATTAGGCAACTGTCATGTCGATACCTACACAGTCAGATGGGTCGCAAATTGGCTGGAGGGCCGCACCCAGAGAGTGGTGGTGGAGGGGTCATTTTTGACCTGGAGGGATGTGGGCAGTGCGGTTCCCCTGGGCTTGGTTCTCAGGCCCGCACCGTTCAATATGTTCATCGGTGACTTGGATGCGGAGGTGAAAAGCACCTTGTTCAAATTTGCAGATGACGCTAAGATGTGGGGAGAAGTGAACATGCTAGAAGAGAGGAACAGGCTGCAACTAGATCTGGACAGGTTACAGAAGTGGGTGGATGAGAATAGGATGGGTTTCAATACTGACAAATGCAAGGTATTGCACCTGGGGAGGAAGAACCAGCATAATACCTACAGGCTGGGGAACATCCTTCTTGTTAGCACAGAGGCAGAAAAGGATCTTGGAGTCACTATTGATTCCAAGATGGACATAGGCCATCAATGTGGGAACGTGGTCAGGAAGACTAACCACACCTTGTCATGCATCCATAGATGCATCACGAGCAGGTCCGAGGAGGTGATCCTCCCCCTGTATGCAACATTGGCCAGGCCACATTTGGTGTATTGCATCCAGTTCTGGGTGCTGCATTTCAGGAGGGATGTGGACAGCATTGAGACAGTCCAAAGGAGGGCCACTCACATGATCAGGGGGCAGCAGGGTAGGCCCTACGAGGAGAGGCCATGGGATCTGAACCTGTTCCGCCTCCACACGAGAAAGCTGAGAGGGGATCTGGTGGTCATCTATAAACTTCCCAAGGGGGACCAGCAGGCAATGGGAGAGTCCCTGTTCCCCCAAGCACTACCAGGAGTAGCAAGGAATAATGGCCACAAGTTGACTAAGAGTAGATTCAGGCTAGACATCAGGAAGCACGACTTCACAGTCAGGGCGGCTAGGATCTGGAAACAACTTCCAAGGGAAGTGGTGCTCGTTCCTACCCTAGGGGTCTTCAAAAGGAAGCTAGACAATCACCTAGTTTCCGTCATTTGACCCCAGCATTCTTTCCTGCCCATGGCAGGGGGTCAGACTTGATGATCTGTTTAGGTCCCTTCTGACCCTACCAACTATGGAACTACCTGAAATTTAGCTAGTATATTAGAATTATGCTTTTTCAATGTGTATTCAAAGGGTCCTCGAGCCCTTTCTGTTTTGCTCAAGGTGTTTTCCTCTAAAATCTCTTTGCTCTATGACCCCCAATTTTCTCTCCCTATGATCAATAATAACAATCTATTACAGCTTGCCCAACTGTAAATTATTGAGGGAAGAGGGGAGTGAGCAGCTTTTGGCCCTCTTTGCTCAGCTGAGCTGAGGGCAGTTTGACTGTGCATTAATTAGCAGAGTCCTACTTCAGTTTCTCCTGGGTGGTTCCAGGCTACAAGGAGCATGTAGATATATTACCAAGAGGCAAAGCTCCCCCAAGGTTTGCACAGAGCCCTAACTGAGACCAACACCTGGGTGGTGGCAGCATTACCCCAGGCCTGCAAGGTTTGCTCCAGGAAGGGGGTCAGCTGGATTTAGGTGCCCCAAGGGAGAGACCCAAAGCATGGTTTTGGACCTGGGACAGTGATGTCGATAGCTTAGCATAGTAGCGCCCCCTACTATCACGCCACATGGACCAACTCTTTCTGTGTCTGATGAATGTATATTGACAAGTGACAGAGTAGAATTGAAGTTTCAAGAAAACAGGTGGTGAAGAAAGTAAGGCAGTGCCATATAAGATGGGGTGCACTAGCACCAGCAAACTGGAGAAGGCTGAGTATTGGGCATATCTGAGTTTTATTGTTTTCTGAAAAGCAAGTCAAAGATCGAAATGTTTGCCTGTCTAGTTCACCAGGATTTCTTTGTATATGTTCAAACACAGAAACACATTTGTGCTGTTAGGAATGTGGGGGCCATAAGTTACAAAATTCTTTCTGTGTAAAAGAAGTAACAAGGACTGTATCTAGAAGTGTTTTTAAAACTGTGGTCTGGGCATCTATTCTGCCGAAGAAAGAGAGTTTTGAGCAGGTAACGGATCATGTGAGGAAGCCTGCTTTCTGCCTCCAAAACTGATCAGTGCAATGTTCCCAATGATTCTATAATGTAAAATTTACAAACCACAGTAGAAGCAAGGGCTCCAGGCCACGCACCCACCCTCAGAGCCATAGTATCCGTCTCTTTTGCTTTATTTCAGTCTCCCAAGCCCAAGATTCTTTCCCTTTTAACTGCCTCATGTCCTGGTCTCAGGTCAGTCTTGCCTGGCCTACGGCCTGGTTTCGGCATTTAGGTTGCTGTCCTTCAGTGTCATAGTTCAAATCCTCTTGGAAAAAGTGAGCCTGAAATTTGAATTCCTGAAGCCTCTCTTGTCCTGCTTATATCCTACAAGCAATAGACTGCTGAGTAAAATGTGCAAAGATCACTCGCTAGTGGCAAAGAGTTTTTAGTTATTGGTTTTGGCTGTCTCTAATTCTGGGGGTTATGCTGCCCTTCTGTGTGTCGCTGCAGGAGCTGAATTGCAAAAGACTATACATAGGTACCTGTGGCCCAATGCTGTGTTGCTTCCATGCCTGCACAGCTGAGAAAAACCTGGTTGAGTAGGACAGAACATAACACACCTACACATGTACATGTTATTTAAGTTATTATATGGGGTGAGTTAAATGCATGCTGTTGGGTGAGTTAGACGCCCACAAACCACCATCCCTATGCCCACAAGCCCAGCAATAAATCCCAAGCACACCAGAAAATCTGTTATGTACGTCCGGGCCCTCAGATAGTACTGTATCTGCCCACCTGACCACCCTCACTTCTGTGTTTATACAATAAGGCCACTTCAATAGAGAAATAGACTGTGCATTTGAAAGACCTATGTAAATACCCTGCAGTAACAAAATTATTAATAGATTCATAGATGCATAGATTGCAAGGCTGAAAGGGACCTCAGAAGATCATCAGGTCCAGCTCTCTGCACCAGGCAGGAAAGACAACTACGGTTAGGTGACCCCAGCAAGGTGACCCTAATGTTAAGCCTGAAATAGTCTTTCAGGATTTTATGGCCATTACTCCTGGTTATCCTCAAGGGCGCCCTGGTGAACAGTTGTTCACCGAGCCCTTGATATATGCCCCTGATGTAGCAGTAAGCCTCTATCAAGTCCCCTCTCTTTTTCTCTTTTTCAGGCTGTGGAGTCCCAGGTCCCTCAGCCTTTTCTCACATAGCTTGCCATTCAAGTCTCTGATCATATGGGTGGCCCTTCATAAGAAATCCCCCTGCAACCACAGACCCCTGATGGTGGCTTAGTGTCCTACACTGGAACCAATCAGAACAATCACCCAACAACCACAGCCTATACTCAACAAATATCAAACCTTGAGAGAAATATTCCCAGCCCCTCCACTACTGACCTGCATACAACTCCCTAATCTTCCCAACTCATCATCAGAAGCAAACTCTCCACTGCTCAACAGACATCAAATGGAATATACCCTTGTCTTGACAAGTATACTTAACCTGTCTGCGCATCTCCACTGCCATTACTATCAACACTCCCCCCAAAACAAAAACAAACAAACAAAAATCACTAAAAACAACCCCCCCACCCCCACCCCTGCATTAAAATACCTGGTTCCTACACATGCCTTTCCCAAAATGTGATATACCTGATCCAATGTACCAAGTCCCTTCATGGGACCTACATGGGTGAAACTGAACAGCAACTAGACACCAGAATAAACCCTTACAGAAGAAAATCTAAATGACAGAGACATACACACATCATTAGGAGCACGTCTCACAGAACAACCCCTCCTTCTTTGACCCCATTATTCTCACGCCCAAGAGAATTTTCCCTAATGCTTTTAAAAAGAGGATTTAGGAAGAAAAAATCATAAGCTGGCTAGACACTAAGAACTAAGGACTAAACATTGATATTGGGTTGATGGCACATTATATTCTATCCAGCTCCTGAACTCTTAGCTGAGAATCAACCCTTCTTTTGATAGGCTTCAACTTCCAAGTAAACAGCTTTACCTTCTGCTTATTTCTGTCTAATGCCCATGAACATTTTTCTCATCCCTTCCTCTGGCATAAGTGCGGGCATTTGGGCTTGTTAGGGGAAGATTAAATCAATTCAAAACGGCTGCCCAATATCAGGTAAGTCAGGATGGGGGTGGCTAGCCAGGTGGTTGGAGGTCCAGCAGGCTGCAGGGAATCGGGGGTCTGCAAGGGAATGAGGGACAGGCATCACCGGTGGGTGAGGTGGGAACAGGTGTGACCCATGGGTTGGTGGGGCAGGTGTGACCTATGAGGGTGGGGGAGTAGCAGCTCACTGTCACTGGGCACATCATTTACTGCGGAGCAGACTCATTCTCTAGTTAACAAACATCTTGCATCTACACATGTGGCCCTATTAGGCTGCAGAAAATGAATTAACTTCAGAGCAGGGTAGTATTTGTAAACACAAGTCCTACCCTGCTGCAGAGATTTTTAGTGTGCTGCAGAGCACATATAGACACTGACTAAACTGGCTGCCTGCCCTGCACTGGAGCCCTGCACGGGAGCATACTCGAGCCCCAGCCAGCCCCTTCGCAGCACAATGAGCCAGGTCAAAGTAGTCCAAGGCTGGTAGACTGCCCCCTCAGCATCCCTGCCAGATGCGGCTACTCCGACCCGGCTCAATGTGCTGCAATCCCAGGCACATGTTCAAATGGTGCTCCCAGGACCAATAAACTCCAGCACACTATGCACAGCAGTTTTTTGCTGCATGCCAATAGCATATGTACATACACCCACTGACTCTTTGTTTTTAGTAAACTAAAATCTAAAATTGCAGGATGATGGCTGGACAGGCCATGGAGTATGTAATGTAAAGAAGTTTTCAGTCTCTGGAAATAGATGAGGGCCCACTAGCTCTCTCTAGTCCTGCATCTTCTCTGTGAGCAAAAAACTCCAACTACTGGAGCTGTCAGTTTATTACTTTCCCCTAAGCATTAATTTGGAGAAAGCAAACAGAAGAGAACCCAGGCTGCTTTGTTGTGCAACTTCCTTAGAGGACCTGGCAGCGGCTCCCTTTTGGCCCCCAGTCCCCTCTGAATCTCAAGAAGTTTTAAAAAGACCTTTTCAGTCCCAACCCTATTAGATAGTATTTGCAACATAAAGAAAAGGAAGGGAGACTTGTTAAATCTGATTATTTAGAGAAATGATGCGAAACATGTTAGTGGGTTTTTGTGCCTGGTATTAGGATTTGATACATTTATGGAAGGGATTTACATGATTGCATTGCCTCTAATACAAGGAGCCAGTGTTCAGAAACCCAGGAGGTCTCTTCAAGTCCCCCACTCCTGTATGTATTGTTACTGGAATGGAAAGAGTTGATATACGTGGGTTTGGGTTAATGTTTTGTGGGTTGGATTAACTGATTATGTGTATGCCAATAGCATTCCCCCTGTTAAGAGCAGGAATTAGCAGGTATTTCTGTGGAAACCTAAAATGTCATTACTTTATCATACAGCAAGGCTAGCTCAAATACAGGGTGTGGACTTAAATTAGGAGAAATTATTTGGTCTTTCAAGTATTCTTTTGTGTAAAACTATTAATCTAGAGTGTAAATCTCTTTGAGGCAGGGTCTGCCTCTTATATATATAGTGTGTGCTTTGTCTACTTTCAATGTCTAAGTCAATGTGGATCCAATATCAAATAGGTACAGCAGATGCTAGGTTCATGAAAAAAGAAAAGCATAAAATATTACTTTTATTTATTTTTCACTAATAAACTAGGAGGGAGGGCATCAGGTGAATTCCCATATTCCTCTAAAACAGAGAATTACTTTTATTTGTTCCATTATTTTATTGGATTTAGTATGTTTCAGAGGGATGTTTCAGATGCAAAGCTGGGCTCTCACAGAAGACTTAAGACATCCCTGGTTTTTGACAAAGGATTTTATGCAGTGAAATTCAAGAATTTGACTCTAAAGGAAAGGGTTGGTAAGAGAATTCAAGTATATAAACAGTGCATCAGTTTGGGATTGAATTTTTAAATCAACACAGAGAAAGCAGTACTGGAACTGCCTTCCAACAGAGGCAAAAATTTCATGAGTATTAGGAAGGTGTGTGATAAGGAAACTTCATATAGGAAAGCGCGTGATAAGGAAGGTGCTTATTAAATGAATGGTATACCATATAGTTTCCTGGACTCAGTGGTACTAAGGGGTCTATTATGGTTCTTGCTCCTGTAATATGTATAAAATTAAGAATAGGGTGGAAGAGGGAAAGCAAAAGGAAGAGAAAAACTATTCTATAAATTGCTTTCGCAGTGTTGTGTATGCACAGAAACTGCAGCTACTCTTGCCTTTGTCCCATTCTCAGAAGCACCTGCAGAAGTAGAGCGTATATCAGGAGCTGCATGATGATGATGACAATGCATGTTTTCTTTTGCTGACATATTGCTATCCTTCCAAAGAAACCTTATATTAACTTTCAGTGTAATTTTAATGGGAATAAAGTAGGAATCTAAGCTTGGCATTCTATTTTTATGGTCACGTAAAGGGCATATTTACCACTCTCAAACACAAGGGGAATGTTATTCCTGAATGTATAGCCAGGTGCGCATGGACAAATATGTATGTGTTCAGAATAGGAGCTACAAATGAGGGACAGAACTCCCTTGTTTTGTGACTAGAACAGTCACCCAAGGGACAGGTGGTGCTGCATTATAGGCCTCTGTCATCTACATTTGAAATTGTGATACCCTGACTTCCCAATATAGCACTCTAACCACTACACCACAGGTCAGATATTGGGCATCCCTTTCTCTGGTGCTCCTTTGAAGCTGGATTACCTGGGGAGACACAAGAGGGAGGTGAGAGAAATAAAGCAGAGCCAGGGGAAGGAGCAAGGCAGAGAGGGTATGACTCAGTGAGGTGGCTACTGGCCTGGAAGAGAGAGGGTCCTGTGCCTGGACCCATGTTCCCAGCAAGGCACAAGTTTCACCCTTTACTGTACTCCATCCACTTTTTGTAGTGACTGTTACTGACTCAGCTTCAAAAGGTTTGCTGGAGAAAGGAGTGGATTATGTCTGACCTTCAGTGAGGTGCTTGGAGTGCTGTGCTGAGAAGTAAAAGTGGCCTGGTTCAAACCCCTGGAACATTTCAGCATCCTGTGTGAGTGGCCCACCCTGACCTGTGGTGACAGTGCACTACTGGGAATCGAGGGAAACCCTGGTTCCACAGCCTCTAGTTGAGGGGGCACCTAAAACCTAAGACCTCCAGCATCTCAGATGAGTGCCATAGCAATTGGGCAAAAGAAGGGCCCACTCAGCCCTTTTCTCTTCCTGAGGCTAATCCTAGTAGTCAGCAGTTCTGGCAACACATATGGGCTATGGTCACTACTCGATCAATGCTGCTTTGTAGTTGTCCACACACATAGAACTGCATATCCAGCAAAAAAACCCTGTTTCAAAAATGCCAAGTGGACAACCAAAATGTGACCTCTTTGATGACCATAAAATAATAAAATGCTACCATACTGTGCATTTGTGCAAGGTAGCCAGCTCCATTTAATGCATGCTAAATGTGTCCAAATAAGCAGTTAGTGCAGTATAGTTAGTATGTTGTAAATTCACATCCTAGATGGACCTTCCTCAGGCAGAGAAGCCTGTATCATCAGAACTGAGTATGAGATACCATGTTGATTGGTTGATAAAAGGAAAACAAAACAAAACTATTAATTGATGAAGAAAGGACTTCCTTAAATTTCACCAAAAAGTGTTAGACAGAACATATATCTTTCTGGTTTGGTTTCATGACCATGGCTGACTATTCCTGGTAAGTTAGTCATTCATAACAGTGTTCATTGATATTTTTTGTCTCTCTCTTGTTTGCAGATTTCTTAATCTCTTTGGGACACTGCTGCTTGGATGGGATGGGTACAACTAACCAGACTTGTGTGAAGGAGCTAGTGTTGCTGGGATTTTCAGATTTCCAAGAAATGCAGACCCTGCTCTTTGTTCTGGTGTCTATCTCTTATGTGGCAGCCCTCACAGGGAACATGCTAATAGTATTCCTTACTCTAAGGGACCCTGCCCTTCATACCCCCATGTATTTCTTTCTTGGGAATTTATCCTTTCTGGAGGTCTGCTATACATCTGTAATCCTCCCCAAGATGCTGGTGGATCTACTGTCAGGCACCCCAACAATCACTTTAACAGGCTGTGGGTTTCAGATGTTTTTCTTCAATATCTTGGCTACTGCAGAATGTTTCCTCCTCTCTGTTATGGCATACGATCGATATGTTGCCATATGCAAGCCCTTGCAATACACCCTTATTATGAGTCGTAGAATCTGTGCTCAGATGTCTGCCTTTTCATGGAGTTTTGGCATTTTACTGGCTATTTGGCAATTTTATTCAATATTTACAAAGCCCTTTTGCGGGTCAAACAAAATCAGCCATTTCTTCTGTGACATTGTCCTTGTGATGCAGTTGCCTTCTGCAGATACCTACACGAATGAAGTTGTTGTTACCACCCTTGCTGTGCCTATTGGAATCATCCCATTCCTGCTTATCCTCTTGTCCTATGTCCTTATTATCTCCTCTATTCTCAAGATGCCCTCAGCTGAAGGCAGACACAAAGCCTTCTCTACCTGCTCCTCACACCTCATTGTGGTTTCTCTTTTCTATGGAACAGGAACAGTTGTTTGTTTGCAACCTAGTTGGGCCCATACTCAGGGCAATGACCGGTTCTTTGCCCTAATGTATACAGTGATGACACCCGTGTGTAATCCCATTATTTACAGCCTACGGAACATGGAGATTAAAAGTGCCTTCAAAAAATCAATTGGCAGGAAACTGTTCCCTCATATCAAGTCTTTAAAAGGATTCTGATATTGAAACATTCTGAGCTTGAGATAAAATGGGAATGGAAAATGTTGAATTCTTATTTTGTCTGAAATAGAAAATGTATCCTTACTTGCAGTGTCTGAAATAGAAAATGTATTGTTACTTGCAATGTCCTATATTTCTTGTTCTCACTCAAGGGAAAATCGTGAATAACTCCATTCTCCTGACACTCACAGCAGTGTCGATATATGAAACATTTAACTGGAATACTGTGACCAGTCCTAGTGCCCACGCACTTACAGAACATGTAGGAAATCTGGAGCGATGTTGCAGCTATGGTAGGGATATCAACTTTGAATTTCAGAAGGAATTTGTCGGTTTCAGAATTTGTTTCAAGTCATTATGAAGATCAAAAGAAAGGTTCTATTTGGTTTGGCTTTCTTTTGGATGACTAGCCATAAAAAAGAGTACCATCCCAGAATTGCTGTTTAACTGGTGACAAAAGCATGTCCCTATAAAATGTTAAATCCAGTTACAAGTACCTGGTTTGATCCAGAAAAAAAAAATGCATTAAATCCTCCATTCCTCATATCAGTATTCTTCCTCGTGAAGCTAAGAGCAAATTTCCTCACCTCTTTCCATCTGTCTGGCCAAAATGTCCTCCTGAATATTATGAAGTCTTCCAGAAAAATAGATATCAACCTCCAAAATGGGAGCTTTTCAGTAGATCAGCATTTCTGATTTAAAAGGAAAAAAACTAGCCAAGGACTAGCTATAAAATTAGCCAAACACTAGCTATAAAACATGCTAACAAGAGACTGAATCGGCCATATCTGTTTTTCTTTTTTCAAGTGAAGCCTGAATAAAGACATGAGCGGAAATAAATGTTTTCACTTAGCAAGCAAATTCATAAGAAGTGATAGCCTCCTTGTTAACTGAGTTCAAAGTTATTAATCCACCTATTAGTTTGTAGGGGGGACACTCGTCAATAATATGTGACATTGTTTTCACCTCTCCACAAGAGCCCAATGTATTAGCGCTTAGGCCCCAATGGTGGAGGTCAGCTGTGCAGGGGCCTTTGCCTGTCCTGAACCTGTTTAGCAGAGACCACTCTTACCATGTTAATTCAAAGGCAGCAAGTTGATGAATGGGGTTTGTTACAAGGAACTTATTTGTGACTTCCCATGTTTCCCATTCCTTGATCCAAAAAATATCTTCAGACAGATTTTGATCCAGGAGGTTGCTTCATAAAGGGTTCCATGAGGAAAGGAGGGTTTGGGTGGATTAAACATATCATTGTAAAGTGGTAGGTGAGATCCAGCACAAACGGAAGCCAGGGGAGGGGAGTTGAATGGAGCATTCCAGTTATGATACACATGGTTGTGTTCAGCTGGGTGTCAACAAGATGTGTGTGTGATGACCTTTGCCAAACAGGTACAGAGCACTCTGCTACTGCATATGATAGGGCAAGAGCTGAGGTCCAAAGCGTTGTGGCTACAGATCCCCAGGTTGATCCAGCAAGCGTGGCTAGCATGTTATTTTGGGATTTGACCTTTGCTGCTGTTTTCTTGAAATGTTCCTGCAAGATCAGGGTTCTGTCTAAAGACACTTCCAAATATGTTAGCCATGGATCATGCTTTAGTCTCTGGCTACCCACGTAGATGTTAAGATCTGTTTTGGTGCTGGCATTGTGGAGGTGCAATACACTGGATACAGGACTCGGCATGAGCCATCATATGGTGCAGTAGTCTGCCAGCTTCGTCACACCTTCATTCAGGTTTTGATCCAGTGTATGGAAAGATGGAGCTTTAATGGCACAGCTGATATCATCAGTCTAGATGAACTTGCGGGATGTGATTGTTGGTAGATCATTCGTGTATAAGTTGAATAGAGTTGGGGCCAGCACTGAGCCCTGTGAAGTCCATTGGACTGTCTCCTCCATGAGCTTGTCCCGTGCCGAAAGTGGACTCTGAATCATTTTTTACAAAGAATTGTTTCGATGACTGTAACAACCCAGCTTGGAAGTACTTTTGACAGCTTTAGAAGCAGGCCAGTGTGTCGTACTGTATTGTAGGCAGCTATGAGGTCCAGTGGCACTATGCTTAAAAATGAATGTGATGTATTTTTTATCACAGAGACTCTTCAAGTAAAGGATGGATGGATGCTTTCCTGACAGATGAACTCTAGTTCCACAGCAATTTCTTGTAAGACACCTGAGAATCACTAGCTGGGGTTCTATTGCTGTTGGACACCACGGTGATTTAACACAAAGCCCACAACTCTCCTCTCCCTACCCTGCCTCCCCCCTCACCAGCATTAAAATATGAAACTCTAGTGGAACTTCACTTAAAAAAAAGATTCCAGGTTCTTCCAATTGAAAGCCTTTTATTTCAAGTCTTTCATTTTATGTTAATAGATTCAAGGCAAAATAAAACTAATCTTCATAAGACTGATGAGAAAGGTGACCTTTTAGGTTGACCATATGCTTGGTGATGTATGCCTGTATTTTAAAGTAATATTCTTTGGAATGCAAACTCTTTCATTAAAGAATGCCATAGTTTTTGTTATGCCTTTGCAGAATGTTAATATTGCAAAAAATGCAGGAATCTATTTTGGCCACTTACATGTGGCTGTAGGATCAGATTTTAACAGATGATGATCATTTGTTAACAAGGAATATGATGTTAACTAGTGGATAAAATGGGAATTCTTGTGAAGAAAGTACTTCATTAAATTCTCCTGCAAGTACTACACACAACATGTCTGTTTGGATTACTTTCATGACCATAGCTGACTATTCCTGTTAAGTTATTCACTATTAAATTATATGCTGTGCTTCTGCATATTGTTAATACTATAAACATATATAGGAGTTCACTTCAGCCAGGTATGAGCTTTAGTGATCATATTGCGCCCAGAAGGTTTTGAACATCATAGTTCCAGAAAAAAAAGTACAGAGGAGTAAGAGGGACCCCTCTTTCTAGTCCAGTTTTATGCAGTTATGGCATGTTCCTAGTTACCAACATAAAGGCTACATAGCTGTGCTACGGGGTGTTGGATTGGGGACATTATGAATAGGAAAATCACTCATTACAACAGTCTGAGATGTGAAAGGGACTGGAACCAACACTACTAATGGGATTTTTTTTGTTTCCAAACTGCAGCCTTATAGAACAGTAAGCATTTTTGATAGGCTTCTTACACAAAATGATGTGGCTAGAAAGGAGCATGAGTGAATGTTCAGGTAGCAGCGCCCTTTGTAGAGATATTGATCGTTAAACTAGTCATTACGAAGATGTAAATATATATTTTTTACTTTACCCCTTTTTATAATTCCAGAATCTAAGGGTGGCACTTAATACCAAATGACTTTATTCTCAATATTACTGCTAATATGTCTATAGCCTGTTAAGAGTGGGCCCAGGACTATGTCAGGTGCTCACAATGTGTTGGAGCTACTGTAGTCTGTCCCTATTACAATGCTTTGCTATGATAGCATCTTCTCAGCTTGCCCCTGCTGAACATCTGACCCACAGATACTTGTGGCCATTTCCTCAGGCACCTGCTGAAATAGATGATAAAAAAAAAAAATGTACTTCAGTTTTAAATCTGAGGTACTTATTGGTCCAAGCTCCGTTTTTATATAGCAGTTGACAGAACACCGCAGACATCCTCCTCATTTATAGCATTGCTTGATGAAGAATCTATATGAATTCCACCTTCACACATTTTATTCTGGCCCTGACATGTGTACACCATCAGGTGCTGAGGCTGCTCAGTCTTCCATGGTAGCAAGTAGCATTATATCTTACCTATGGCATCTGCACTTTTAGCCAGCTGTGCTAAGCATTTTCCATGGCCATGAAAGTTACAACACACAGTTATCTGATTTATGAAAGCAAAGAAAAAAAAAATCCTGGAAAGCTGTCTTTCTCCCCAGATATGCACTGGAGGCTGGAGAGGAGGAAGACATCTTGTCCGCAATTATGGATGATTAGTTTGGGATTTACACGCACACCAAAACTAACCAGATCGGAAACATGGAGTTCATCTCAGTGTAACAGAAATAAAGAGTGCTGTTCTCAAGGGATGATCAGCCATGGTGTGCAAACTTCAGGGTGAACAGGGGATGTGTTTGGAGTCCCAAACGGTGGGGAAAGCGGTGGTGATAACCATCTGAAAATTCATAAACCTCAATTGTCTCCAGACCATTGCCAACCTCTTGTATGGGAGGAAGTCAGATGCCAGGAATGGTGTCAGGAAGGTCTGTCTGACCCTCAAAAACTAGTAGGTGCTTGCCTCTCAAGACCTTTTTGTAAGCCCGAAGTATCAAACTCATCTGGCCCTTCTTACTAAATCTATTTCAATATTTAGCTATTTTACAGGTGTGAATATATAAGGTGTTTTCTTAATATCTATCTATCTGGCCCTGCTTACTAAATCTATTTCAATATTTAGCTATTTTACAGGTGTGAATATATAAGGTGTTTTCTTAATATCTATCTATCTGGCCCTGCTTACTAAATCTATTTCAATATTTAGCTATTTCACAGGTGTGAATATATAAGGTGTTTTCTTAATATCTATCTATCTATCTATCTATCTATCTATCTATCTATCTATCTATCTATCTATCTATCTATCTATATTAATGTGTTTTCTCTCCACCCCCTCCACCTCTCCCCACTGAGGCTAAGCTAAGCCCTATTTCCTGAAATTTTTGGCCATTTATGTTCTGTCCTATCTCCATTGAGATATGTGTGATATGTTTCTGGAATGAGAGAGTGTAAATAGTCACTTTTAAAGCACTCACTGCAATTTTCTAGTAGATCAACTGATAAAGATCATGTGCATAAAGATGTTCAATACTTGTTACTATTCAAAATACCAAGAACGCTCCATGGAGGAGCCACCAGCTGAGGTCACCAGTGGATAATGGCATGAGAGCTTCAGAAGCTCCTGACAGTACGTAGCCCTGAGCTTTTATATTGTTGGGGCCAGCACAGGGCAAGTTTTTATACTGCTGGGGCCAGCACCAGACTCTAGCTCCTCCTGCCTGCAGATCTGAGAGGAGCTGGGCAGAGTCATTTTTCCCCAAGTGGCAAAACTTGTCCCACACTAAAGTGTATGTCGAGGCACATCTACTGTGGCAAAAATCCCAAGCAAAAATTTGTGCCACTTCTATTTGAACTGCTGCAAGTGCCTATATGTGTGGACATGCCCCTGGGGACTACTCCTTTTCTCTCTGTCCATCCTGGGAGCTTCTCTTCCTGTCTGCACTGGACTACTTTTGTGACACTCACCACATCTCTCATAGCCTCTCTTTTTTTTGTCTTCAGGCTGCTTCAGCCATACTAGCAAAAAAAATGTTGCAGGCTAAAATCCAACGCTCCCAGCTTCTCCTTTGGCACGAGAATAAATTACCTATGAGAAGAATATGCCACCACATAGATACTTCCATAATTTTTTCACAAATTTGTTTCTCTCCTCTGTTACTGGCTTTCCTCTAGGCCTATTAATGTCACTTAAGTTCAATTTTTAAGGATATTAGCTGTCTAATTACACACATACTTACACATATATAAAATTTTTATTTTATATTATAGCATGATAAATAGGCATCACAGTATAATACTTGGCTGATTTCAGAGGAGCTTTTTCATAGACCGTCTTTCACTTTTGGGGTAGATCCTTGACTACCTGGTGGTTGAAATAACCCAATATATGACTAAAGTATGCAATATTGCAATATTTATAGACAATGTTATGGTAAAGGATTTGGGCTTTAGGTAAGTCACAATGCCAGATCCATAAAACAGAGTGACTACGATGAGGTGGGAGGAGCAGCTGGAGAAGGTTTTTCTCCTACTCTCAGCTGATGGTATGTTGAGGATGGTTTGCAGAATACTGGCATAGGACACAAGGATGAGCATGAAGGGCACCATAATGAAGATGATAGTGGTTCATAGATTCATAGATGTTAGGGTCGGAAGAGACCTCAATAGAGCATCGAGTCTGACCCTCTGCATGGCAGGAAAGAGTGCTGGGTCTAGATGACCCCAGCTAGGTGCATATCCAACCTCCTCTTGAAGACCCCCAGGGTAGGGGAGAGCACCACCTCCCTTGGGAGCCCATTCCAGACCTTGGCCACTCTAACTGTGAAGAAGTTCTTCCTAATGTCCAGTCTAAATCTGCTCTCTGCTAGCTTGTGGCAATTATTTCTTGTAACCCCTGGGGGCGCCTTGGTGAATAAAACCTCACCAATTCCCTTCTGTGCCCCTGTGATGAACTTATAGGCAGCCACAAGGTTGCCTCTAAACTTTCTCTTGCAGAGGCTGAAAAGGTCCAGGTTCTCTAGTATTTCCTTGTAGGGCTTGGCCTGCAAGCCCTTAACCATACGAGTGGCCCTTCTCTGGACCCTCTCCAGGTTATCCTCATCCCTCTTAAAGTGTGGCACCCAGAATTGCACTCAGTACTCCAACTGCGGTCTGACCAGTGCCCGATAGAGGGGAAGTATCACCTCTTTGGATCTATTTGTCATGCATCTGCTGATGCATGATAAAGTGCCATTAGCTTTTCTTATGGCTTCGTCACACTGCCGACTCATGTTCATCTTGGAATCCACTAGGACTCCAAGATCCCTTTCCACTTCCATGCCTCCAAGCAGGTCATTTCCTAGGCAGTAGGTATGCTGGACATTTTTCCTCCCTAGGTGCAGCACTTTGCATTTCTCCTTGTTGAATTGCATTCTGTTGTTTTCCGCCCGTATGCCCAACCTATCGAGGTCTCCTTGCAGCTGTTCCCTGCCCTCCGGCGTGTCCACTTCTCCCCACAGTTTTGTGTCATCTGCAAACTTGGACAGAGTACAGTTCACTCCCTCATCCAAGTCGCTGATGAAGACATGATGGCATAGTTGATGATTTAATTCCTGTAAGTGTTCACAAAGACAAGCTTCAGCAGTGGAGGCAGGTCACAGAAGAAGTGATTTATTCTATTGGGGCCACAGAAGGGCAATGTGAATATTGAAGTTGTCTGCCCTACACTGACCAGTACACCCATGAGCCAGGACACAGCTAAAAGCTGGAAGCAAACTCTCCGACTCATTATGGTCATGTAGCACAGAGGGTGACAGATGGCCACATAGCGGTCATATGCCATGGCAGCTAGCACAAAACACTCTGTGATCCCTAAAAGGGCAAAGAAACTCATGTGCATGGCACAGCTCAAAAAGGAGATCCTGTTCTCTTTAGAAAAGAAACTCAATAGCATACTGGGGATTGTCGAAGAGGTGTAACTGATTTCCACACAGGACATATTTCTGAGGAAGAAATACATGGGGGAGTGAAGGACAGGGTCTACCAGGGTGATCACAATGATCAAGATGTTTCCCCCTAAATCAAAGCTGGGCATAAGAAGTACTAGGAAGAAAAGTGTGACTTGGACTTCGAAGATGTTTGAGAAAGGCTCAAAGAAGTGTGTCACAACTAAGCGGTTCTCACCAGCCATTTTCCATTCTTGCTTTCCATCTGTAGAGATAATAAAATCATCATGAACTAATAAGGTAGATGAACTGCCACAGGCAAAACTAGGACAGGGTGCAGGTGGTGTGGTGCATTGTGACATAACACAATACATACTTCTTTCTGTGATTAAAAGGAAACAAAAAGCTTTACTAACATGCTGGAGGCCAAGGGCTATAACTGTTACTTCCAGTCTTGCCGTAGACAATATTGCTCCCTACACCCCAACAGGAATCACCTAAACACTCCATCATGGCCCCAAACTGCACTTCACTTCTCTTTATGCATTGCCCCTGCCTCCACTGTCCACTGTTATTCCACATATCTCCACAATCAGCACTACCTCATCATGCCCCTAACCCATAAAAATCCACTGTCTCATGCTGCAGTGAGTACTACCCTGCCCCTTCACTGCCCTCACAGACCCACTGTATCCTGCACAGATTCATCCCCATCATGCCTCACCCCTTTGGACCCTTACCATCTCCCTCACACCATCCCCTGCCCCTCTGAAGGTTCGAACTTCATTGTGGCCCCTCAAACCCGCTGTGACTCACACAATCCCACTTCCTCTCAAGACCCCATTTTACCCCATCCCTCTGCAACCCCAAACCCCATCTTCTCCTCACTTCTCACCCCATAATAAACCAACAATTCCTCACCTCTCTACTCCACAGCCCTCCCTCCCTGCAAAAACACCCTGGTGACTGCTCTAGACCCTCATGTTCCCTGGAACACACTTCTTTACTCAGGGAGATTGACCCCTCTCATCCACCTATGTCTGACTATATGTCTCGTTGTACCCCTGGTTCAACCTCTTGCAGCATCCATCCTCTCCTGCAAGAAAGAACTCAGGAAAAGGTCACTGCAGCAACTTAACTGTTTGCTTCAACTTTGCAATCCCTCCTGCCACTGCACAGCTCCTCCTGCCTTCAGTCATGCCTCTACGTTTCCTGTCTCTGACTTGCTGTGGGTTTGAATCACTTAGGAACAAGGCCTCCCACTACAGGTTCTTAGGTATCAGGACACCTTTACTGGACACACTGGGAGTGAGTAGAGAAACATTATCAAGAGTAGGTAATAGACTGAATAGTTGTAGAAGAAAGAATAGTTTAATTAGAGGAAGATTAAGAAAGAGCCCACACAAAATAGATAATAAAGAGGCATGAAGTCAATTGACACCCTCAGTTCTATCTGAATAGAAAGGCTATTGTCCCTGTTGAGTAGTTTGTTTTAAACACCTGTTGGAGCAGGACTGCACCAGTAACCTCCCCCCACCTCTGGACCAAACCATCACATCCCCCGGGGTCTACTCTTTCCACTTAGTTCAGAAGGAAAATTCTAACATGCATTAACAAGGATCACACAGGCCCATTTTAATCACAATAGCAGTAGCTACAAAAATCTTTATTCAAAGGAAGATGAAATACCAGCCAAGATTTCCAGAAGGATATTCTATTCAATTAATCATTCCAGCTAATGATAAAAATAGATATTCCCTTTGCATTTTAATATTCTTCCTCTACCTTACGATGCTTTACACCAGTGGAACGCAGATGTTATTAAAGAAATTGCTCCCAATTTTGCTCTCTCACAGTGAAAGTAGGATCAGACTTTTTCTTCATCCACATATTCTTATGCTTTAACTATCTGCTACCTGCTCTCTGTCTCTCCCTAATAGTACACACCAGATATCACATTAATAAAACAAGGGATTTGGCTCAGAAAATTTCAGTGCAGTTTAAAGTATACCTGTATTACATAGATTTGAAAATCCCAGCTCTTAATAATAATCCCTGTATAATTCCTCAGATCAGTGTTATTCTAAGAAAAGATTATCACTCATCAGGGAATAATTCTGTTACACTCTTTTCAAGTGTGTGCATTTTTTTTTTTTATGAATACTAAATTAATCAAAGTTATTTGACATCAGAATCAGGCAATCATGTCACTGATGGATTTGTTCCTACACTGCTCTGCACTGACAATGTCAATGTATTATTGACTGAAGAAGGTGAATGGCAATGACTAAATAAAATTAAAGGAAAATTAACACTACATTTTTAAATATATGTTTTAGCATAATCAGATTTTCAATCATACCTGTTGCTAGAAGATTACATTCAGTAATTCTGAGGAAGCCAATACTCAGCACACAAACATTTTAGTTCTTGTGTGTGTCCTGTGGGACCAGCTCTCTCATGAATCCTTGTAAGTGCATGACACAATAATATTTTTAATATTTTTAATTCTCTCTCTTATTCCCTAACCTCTAAACAAGGGCTTATGGAAAATTGTCCACTGAAGTGGGAAATTGGGTTTTCAATTGTACCATTTTTTTTATTTTCTGTTTTGGAAATTGGAACAACGTTTAGCTCTAAAATACTGCAGTTTCTAGTAATTTTCAGATTTTTACCTGTTCAATATTCAGAATTCTCCATTGTTTATTCATACTCTTAAATATATATTTAAAAATCTTCAAATGTTCATGTTATAAATATTATTTTAATTATTTTTTCTTCAATTCTCCGCCCCACACCCTAAACACACTTACATGGAAACAAACAAACAAACAAACAAAAAAAATGCAGAACAATATTTGAGCAGTTCCTTTAATCTGAAAATATTTACATAAATTCTGCTCTCAGACTGGTGTAATTAGTGAAGAAATCTGCTGAGGTCAGTGTACCACAGCAGGCCTCAGGAACCCTTTTGTTATTAAGGTTTTGAGCACAGATATTATAGTGTTTATTCAAAATAGTGTGACAGCTGAAATTATGTCTGTGTGATAAAGGTGCTTGCTGAAGGCTCTATGAAGATTAGACCAAGTGTTTGTTTTTTTTTTCTGTATTTGTTTAGATATTAAGCTAAATGTTGTTGCTAAGAGCCTAATTAAAGTTTAAGATGTAGTAAGGCCTTGTATAAAGTAAAGCTTAGTAAATTTAGCAAAGCATTTAAGTAGTAAGGCCCTGTGGCATAGTTAAAATTAACCTTATCAAAAGGAATGCAAGGCTTGTACTACTATTGGTCAGTCTAAAGACAGTTGAAGTGAAAAGAATCTGGTGGCTGTAAGTTATCAGTACCATTCAGAAGCTATAAATTGGCTAAAACATCCAGAAATCATTCAGAAGGAAGATACAGCTCTGTGAAAAGGATTAGTTAGTGCTTGACCTGCATCAGTGGGCCCATGGACCTCAAGGAGCCCAAGGCCTGAATACCAGGGTCCTTCCAAGTACCTCATGAACAGCACTGATCAGGGATGCCTGACTTTGCTGAGATTTATGGAAAGAGAAACCCGTTGTACATCAGGCATCAGAGGGGATTGCCAATAAGTTGCCAACACAAATTATTCTTGTCTGTCATTGTTTGTCTTGTTACTACATGTAGGTGTGTTTTTGTTAAGTCAATAAACCTTTCTTACCTTTCTACTCCCGACCATACTCTCAATGCCGAACCCTGTGCAGGAAGCTGAGATAAATAGTGCTACCAAAATACATTTTATCATTCCCAACTTACAATGAGGTTGTTTATGGCGAGGCCTTCAAATAGTTTTGATGTACCACTGCTCCCACTGGCTTCAATGAATGTAATTTCTTAGGGCAAAATGGGTATGTCTGCACAAGACTTTTGAGCACATTAGACTAAAAATATGCATTAGTGTGGTAGGAAAAGCCTGTGCTAATGTTCTAATGCACCGTAGATTTAGTCTAACGCATGTTAACATCACTAAAAAGTGTACATCTGTGCTAAAGTGCTAAAGTGCAGTAGCACCAATTACTGTGCATTAAATGTAATGTGTTCTAACTATGGTGCATTAATGAATGTGTAGACACACACAGTATGGGAGTATAATTAATAAAGGAACTTAAAGACCCAATAGGGACTTAAGCAGAACTGAAGCAACAGCATTCCAGATAGAGATTTTCAGAAATCTGACAAATTTCACCAGCAAATCTCTAAAACGTTGTAACTTCATGTGTCCAGAGTTTCTGTCACTTTGCCTGAATTGAGCATTTTAATGCTTGTCTAATGTCTAAAGACAGTTAAGTTTTACAGACTAGCTGTTACTGATCATAAGTCATCTTTTGGGCCTGATCAAATAAGCGTGCTTAGACCACACTTAACAACCAGTTACAGAATATAATATTAATTTTGGCACTTACAACCACTATCACTCAAAAATAACAATGAGCGTAGTGCTCATGGAAGTTTCCTTAAGTTAACGACTGCATGTGAATACAGAAGGGTGAAATCAAGAGCCCAGGAACCCCCTTTTATTCCTATGCTCCTTTTTATTGAAAGAGTGTAACTAGCAAATCAATGAAGAAAGTAACATGGAGCCAGAGGTAGTACAGGTAGGATGGTGCTTGACTCTTGGTGCCTCTACATGTGACACTCCATTGCCATAGCAACATACTACAGTGATGTAGCATTGGAGGGCACAGACGACAACTCTGCAGCTATGTCACTGTGTTAACACGCTCCCTCAGGATAGCACATCACTATAGTAACATAGTGGCTAAAAATAACCGTGTGCCACTGGCATGGCACAGTAATGGCTGTTATTGCTCCTTCATGTAGTACAAATGATAGTGAAGTAACAACGCACTATAGGGGCACGTGTAGATGCACTCCCTGTGGCTCAAATTGGTTGCTATTTTGGAGGGAGCTATTGTTTCCCCTCTCATTTATACACTCTGAATTATAGTCACTGAACAAAGCTGCATAAACAGCCTTGGGCTGCCGTTTAGAGTTCTGCTTGCTCCAAATACCCTATTTGTTTGGCTCTCCTCTTCAAGGGGAGTGGCCAGTCAGAAGACATGATCCAGTAGTAGTCAAACAAATGAAATGTAATTCAGACTTAGCTGCAGGTCATCAGTAGCCTGCCAGGTACCTTCACATATGAATCTCGGGTAAGATGTTTTCAATAGCTATAGTTTAGATCTCTCTCCACTTGGAAATTGACTAACGTATATAACTGAGTTTGTACCAACTTCTAGGGATGAAAAAGCCCATTGCTAATGCAGGGTCTCTTAAATTAATCTGCTTCCAACAGGAACAGAATTTGGGATTTAAATAAGTGATAAATGCATTATTCAATTTGCAACCCAGCTTCTAAGATGGCAGCTTAATAAGGGTGGGAAGATAGGTGTCTCACTAGAGTATCGGAAAGGGTGCCCATCTTTTATCTAATAGCCTAGTTGTGGCAAAGTCACACAGGAAGTGGGTTCCGACTGTTTGAGAAGCCATATGAAGCCATACTACCCATTTGCAAGGAAAGTGGGCTAACCGATTGGCTAGGGTGGCACATTTATCACCTCTCCAGTTAAAACAGTGCTACCAGGCAGTCAAGAGTACGAGTCACATAATCATAAAAGTAGATCTGGAAAGGACCTGAGCAAGTCACCCTTTAATCAACACAGCAGCATCCCTATCTAAGCCATCCTAGATATATCACTGAGATAGAAGAAAGAAAAGAAAGAGCGTAGCTGGAACGTATGCACAGCAGAGCTTACTCTGTCCAAAAAGGAGCAGCAGCACACCCTCACAAAGGGCAGGTCTTATTCACTCCATGAAAAGGCAGTGCTTTGAATCATTTTCAATCTAGATTAAAATATTTTAAAGTCAGAAGAATAGTAAAACCATAGATTTTCTCCCAGTAATCGCGGTGTCAAGACCACATGTTATTTTTGAATATGTGATAACATCGTGGAAATACCAGGCTATGATGAAACACACAAAGGTATCCCTTAATCTTAACAAGGAGGAATGCCATTTACCTGGACATATTATGTAGGTCATATTTTATTCAGTTTATATAATAGTCACAGCATAACTTGAATTAATAAAAACACAGGAAGCTGGTCATATAAAATGAGGCTCCTACAAAAACTGATCAAATTATAATCAGAAGTGTGCAAAACAGCAAGTATTCATTTGGGATTTGGATTCAGCCGATTCGGGGGGAAAGTGATTCAATTCGGTGATTTGAATCACTGTTCCGATTTGATTCTGCTGAATCTGATTTTGAGATATGGCAGCGACGAATCTCTAAATCTCTGAACCAGCCAAGCCAGGCCCATCCCCTGCCCACTCTCCCAGCCCGGCAGTGGCTGCCCTGTCCAGCCCAGCTAGGCAAATGTTCTGAATAGTCATTTGAGTAAGACTGAAACTTCCTCTGTAGACGGCAGTGAAATTCCTGGTCCATGGACAATCCAAGTTTGTTTATTTAGGATTCCAAAAAAAAGCTCGTTTGCCGTTCACTGGGTGGGGATCCAAATCACTCCCTTTCATTTCACATCAAGAGCCACTTCTCCTTTTTGTTGTAACAATTACAAACAAGTGGTCATCTCAAGTTTCCTGACGTGCATTCTTTTTCTGTATCACATTAACTCAGTCCTTCAGAGCAGAGGCAAATATAGAATGTTATCTTCTTGTTGCAAAAGGTTTTACCAGTTGCCCTAATGGGCAATCTGTATGAAATGCTTGCCTCACCAGTGATACATCACATACTCTGAGTCTAGCTAGAAGTATGAAGACTCTGTCACACATACAAGTTGTGTCACTAACTGCTTCCATTACATTTCTGTCACATTATTTTTCACACTCTTGGCAGCATCTTCCTTTCCCTCCATGTTCAGTTGCACCCCCCTCCCATCCCTTTCTCCCATCGTTCTTATTACTTATGCCTCGGGCTCGGCATTTGCCATGTCTGCTGTCCCATTTGTTCCCGTCTTGCTCCAACCAGGGCTGGGAACCTGGGCTTGTCTGAGGACAGTGGCAGCAGCAGGTGGGTTCCCCCTTCTTAGATCTGCATTTTCTCTTTGGAGGGTGAAGAACATCCAAGGGGACTGAGCAGGGAGGGGGCATGAGAATTGGTATGAGAACCTGGAATGGAGTTGACATAATTGTTTAAGCCAGCAATCAATTTACCTACAAGTGCCAAGCAGCTATCTTTTAAGCTAAAACAGGAATGGGAGAGCTCTCCTCCTCCTCCTCCTCCTCCATCTAACACATACTAGTCATGGCTTTGTGTCTACAGTGTTCTGACTGACATATTCACAGAGTCTTTATAGATAGCTGCCTATCTGCTTATCCAGTACACAGCCTCCTCTGCATGCTCAGCACATGCATGTTTACTTATGTGTCCACACTAGAGAGTACTAGAATCACAAATTGTGCCTAAGTGTCAAACAGGCACTTAAGTGCTTGGAAAAATGACATTCAGGTGCACAGAGGGAAACAAAATTCCATCCGTTATGTTTATTAAAATAATATCAGAATATAAAGAGCCCTTTAAAGGGACCTTCAGAAGGAGATGGGCACATAACTCCCCAGTTGTTTTTTTTTTTTAATCTCATCCACAAAGCAACATGCATATTCAGGTTCTTCTCAAAGAAAATAATGGTGGATAACATGGGCTTATCAAGTGCCTTTACATATCATTAAGGCTCTAGGTCTTGTGTACTTCTCATGGGACAACACTTTGGGTACCCAAGAGAGCCTAACTGACCTACAGTTGGGCTCTATTTTGTATATTTACCTTCTGACCCAAATGATTCTTATAATTCTTTTTCCTAAATGAATCACCTTCAACAGAAGGGATAGAGGACACCTTCAGCCATGCCCTGCTTATACTGAAGAAGTGGTTACGGTATATTCCTGGGAAGTTGGAGATATGGATTTAAACCCAGGAGATTGAGTGGGGCCCTAAAATCCAAGTTTCCAACTTCAAGAGCAACTGCCTCAACATTACAACATTGTGTTAAAGGTAATTACCTTTGTCTCCTTTGTGCTACATGTACGATCTCAGCTCCACATATTTTTCTCCACCCAAGAATGATGGATGTAGTCTTTCTAGACTTTAAGAAAGCCTTTGACACTGTCTCTCACCCCATCCTCATCAATAAATTAAGCGACTGTGGCATTGATGCCTGCGCAGTTGGATGGGTAAAAAATTGGCTGATGGGACGCACCCAGAGAGTAGTGGTGGACAGGTTGTACTCAACCTGGTGAGATGTGAGCATTGGGGTACCCCAGGGCTCAGTCCTCGGGCCTGCACTGTTTCACATCTTCATCAGCGACTTGGACGAGATGGTGGAATGCACGCTGTCCAAATTCGCTGATGACACTAAAATGTGGGCCGAGGTGGACACACTTGAAGGGAGAGAAAGGCTGCAACTAGATTTAGACAGACTACAAAAGTGGGTAGATGAGAATAGTCATTATTGACTCCAAGATGAACATGAGCCGCCAATGCCAGACCACAGCCAGCAAGGCCAGCCATACCTTGTCATGCATCCAAAGGTGCATCTCAAGCCAGTCCAGAGAGGTGATCCTCCCCCTCTATGCGATTTTGGTCAGGCCGCAGTTGGACTACTGCGTCCAGTACTGGGCACCAAACTTCAAAAGGGATGTGGCAAGCCAGGAGAGGGTTCAGAGGAGGGCCACCCACTTGGTGAGAGGGCAGCAAGACAGGCCCGACAAGGAGAGCCTGAGGGACCTGAACCTGTTCAGCTTCAGCAAGAGGAGGCTGAGGGGGGACCTGGTGGCTGCCTACAAGCTCATCAGGGGAGATCAACAGCAAATAGGTAGAGCCCTTTTCTCCCCAGCACCACCTGGGGTGACAAGGAACAATGGTAATAAGCTGATGGAGAATAGGTTTAGGTTAGGGATCACAAGGCAATATTTTGCAGTTAGGGTGATCAAAATCTGTAACCAACTTCCTAGGGAAGTGGTCCTCGCCCCCACCTTGGGCAAATTCAAGAGGAGGTTGGTTGATCACCTGTCTGGGGTCTTGTGAACCCAGCATTCATTCCTGCTGGAGGCAGAGAGTCAGGCTAGATGATCTGTTCAGGTCCCTCCTGACCCTAGCTACTATGAAACTATGAAACTATGAATTATAAAATGTGGTCTAAATTTATGAGTTTCCCAAATGGAAATGAAGCTAAACAGATATTATGTAGTTAGATGTCTACAAAACTGTTCTGAATTTTTTTGTGAGCATACACAAAAGCTAAAATCTAGCTATACTGGGATATATTCATGCCAATATGGAGGCACATATGTTACCAAATTTGCCCATTACTTTGGGGTGTGTTCATTTATTAGGGATAGTTTCTAGAGTCTTGGTGATTCTGTCAATGTGCTGCTTGTGTTACTATACGGAGCTGTATTTCTCCCTTCTGCAAGCCCTCACCCCCAGTGGAGCTATCTTGCAGGACTCAATCTCAATGGAACTGGGTTCTTCCAGTCACCAAATCAGTCATACACACAAACACACACAAATTAACGTGACACGCCTGACCTGGCCAGGCTGATCAGCATGGACAGGCTGACACCCTCATATGCCAAGAATCAGTTCATAAGAGCAACAATAAAATGCAGTCAGACACAAGCACACAGGTAAACAGAATCCCTCTGAATCCGGCTGGGTGTCCAGCTGACACCCTCATGGGCCAGCATTCAGTTCATAAGGGCACGTCTGAGTCAAACTGGGTCAATCAGACTTTACAAGCTGATCCCCTTATGTGTTTCAAACTCAGCACATCCCAATCTTTGGCCTCTTGATGAGCAGACCCCACAATAATTTGGACTTCACAGGGATCTTTAGCTTAGGTAAAAGAAGCATTGCTGCAGAGCACAGGAGGAAAAAGAAGCAGAGAAGGAAAAATATACCCAATTACTACCAGTTTGACTATAAAAGTTATTTATTGCTCAGCATATGAAATATATAATAGTACTAGTAGTAATAGACATGCAAAAGAAAAACAAACACAAACAATGACAATACTACCCTGGTTTCACTAAGTATTTGGGGAAACTTAGCTCAAGTTTAACTGATACAGTTCAGGTTCAGAAGTTTATGCCTAGAGAGAAGAGAGAGAGAGCGAGCGCTGGGATCTCACCTAGTCCAAGGTACTCAGGCTGCAAAGCTGACAGGCACAGTCCATAGCACAATCCTTGAAGAGAGAGACGATCTGCTCTTCCAGAGTCCCAAGAACAACAGGGGATGGTGTCAGCACAGGAGTTTTCTTCTTCTTTCCTTTTCTCCTTCTTTCTTCCTGCTTCTACTTTTTTTTTTTTGCAGCACACACACTTACAGATTTTTATACCCTCAGTTCAGCTGCTTCGAAGCACCCTCAGTAGTGTAAATCATTGTCTTTTCTATTGACAAGGGGTTATCTGGTTTGGACCATCTCTGGAAACTGATTGATAATCAGGAAACACTTAAGATTAGGGAGTAACCCAAATACTTGGGAGCCAGCTTGTGATTCCTATGGATGGCGGATATACTGATGGGATATCTCATGGTTTCTTCAGGAACAATAGATAGCTTGCAGCATCAGGATTTTGGATTTTTACTTGTTGTGCACAAGCCTCAGCTTAGCATGACTTTTCCAGATCTTACTATAGTCTTTTAACAGACTTAAGACAATTATTGGGGTGCTCATAACCTTTTGTGGAGAGGACTCCCACCAGTCGTCTCGGGAAAGATATGACAACACCTGGGATTAGGGCTCCAGCAGGCTGGATGCTGTGATGAACCCTTAACCATTGTTCAAATGTTGCCCATACCCCCTCTGACTCGGTCTTTTGCCTCAGCATTCCCTAACCTGGCAACCGAGTTTTAGTCAATCAAGTTTAAATAGGCCTCCATAGTGGGACCGGGGAATGTACAGCCCGAGATGCCTATTAAACTTAGAGCTGTGTGTGTGTGTCGGGGGGGGGGGGGGAAAGTCCTTAGCAAATCCAGATTAGAACTGGTCTGATAAATGCTGAGCTGGGTGTGTGTGAACATGGGTTGATTAACATCTGAAGCACAGATTCCCCATCATGCAGTGCTCCCCTGCTTCTCTGGTCCCAGAACTCACTGCAGTCTCTGCTGCAGGGTTTCTGTTCTCCATCTCTCATGTAAATGAGACCTAGGGCAGTTGTTCACTCTTGTCACCCTTATCTGGAGAGTTTTAGGTGCATCTCTCACTGAATCTTAATCAGTTTCGTTTAGGTAGGGGGGGGTGAGTCCTTTGTGAGTCAGACAGATTGCATCCTGTGCCCGGGTTGCCCAAGAATACAGAGCTGAGGCATAACACATAAGGCATTCTGATATCTTAGTGGCTGCTGGGTAGAGTGGAATAGGGTTATACTTGGTGGCTTCTACAGATAAAAGCCACATAATTGCCACTTCGTCATATTAAAGCCAGACTATGACACGGGCCATAAAGGAACAGAACAAGCACAAAATGTGTATATTTCCACTCCCTAACCATGCACCCCTCAAAAAGAAACCACCCTGAAAATAAAGTATGTTAGATTTTTAAGAGTAAAATAAAATACTGCAAAATGGTAGAATTTCACTTAAAATTGAATTATATGGGATTTCCCACACACACTTTTCAACACCCAAATTAGAGGTTTTTAACTTTCAGCAAAAAGTTTGTTCATTTTACCATGACCTAAAACACCATTTTCAATGTTATTTTTTTCAATGGAAAGTAGAATTTTCACCTAAAATGTTTTTTAAAATACATATAAACAAATGTATTTTTGTTAAATACTTATCTGAGTGGTGGGAAGGGGCGTGGAACCTGGCCACTCCTACACTTGGGTCAAAATCCTATTAGGCCTAAAGGCATTTAAGATGTGCCTGTGTGTCTAAATGAAGATGGATGAGACACCCTCTGCACATGTTGAGAGTAGATCTCATGGTCCACTTACACTCTGTGGTGATCCTATTCTGCCCGGGAAGATATGTAACTCTGTGTAAGGCCCCCCAAAAATGATAGGACACGGAAAAATACAAAAGCAGGCAGCATGTTGTTTCAATGATGGCTCCTTCCAGCTTTTCTTAGTCTACTGGTTAAGGCAATTGTCCAGAGAGGGAAAGACCAGGCAGTAGGCTCTTCTCAACCAGAGGCAGTTTGAATCCAACTCTCTTATTCAACATAGTGCCCTATATTAGATAGAAAGTCCCCAGATCATCCTCTGCTCCTCTTGATGTACTTAACAGGCAGCTAGGAGGGGGAAGTATATGGGCCCAGGGTGATTGCTAACTGAAGGGCTTCTAGTTCTCTAGGTCACTGAATTTAGCTTCAGAAGGGAGGCGGGGTTCTGGCTTCTGCTCCTGCCTTTACTGGTGTTTCTGCATTTGCCAGTCACTGGGCAAAAAGAGATATAGCAGGTATATTTTATACCAGTAATTACAGGAGAAGTTTGTCTGGCAGCGAGAGGAACTGTCCAAGAAGTTTGTAATACAGCAGCCAATTGAGCCATCACCTTCTGGACAAAGAACCTGGGTCCGACTACAAGTGCTCCTGTACATCTCTCCCAAAACTGATTTGAAGAAAACAAGCAATATGACTATTAGCTCATTGTTATTAGCTCATTTATTTTTCCTAACAATTCCCTGTAGGTTTTAGGGAAATTCTAAAAACTTTTCTTCAATTCATCCCAAGCTACTAGGAGTCATCAATGCAAGTGAAAAGAGGGAAATCTTTCTTACAGAGGTAGGAATGAAAAGAAAATATTTAAAATGTGTGGGCGAAACTGTTTAAGCCTGCAATTTCCATAGGAAAATGAGGGATTTAGGTGCTCAATTTCCATTAACTTTGCTTTCAAAACATAAACCTATAAATGCAAAGGAAAAACAGGTAGTTGTTTAAAAAGCTTTGGTCATTTATAATGTTGGTGTTCTTAGGTATAAAACTAGAGAATGTGAAACTAGGGGTTGTTGGGTCAGTGGGGAGAATGTTAATAAGATGGTTACATCACCTCGTATTTGAATACCATTCTCTAAAATCCAGCCTAAATGAAGTACAGTAGGAGGTGAAAGAAGCTCTTCAACCTTGCTTAAAAAGGACAAAGCCCCAAATTTAATTGCATATAAAACCAGAAAGACTATATTATGTTGTAGAGGATGAAGAGAGAACACTGTATACATCTATGCAATTCTTTGATTTCTTACATTTTTCATAGACTTGCTATGTGACATTGGGGAAGTCACACAGGGGAAAAATAAACTAAAATAATAATAAATCAAGAAAATAAACAATAAAATAATGTATAATGATAAGAAGGTCATAAATTAGTTAGCTGTATCCCAACTGGCCTTCAATAAGATGCAGGCACATAGAGTCAGAATTCTAAAAGTCTTTAAGTGTTTTGCTAAAAATGAAAAATTTGGCTTAGTGAAATTTTCCAAAGCATGCTAAGTTCCAATTTTACCTCCAATTGCTTCCATGGAAGTTAGGTTTCTAATCTTTGTGAGACTGTTAGAAAAATTGTCTGTTGAGTGCTTTGTTGCATTTTTTGTGGTACCTTAGGAACTTTTTGAAAAATCAGGTTTTAACTCCTTTTTGAAAATGGCATGAAGGCTCCTTCAAGAACTTTCTTAATATGGCATCCTCAATCACTTTGTGCTTCTGTTCTCAACTATAACACATTATCTTGTACATTAAGATTTGTAAATGCTTTGTACCAGGGATCATCTGTACTTAGTACAAAGTAGTTGTCATCTTGACTGAGACTCTAGGGCTGCGTCTACGTGACTGGCTGACTGCGCAGTTGTTACTGTGCACTCATTTAGTGCTCTCTTAACCAAATATTAAATGACTGCACAGTACCCAGTGTTACTCCACAGACCTGTTGCCACATGGTTATTTTTAGCTGCTACTTCACAGTAGCAATGAACTGCTATGAAGTAGCTTCTTACTACTGTGCAGTACCGTCACCGTCACGGTTTGTGCCTGGCAATGCTACGACATCATAGCAATGAGCTATGGCTTAGTAGCAAATTGCTACTGTGCCACAGCATCTCATATACATGCAGCCTAGGCCATGCAATAATTTAAATAAGGGTAATATGTGTTTGGCCATCTGTGAGATGGAGTGGCAGTGAAAGAGGGGTAGTATCAGACAAGTATGGCACAGTGTGGTGTCCACCTCCCAGGTTTTAGACATTGCATCCTTTCTCAGTGAAGACAGTTCCTTTTCTCATGGGCTTGGGATTTCTTACAGTTCAATAAAAATGAAAATGCACACGTAAGCTACTGTCGTTTGGAGGTAGAACTATTCAATATCTCAAGGTCCTTTTGAGTACTATTTTATTCTGTTTGGAAAATGAGAGTCAGGAAGAAATCAGATCTTGAGATATAAAAACCCCACTGACTATGTCTGAGTAAGACCTGAGTAAGCCTCAGGGTTTTCCTGACCCTGAGTACAGTGCAGAAGTGTTGCCTAAAATGAGATGCTCTTTTCATTGTTGTTCTAGGACAAGACAGGAAAACTATTAAAAAGTATCCAAATGTTGAAAAATCCATAGCATCTACTTGATTGGTGTTATACATGCCGAGTAATCATCGACTCATTTTCAAAGTAATTATAAAGCAGAAATGAAATTCTAATGGCATTATGACTAAATTAAGAGTTCTCACACAGACTTGTTAAACCTATCTCTCTATATATGTCGATATATGTATAAATCCCTCCCTCCCTCCCTCCACCCATCCTTCTCCATGCTCACCCAACTCTGCTCTTGAGTGAACCCTCATTTCTATAGGCTATACACAAAAATTCCCTTTGTACTAATGGTGTATTTTACAAGAGAGAGACAGAGAAAAAACATCCATGTTTGTTTAATCAACAATTTCCTTTCCTTTCCTTTCCTCTCCTCTCCTACTTAAATTTGTATTTTGAACAAATATAAAACATAGTAAAAATACAAAATTTAGAAAATTATAATACATTCTTTTGGGAAGCAAGCATGTGGTAAACTTCTGAGCTGAGACGGAGTGTGGGCTAGTGAATAAGGTTCTAACCACAGTTCTTCAGTTGACCTACATTATGACCTTGGAAAAGTCACTCTACAGCCTCACCCAGACAAGTGCAGACGTGCGGTATGTGGCACTGCAGATCTGTCTGTGATTCTTGTCTGTGATCTGTCATGCCCCAAGCTGCTACCTTGCAGTGTGTGGCAGGAGGAGGCATGAATGACACATGTCCCCAGAGGCTGGGGGGGGCACGGCAATTGCCTGCAGGTGGCAGCAGTGGTGGGGGGGGGGCCATGGCAGCAGCAAACAGGGAGCTCCTGCAGGCGGCCATGGTGGTGTTGGGGGGGGGGGGTGAGCACTGACTGGCCGCAGGAACCGCTGGCAGTGTCGGCCGTGCTTCTGCCAGGGGGTATACCACCAATCTCACGGGGTGCATGTGCACTGACTTGCACCCCATGCAGGGGGGTGGAGTTATCCCCAGGGAGATTTCTGGGGTCAAAAAAACCCATGCCAAAAGAAGTGGGGTGGCACACGTAAGAGCATCATGTGCCACCCAAAACTGGAGCCTGGCTGGCCAGCACTGCACTCCAGCTGGGGGCCAGGCTCCCAGCTACAGGAGTGCAACTGCAGCTCCCTGAGGCTCTCAGGAAGCCAGGTAAGGCTGGTGGGGCCAGCACAGTTGCTGGCCCCAGTCTCCCCTACCCCACTCGTGGTAACCTTCTTTGTGCCAGAGCACGTGTGGCATGGCCAATCCCTGGGGATGACTAACAGTGGCACAAGTTATGCCACTGCAACTTGTCCCTGGGGAAACAAACCTCCACACTCATGTGGATGCAGCCTACATGACTATGTTTTTCTTTAAATTTGAGCTAAGTGTACTGATGCATTCTTGGAAAATTCATATAAATGCACAGGTTGGAAAACAAAGAAATATTGGTATTATTGAATTCAGACTTAATTCTGAGAGCTATTATTTGGGGACATACTCTGATGTATACAGCTTCCTATTCAGAAATAAAGGTTAGGGTTTTTTGGGGGGGAGGGGGTTATTTGTTTTGTTTTGCTTTTTTTGGATATGATAAAAGTTGTAGCTGAAACAGCATACATCTCCTACATTGAGATAATGGGTATATAGATCAGAGAGGTTTGCTTACTAGTTCTCCTCTAATGACCATTAATTTATCTTCTTTGAGAACATTTTGTTTCTATCATTTATCTCCTTTGTCTTCAGGCTTCATCACTACACCAAAAGTCACCAAAGCTGAGGAGATGAAGCAAAGAAACCAGACTTGCATGACTGAGATTGTGTTCCTGGGATTCTCAGACTTCCACGAAATCCAAGTTCTGCTCTTTGTGCTGGTGTTAGCCTTCTACGTGATGGCCCTCCTGGGGAACACACTGATAATTATTGTCACAGTGACCCAGCCAATTCTTCATGCACCCATGTACTTTTTCCTCAGGAACTTGTCCTTCTTGGACATTGGCTTCACCTCTGCTATAGCCCCCAAACTGCTAGTGAATCTGCTCTCAGAGATCCAGACAATCTCCTTCACAGGCTGTGGTGTTCAGATGTTTTTCTTTCTTCTCTTTGGCCTCACAGAGTGCTGTCTGCTCTTTGTCATGGCGTATGATAGATATGTGGCTATATGCAGACCCCTGCAGTATACTCTCAAGATGAACCAGAAGGTTTGCACTCAGATGGCTGCTTTTTCATGGACTATTGGGATACTAGTAGCTTTTGGACAAACAATTTCAATGTTTACTCTGCCTTACTGTGGTTCCAATCGAATGAATCATTTCTTTTGTGACATTTCCCCTCTGCTGAGACTAGCCATCACTGACACCTACAGGAATGAAGTTTCTGTTGTCACAGTCACCATTGTCTTCATTCTGGTCCCTTTTTTGCTCATCCTCTTGTCCTATATCTTCATCATCTCCACAGTCCTCAGGATGCCCTCAGTAGAGAGCCAACGCAAAGCCTTCTCCACTTGCTCATCACACCTCATTATAGTTTCTGTTTTCTATGGTACCATCATATTTACTTATATGAGACCCAAAACTATGTATTCTCCAGATGGTGACAGGCTTCTCTCCCTGATGTATACAATAGTGACACCATCAGTTAACCCCATTGTCTACAGTTTAAGGAACAAGGAGGTGAGGGTTTCTCTTAGGAAATCAATTGGGAGGAAAACTTTCTTTCAAGGTCAATGGGCATGAGACGTTGATTCTCATTAATAACACATAAAGAGTCTTAGGTGATCTGTCTTGGGTAATTTATGAATTAGGGTCAACATGGCGATTCCATATGATTTTTGGAATGGAGGTATGTATATGTCCAAAGTAGGCAGTATACCACTCTAGAACTTCAGTTGGGTACCTCAGAATTGATCACAAGCAATACTTTGGTCATATACTGAATGAAATAGAATTCTGGGCACACTGATGGCTCATATTCAATTCCCTATAGATTCATAGATCCATATACACTAAGGCTGGAAGAGACCTCAGAAGATCATCTAGTCCAGCCCCCTGCCCCAGGGGCAGGAAGTCAGCAGGGGTCATAGGATCCCAGCAAGATAAACATCCAAATGTCTCTTTATGGTGTTCAAAATGGGTGCTTGAACCACCTCCAGTGGCAGTCCATTCCAAACCTTGGGGGCCTGGACAGTAAAGAAGTTCTTTCTTATGTCCAGCCTGAAACAGTCATGGAGGAGTTTGTGACCCTTTGACCTTGTCATCCCTTGTGGCGATCAGGTAAACAGACATTCCCCCCGATCCTGGTGAGCACCCCTGATAAACTTATAGGTGGCCACCAGATCACCCCTGAGCCTGCTTTCAGGGAAGTTCAAAAACTCTTGGTCAGTTCATCCCAAGTTACTAGGAGTCATCAATACAAGTGAAAAGAGGAAAGAAAGTCTTCCTTATAGAGGTAGGAATGAAAAAAAAAATGCTTGAGAAACTGCTTAAACCTACAGTTTGTGTGGGAGTACAAGGGTTTTAGTTGCTCAATTTCCATTAATTTTGCTTTGAAAACATCAACTTACCAATGCAAAGAAAAACAGGTCATTGTTTTACAAGATTTGGTCATTTATAATTTGGATTTTCTTAGGTATAAAACTAGAAACAAAGGGTTGTTGGGTCAGTGGAGGGATTGTTAATAAGATTGTCACATCACTTCATATTAAAATACCATTCTCTAAAATCTGGCCTAAATGAAGTGCACTAGAAGACAGGCCCTTTTTCTGGAGAGGACCAACAGCATACTAGGCTACATTAGTAGAAGCATTGCCACAAGAAGGAGGGAACTGATTCTTCCACTCTATTCAGTGCTAGTATGTAAAGCAGGCCCTCTTTGATTCGAATCAGGGTCAGTGATTCGATTCATTGATTTGGATCATTGTCCCTGATTCGATTCGGCCGAATCTGAAGATTTGATGCTGATTTGAAGAATCAGCGATTCGGCCATAGACAAAACTTGTTTTTTTTTTTCTTACATACGTCAAGGTACCATCATAGCTTGTGAACGCTGCAATGCTAGGGTGGATGGAGCATCCCACAGGAGTGTGGGTGGGCCCCCCACGTGCTTGGCAGCAAACCCAGACTGGACCAGAAATACTGGTGCCTGCCCCCACCTGGACCAGGAGGTACCCATCACCAAGCTGGTGGGTACACGGGGGGGTCCTCCAGCGTGCTCTCCAGAGGACCCAGAAGTGGAGCAGAGGTGGACAGGAAGCACTTCTGTCCAATTCTGGGTCCGATGCCAAGTGTGCTGGGGAGCCCTCCGTGCTTCTGTGGGATGCTCCATCTCCATCGCAGCATTCATGAGCCGCCTGCTGCCTAGAGGTATGTAGAAAAAACATTTAAAGCTGTCTCTATGTCTGAATCACCAAATCTTTCTGAACTGATTCCTAATTCTCCTTTTCCTAGAAAAAGAGATTTCAAAACAGATCATTGCCTGGGGGAGTGGCAGTCTCCAGAAGTGGAAGTTTCACAACTAGTGCTATGGACACTGGCACTTTAACAAGTGCTATGGACACTGGCACTTCAATCTGCTACTTACCATTTTCATTACCAGTGGCCTACTGCTTCCTGTATGATGAAGTGGAAGTTTGATTAAATAAGCCCCTTATCTAGGTTCTCTTTGGTAGTTCTTTAAGGCTCCCAACTCTGGCTGAGATACAGAATGTAGGTGACCAGAATAAAACCAGTGGCCTCAGCTGCATCTCAATAGGGCTATCATGTATTCTGTAAGGTGAAAAGGTATGTGCAAGTTTTTTTGTAAAAATATATCAGTAAAATCTGGGTGTCTGGTGGGGAGTGTAGCACTGGATTCCAGGTTGTCTGACACAGTCAATGCAGGGGCTACCTCCTGAGATATTGATGGCTGGGCTGTTTGTGTCCTAGAGTGCCTGGGTTTTCAGTTTGCCTGAGGACAGTTTTAGTGCAGGTCATGTGATAGCACATGCGGGAGCTAAGCAAGTTCCCCAGAATAGACTGCATTGAACTGGACTGTCCCAGATTTCCAATGGATCTGAAGATTTTGGAGGGCAAGCCAGGAGATCCCTAACACCATAAAGCTATGGGAGGACTCAGTCAAGCTGAACTGTGTTAAGCCACTGTGGCCTTAGAAACTGTCCTGTAGAGGAGCAATCCCAAGGGTAATTTGGCCTCAGGTGAGTGGTGATCCATCAATTGATTCTATCACCACTGGGTTAGGTCAGCATTGTGAAGGGATATGATTTTCCCTGGTGAAAATCAGATCTGTAAACTTGTCTGAGGTTCCACAGTCCTGTAGGGTGACTTGACGTGCCTCCAAAATAGCTACATGGGAGTGATGCAGCATTATCAGGAGTGGTAAAGGATGGTGGCCCACAGTATTCTCAAGGGAAGAGCAGAAAGAATGCAAAGATGTGCACCCTGTGACGTAGACTCCTTTGTTCTGGTTAGGTTACTCAGGTTCCCAAAGCTGGGATTTTCTGCATTTGGCACAACGAGTGGCTCTGATGTTGGCTGATTTGCAACAGTAAAAGGAGAGGCCTGATAATGTTAATTGCCTTGTACACATTTCTGCCTTGGATCTTGCCCGCCATTAACTTTCACTGTCTTCTCAGGAGACACATCCAAAGAGAACAGGGAAGTAGAATTCATGCCCTGGTGTCCCCCTCTTGGAACTTTTGTCTGCTCCAGTCTCCACATGAATAGACAGTGCTCCAGCCTATGCAGGGGTCTATTAGTGACTCTAAATGGGGAAAAGCCTCTCCACTTGAACCAGTTTATCTTTTACCTTATTCTATCCCTGGCAGAAATGGAAAGGCTGGGTGGCTTCATTTCAGCTGCTGTTCATCAATGGCCAATCACCAGAAATCTGCCACATCCTGTCTTAGGACAACACCCAGCCTCAGGGTCTGAATGGTCATTTCCCACAGTTCAAGAGAGCTGGTAGAAAATTCTGACATGGCTTAAGAAATGCCAAGCCAAGCCAAGCCAAGGCTTCCAGATGACTCGGTAGGGAGGTACAGCTTTCCAGGACTGTGGAGGGCCAGGATAGCACACTACCTGTTAGGAAACTAATAATCAACCCCCCTTAACATTGTCTCTGGAAAAAAAATGCAGACACAAGTTGAATAATGTGTGACACTCGTTTAGGGACCCTCAGAATTTTTTTGGTTCATCACTGAGGACAACTTACATCAGGATTTACAGCCACTAACCATGGGTCTGGCTGTATCTCGACAGTGGCATTTCCTTGCTGTAAGACTAGAGATGTTAAGGCCTGCAAAAAAGAACACAAAAACTCAGGGAAAAAAAGGGGTTTTTTTTTCCATTTTTTTCAAGGACTTTTTTGATTTTCCCCAAAAATTGGAAAAATTGAAAAATTTTGGAAAAATTAGAAAAAAATCTTATGTAATATTTTATTTTAGAATGATGAATAAAATGTTTAAGACAAAGTGTTCATATATTTCTACCTTTTAACTACCAAGAAATATTGAAACATGAAAGCAGCATGGGAGATCATAATGGATAAATATCCACATATTACTGCAATAGGATGTACATCCTATGGGCTTAACTTGCTTTTTAATGTCATCATGAAGTTGGACACTGCAAAAAATCTATAGAAGAGCAAAATGAGTTATGAAACATGTAAAAAAACTACTCATATTGTAGTTGCAGTCTTTAAGAAGAAGCAGGAAGAAAAGAATGCAAAGAATAAAATAGTGATACACAAACTCTGTAGTAATACGAGATGGGGTAGATTGGTGATCTCATTTGAAAGTTTACTAAAAAACAAAGAAGCTGGTCAAGAAATAGTAATAACTGAGGATCTTAAAGTACCCAGAAGTGTAAGGAACACGGTACTTGATTAGGATGTCTTTTGGGTTCAACTGCAGAGCTCTCTGAATATTCTAAAGCCAATTTCTTCAGCAATCACTGCATCTGAATCAGACAGTGCACTTTTGTCAGACATTCCTCACTAAATGGCCCAGATAAAATCAACTGTTTTTGAGACTCTAATTGTATCTCAACTTACAAGAACAGAAGAGAGAAAAGTGAAAGACTTTATTAACAGACGGGAAGAATTTTGTTGCCAATCAATTCATGCTGCTGCAAATCTCTTAGATCCAAGATTCAAAGGCAAAAATGTTAGTGTTGACGGGATTACAAAACAAGCAGCACACTTAGGACTTGGTGTACTTTCAAATGTTACAGAAAACAGAACATCTTAAGGTATTCGGTCCAGGAATGCAGTCTGGGACTTGCCAAGCATCTCCCTCCTGCAACATGGTGGCAAGGCCTTTATATGACATAGCCTCTGACTCCTCTTGCTTCTCTCCTGCTTCAGATTCCTCCATCTTCTGCAGCATGTGAAAGTAACTGGTCTATGTTTGGAATTACTGACGCCAAATCGAGAAATAAACTAACACATGAAAGAGCAGAGAAGCTTGTCTCAATCCAGGCAAACCTTCAGTTTTCAGAAGTCCATGAAGAAGATAAAAATGCAGGATAAGAAGAGAAACTGCTGATAGTGATAGCTCAGAAAATTAGACTGATTGGACAAAGTTTCATGTAGCAAAATTTGTATTCAATGAGTCTTGTTTCTCCCCCACCCATTTTTTCTCAGCTTTTTTTTCGAAAAAATGAGTGCTTTCTGTATCTGTTTGACACTGTGGAGGAGACTAAGTCCAGAGTGCATAAAAACTTTTTTTGTTTTACTATAATGTTGATGGTTTCTTCTATTTTCAAATCTAATTTTTGCCTGCTTTTCATAAACTAAGAGATGCTAGGTTCCTTAGAGTTTAGCAGCTTCTAGCTCCATTTGTAACAAAAATTTAAAACATTTTAAAGCAAATTTAATTAGTAAATTTGTAATTATTGTCTGAATAAATTATACTTTTAAATTGAATAAATATACCAAACATGATTATTTTATGACCAAACCAATTATGCATAATATATTTTATGTTCTTAAAGTAACAACATGAATTTAGATCTGTAAAGGATGCTAAGAAAATAAGTATTGCATATATTTCAATTTTCCCAAAAAAATCCGTTTCTTTCTGCAAAAAAACGGAAAAATAACCCATTTTTTTCATGGCTTCAAAATTTCTGGAAATTTTACATCTCTATGTAAGACCCCGCACCTGGTCCTGTAGTGGCCTATTCTGAAGCTACATTTTGGCCTGCGTTTCCTGTAGCACAACAGGGAAAGGGGCCCCTGAAAGGGCTTCATATGACTAGAGGCCCATGTTCCTTTCTTTTTTCTTTTTTTTTTTTGCTTCATTTGTCTGTTTGTTTGATTTGTTTGGAGCAAACTGTAAGCATTGATTAGGTCATAGGCAGTCCAGCTGAGTGGACAGTTCTACGTTGGAGGTTTACCAGGTTGGAAACCACGGTCAAGCTGAGTGTTTAGTTCAGGATAGCAAACTGATCATTCAACAGCACTGTTAAACTGTGCTGATAAAAATAAACCTCTCAATACCAGTGCAGTGTCAAGCAGGCAATTGGCATAAGCACTACTCAGTTGAAGAGAAGTTGAAAGGAACACACAGGACAATAGCAGCATGATCATCCATACAGATGTACCTCCATAAAACAAGAAAGTACCTTTGTAACAGGGTAGCTCTCAGGGCTGGGCACCAAGCCAGCCTACCTCCCTGTCTGGGCAGTCTGCCTGCCTATACCCTCCTGCCACACCTTTATGTAAACAATAAGTTGTTTATTTTTAAGCAGGAGACTGGCCATTTAAAGCCTCACAGATGGCTGGCCTCACAGATGGCATCCATAATGTTTCACTTCTCCCCCGACCCTTTACTGGGCCACCTCTGGCCTCAACTAGGCCTCAGGTATCTTTGGACATGCTTGGACATGCTTGGGCCTTTAACTTATGTCCCTCACTGGGGCTCCCTACTCTATTTGTACCAGTTAGCTTCTGTGTAGCCCTTCAGACCGACTTCAGGCCCTACTCTACATGGCTGCTGGCTGCCACTACTCCATATGGTTTCTGTGCAGCATTTCAGGCCATCTTCAGGCCTTACTCTATACCACCACCAAGTCTTTATTACTCTACTCTGCTCCCTCACTGGGGCCTCTGGGCCTCAGGCATCTGATGACTTACCTGGGCCCTCCTGACTCAGTCTAATGTCTGTGCAGGCCTCAGGTATCTGTTAACTTACCTGGACCTTGGCTCAGGCCCCACAAGGTGGGCCTGGGCCTCTGCCTCAAACACTTCTCAGTGGGTCTGGGTGGTTGTGCTTTTCTGTCAGTGTGTGATCCCCTAGATTTTCCCCTCTATAGGGTAACCAAATCCAACTGTTAACGTAGCTTCTTAACCTGTGTGCAGGACTGTGGCAGGGCACTGTTGGAGCCCGCCACTGTAAGGGTTGAGCCAAGCAGCCAGCATGTGCTTGATTGCAGCAGCCATTTTAGATCTCTGGCCACCTATATAAACAGAGCAGTTCACTGCTGGCAGGCCAGACAGAAACATTGTCTGGCTGCAAGGCTGCATGCAACATCCTGGAGGTAAGAGCAGGAGCTGTAGGGGATGGTTTGGAGGCTCCAGGTCCTGGGCATAACCTAAAACAGCACCCTGCTGGGGATGGGTGGCGTGGTGGGGCTCCTGGTGGCGTGCAAGTCCCCAGGAAATACCAGGCCAGTTACCACCCCAGTGAAAGGCGGGTCAAGGTGCCTTAATAACCCCAGCTCCCACAATGGGGTGGATTACACCATAGTAGGGCCAAGAAGGTGGACCCAGGGTAGAGAGGGGGCTAGAGGCTCAGAAGCCTGACTTAGAATAACCTCAACTGGTCAATGCTGGGGCCAGGACCAGAACGGTCAAAAGCGCCAGGGGCCCACTGAAAGGGATGCCCAGAGTTGAGGGCCTGGAATTTCTGACTGGCCTTGGAGGTGAGGCATGGGTCTGTGTGGCCAAAGGTCCTGGGGGGACCACACCCAAGGGGGGAAAGAGTTCAGGGAGCTAGGCAGCCCAGTATGAGGGTGGAGTAGGCTGCCTGATTGGAGGGATTCAGTTGGGGTATAGATTGGAGAATTCTGGGGCCCAGTGTGGGGCCGATGATGTTAAGATCTGTGAATGGCATCTGTGAGGCTTGGGCTGTGGTGTAGGGGAGGAACAGAGCGACAGATAGCTCCCCCTGGCATTGGGGCAAGAAATGGGCAGCCCCCTGCCTAAATAATATCCTAATTATATATCATCAAGGTGTGGCAGGTGAGGAGGTGGGCAGTTGGTCCAGAACCAGGTGGGTGGGCCATTTGTAGATGGGCCCCGAGGAAGCCTCCTGTTACAAGGACCTTCACCTAACACAGGAAGTATATGGTCCCACTAGAGGAAATGCCTTACTGGACTTGATGCCAGCTACGGGGGAGGACCCGGTAGGGGAGCTGCAGATTTGTGGTCACCTTGTGGACAGTGACCACCAATCAACTGAATTCACCATACGCCATAGGGTGGGTAAGATAACTTGTAGGGTGGAAGTGCTTGACTTTAGGAAGGCTAACTCCAGTGTGCTTAGGAATCTAGTCAATGATGCACTGCAAGAGAAGAGTATTGGGGAGATGGGAGTCCAGGAAGGGTGGTTGTTCCTAAAGGAACTGATCCTTCGGGCGCAGAGGGAGACTATCCCAGTATGAGGGAAAAGGGGGAAAGGAGCCCAAAAGCATCCATGGCTAAACAGGAAAATCTAGGGGAGCCTAAGGGCAAAAAAGAAGGCATACAGGTGGTGGAAGCAGGGGGAAGCTACCAAGGAGTACTCCTACTTGGCCTGCACGTGCAGGAAGGCAGTTAGAAAGACCAAAGCAACTACAGAGCTGAGGCTGGCAACACAAATTAAAGACAACAAAAAGTTTTTTTTTGGTATGTAGGGAGTAAAAGGAAGGTGCAGGGCAGCATAGGACCTGTACTGAACAAGGAGCAATTACTGACAGACAGGGGGGACAAGGCTGAGCTATTCAATGAGTTTATTGCCTCGGTGTCCCTGAACAGGACTCAAGATACGTCTCCTAATGGGTTCTTAGATGGGCATCAGAGGGACATCAGCCCACCAACTGTCGATGCTGACTTGGTGCAGTCACTTGGACGGACTGGATGTGTTTAAGTCAGCAGGCCCAGGTGAGCTGCATCCAAGAATACTGAAGGAATTGGCTGTTGTCATAGCAGAACCACTGTCATGGCTATCTGTGCACTCATGGCACTTAGATCAGGTCCCAGAGGACTGGAAAAGGGCCAATGTGGTCCCTATTTTCAAGGGGAGGAAGGAGGATCTGAGTAATTATAAGCCAGTCAGTCTCACCTCCATCCTTGGAAAGGTCTTTGAAAAGATTATGAAGGATCATATTTGTGGGAGTGCAGCAGGAAAAATAATGCAGCAGGGAAACCAGCATGGATTTGTAGCAGGTAGATCATGCCTGACCAATCTGGTTTCATGTTATGACAGAGTCACAAAATGCTTACACACAGGAGTATAGGTGGATGTCGTTTTCTTGGACTTTAGCAAGGTGTTCAATATGATATCTCATCCTATTCTCATAAATAAAGAGGCTACGACATAGATGTCTACACGTTCTGGTGGGTGGTAAATGGGCTTAGCAGTCACACCCAGAGAGTGGTAGTAGATGGATTGGTATTGACCTTGAAGGATGTGGGTAGTGGGGTCCCACAGGACTCAGTCCTTGAACCTGTGCTCTTCAATATGTTCATCAGTGACTTGGATGTAGGTGTGAAGTGTACTCTGTCCAAGTCTGCAGACAATACTAAATTGTGGGGTGAAGTGCACACTCCAGAGGGTAGGAAATGATTGCAGGCAGACCTGGACAGGTTAGAAAAGTGGGCAGTACACAATAGGATGCAGTAGAACAAGGACAAGTGCAGAGCGCTGCACCTACGGCGCAAAAATATCCCACATACCTACTGACTGGGAAGTGACCCTCTCAGCAGCACGGAGGCAGAAAGGAATCTCAGAGTCATAGTGGACTCCAAGATGAACATGAGTCGTCAGTGTGACAAAATCATCAGCAAAGCTAACTGCACTTTATCATGCATCAGCAGATGCATGACAAATAAAACCAAGGAGGTGATACTTCCCCTCTATGTGGCATTGGTCAGAATGCAGTTGGAGTACTGCATCCAGTTTTGGGTGCTGTACTTCAAGAAGGATGTTAATAGACTCGAGAGTTTCCAGAAGAGGGCCACTCATATAGTTAAAGGCTTACATGACAAGCCCTATGAAGAGAGACTGAGGGACCCGGACCTCTTCAGCCTCTGCAAGAGAAGGCTGAGAGGTGATCCTGTGGCTGCCTACAGATTCATTAGGGGGATGTAGCAAGGGATCGGAGAGGCTCTGTTCACCAGGGTGCCTTTTGGGGTAACAAGGAACAATGGTCACAAAATGACAGAGAGCAGATTTTGGCCTCATCTTCAAGGTAAGGGTGGCCAAAATTTGGAATGGGCTTCCAGGAGAGGTGGTGCTCTCCCCTACCTTGGGGGTCTTTAAGAGAAGGCTGGATAGGCATCTGGCTGGGGTCATCTGGCCCCAGCTCTCTTTCCTGCCTAGGCAGGGGGTCAGACTCAATGATCTGTTGAGGTCCCTTCCGACCCTAGCATCTGTGAATCTATGAAACCCACAAGGCAACAGGGGCTGAAGCTTTCTGGTACCCCATAGTCACCCTTCACTGGGGAGGCACAGGTATGGCATTTCCTTGAAGCTGCCCTGCTACAAGCAGCCCCACCACACCATTCAGACCCATCAGGGTGTCATTTTAAGTCAAGCCTAGGACCAGGAACCTCCTGCCATCCCCACAGTTCCTTACCCTGTCCTCCCAGTGTTCCTGAGCAGCAGCTCTGACTGGGCATTGTTCTTCCTTTGGTGGCTTGCAGCAACTGGTGCTTGCTTTCCTGCTCCTTTTTTTGGAGCCACTCTAATTAAAGTGCTCATCCCTCTACCCTGGATTTTGTGTATAGAAGCCCCTTGTGACTAACTGGCAGGGAAAAGAAAGTGAGAATCACATGCCCAAGATTTTACAAAGCACCTATTGATTCTGGGGGCCTAATTTCAGACATTGTAACTAGGTCAGAATTTTGGAAAGGATTCTTTTTCTAAAACACTGTCTCTGGAATTAACCCATATTAAGGTAATCAACACAGTTTTATCAAAGGGAAATCATACTTCACCAAACTACTACAGTTCTTTGAGGGTGTCAATAGCAAGGTGGATGAGGGTGATCCAGTTGACATAGTATATCTTGATTTCCAAAAAATCTTTAACGAAGTCCCCCATCAAAGGCTTCTAATGATGCTATATAGTCATGGGATTACAGGAAAGATCCACTTGTGTATTTGAAATTGGTTTAAGGATAGAAAACAAAGAGTGAATATAAGTGATCAGTTTTGGGGATGGAATAAAGTGAACAGCAGAGACCCCAGGTATCTGTTTTGGGACTGGTGCTGTTTAACATACTCATAAATCATCTGGAAAGGGGGATGAGTAGTGAGGTGGCCAAAGTTATTGATGACACAAAATTACTCAAAGTGGTAAAGAGTGAGGCAGATTGGCATTATTGTGCAAATGGGCAACTAAAGGACAGATGAAATTCAGTGTGGATATGTGTACACTGTGGACAGTTCACTAAAAACATCAGCTCAGTGCCCATCAGCCATAAAAAAGACAAACAAAACATTAGGGATTATCAAGAAGGCCTGTAAACAAAACAGAAAGTATCCTTATGCCCCTCCATAAGTCCTTGGTGCATCCATGCCTTAAATGCTGTGCCCAGTCTTGGTCCCCACACATGAAAAAGGATATAGAAGAACTAGAGAATGTGCACAGAAGCTCAACAAGGATGACTACTTGTATGGATGGAGCTTCTATATGAGGTGAGACTAAAGTAGCTAGGCCTATTCCGTTTAGAAAAGAGAAGTTTGAGGGGAGACATGATAAGAGTTTACAAAATACTAAATGGTGAGGAGAAAGTTAATAGAGATTTATTATTTACTATTTCTCACAATACTAGAAATGAAGGTCATAAAGTGAAACTAGTAGGTAGCAAGTTTAAAACTAACAAAAGACACTTCTTTTTCATAGAGCATGCAATTAAAATGTGGAATTCACAGCCACAAGATATTGTGGAATCTGATATTTTAACCAGTTGCAAAAAGGGCTTGGATAAATTCTTGGAGTAAAGTTTCATCAGTAGTTTCTGAAAATGGGAGTTAGAGGTACAGACTCTGAATTAGAATTTTATACAGCTTAAATGCTGGAAGTGGGAGAGGAACAGGGGAAAAACCTGGATCATACCCCATTCACTCTTGCCTTTCAGCTTCCACTCTCAACCATTGTAACATAGGGCAAGACAGATCTATGTTCTGATCCCAGTAAATGACATTTCTTATGCTTTATTAAAACATTTCAATAACAGAGGTTTTAAGACCCAAAATTAATGAAACACTTTGGAAAGTCTTATCCTTCAAACTCTACTGCATTAGTTATTTTCCTTCATCAGATAAAACTTCCTTTTACCTGAAATGGAGTCTAACCCTCAAGCAAGCATCCAGGTCCTACATGGAGACTGTTTTGTAAATATTTATATATAAAGTTAACTTTTCTGTACCCTTTAGAAAGCATTGGTTGTATCAGACACATGCAGATTCTTATTTCCACTATTGGGGATAGAAAAATTGAATAATATTTTGCCAGATCATACCCTGATTCATGCTGAAAATGATTTGTTTTTCAGCAGTTTGAGGTTTCGCACTGTGCAGTCAAAAAATTCAAGGGAAAATTGTGATAAAATTCACCTTTAGATTTTGCCCACCCTATTTGTGAGTTATTATTTAGCTTTTTCTCATTCCACTGTGTTGAGGGGTCTGGCATGTGATCAGTAACAATTAGTAAGAAATTAAAACACTTTCTTAATAGCGTCCCACTTCCTACACACTCACTTCCATTCTTTACTAAAACAGAATCAACATGGAGCCATTTCTTTGGTCAAGAACCAGTCAAACTATGAAGTGCTCCAGAGATGTTCTCCCACAGGGGACAAGACTGATTTAAAAAAAAAAATACTGCTCTCCTTTCAGATCATCTTATGCTTCTTCCACAGCATGTGATAATGTTCAAGATTGGGGGATGGAATGAGATCAGAAAACCTGCCATTCTGTTCACTTCCCATTAATCTTCCTCTTCCTACTCTTAATGCTGTTAATGTTGAAGCGTCTTATCCTTCAAACACTTATGCTTTATAGTAGTAGGGCTGGAGTGGTGTTCTAGATGTGATGATCTGTGCAATGTTGAGAGGTAAGGCTATTTTCTGCAAAATACTTTATTGGATCAACTGCATAGGTAGGAGAGCTGCTGAGTAAGTTTTTTATCAGATTCTCTCGAGGTGCTTCATCCAATTTTAAAAGTTGAAGAAGTTTTGCTATATTTGTATCATTTGTATTATTCCCAACTTGTCCACAGATAAGAATTAGAACATAACAGGTAGCTGCCCTTTTGACATGCTCTTCTTTTGAAAGACCTATAAATGTCATGTCCATATCCATAGACAGCAGCGGTGGAGTAAACTGGGATATTTCTAGCACCATAGCTATTAGAGCATGGTGCTAAGAAGGTTGTTAGCATACTCTAGTCTCTGGTTGCTGGTGCTAGACTGTGTTCTGGATCTTTACTAGTTAAACTTAGGGTTTATCTACAAAAGCTACAACACCAGAAGTGACTGCAGCATAGGTATAACTTCTCTCATTGATTCTGTCTCTTTCTCATCAGAAATAGCCAGTCTTCAATACAGAGACACCAGTCCCACTGACACCCTTATCAGCTTCCGCATAGCTGTGGATAGCACTTTGGCTCTGAGAATGAAATAAATGAACTTCAGCTGAATTTCTATTCCTCATAAATTTTCTGACCAGATGTACCTGGAAGGTCTAAGTCCCGGAGATGTGAAGTTCTTCAGTGTAAGTAGTGGTGATGGGCAGTGGCAGAGCAGTTTCACTGCTTTCCTATGACTTTGAATGCATGAAATCAAATCTTGTTCTGAATGTATGTTGAGAATTATCCCTAGTTATCCCAAATGTAAATGTATAGCTCATCACTGAAGCTGAAGATTTCAATGTGGTCAGACATGTTGTTGCCAACACCATTCCCTTACATGTTGTTTGCAAAACTGATGTGCTATAACACTTTTGATTTAATGGGCTAGCAGGCTTGAATAACTCTTTGAATTGGCTCCCTGAAATAGAAATTACTTTTTTTTTGCATCTATCTGTACAACTTAGCATATATGGGAAATGAGAACAGATTTCGGCTGTAAAAAAAAATTAATAGGTCATCTCTGAAACAATTTTAGGCATTGAATCATCCATTCTTTTAGGAATTGAGGAGCTAAAATGTATTATAGGTGCTTAGGAGGATTTACCATGGGAGTTAGGTGCTTATCTGATTTAGTTCAGCAGAAAAACTGGAAGTTTTACTGAAAATAAGGCTAAACCTAGCTTTTACTTAGCCAGTTAATTTTTTTCCTATTGAAGGGTTGGGAGGTAGGGCAGGGAGGAAAAAAAAAAGTTAAGGGTAGTTTTGCTGGAAAATGCAAACTTTTTTCTTAACTGTCTGCACTGCTCTCTACAGGAATGGGTATGTGGGGGGGGGGGGGGGAGCGAGGGTTGAGAAGGGACAGACAGTGACTTTCCCTTCCAGTGTCTCTTTTTCTTAAAATATACACCTTTATTTTTTGCAATTGGAGAAAACAAGGATTTTAAATGGGAGAGAAAAGAAAATATAAGGAAATAAAAAATAAATTAAGACAAAATGATTATTGTTATCACTGATTGATTTGCAAACAGAGAAATCTTCATATTTTTCCACCATTGGATTTTTTTCCCCACATCTTTAAAATTTTGGGTCAATATGTATTTTAGATTAACACCTTGCTGGGGTCGTTTGACATAGGGCTTGATGACCTGTCAAGGTCCCTTCCAACCCTACAGACTATGAAACTATGAAACAATCTCTTGTGTATAACCTTTCTGTCTGTGTCTATTTCTATCTCTCATTAGCTTGCCAGACTAAATATTGCATAGATAAATTAATAAATGTGAAGATAAAAATGTTAATAACCATGTTCCTATTTTTGTTGTTGTTGTTCCTCACCTAAAATATCTCCAGGAACTTTACAGGACATAAAAGAACACAAGTGGCAGAGCTCTATAACACTAGTGGATTATCAAAGTGCAGCCCATAACTAATTCTGAGTTACTTGACTACAGGGTAGGTGTGATTTCACTGTCAACTCTGATCCTGTAGGTATGTCCATTGTAGGAATAAATATTGCACTCTATAGATGTGCAAACATTGTCCTATGTTTCGAGCAGATGTTTATAGGTATTTTGACAACTAAAAAGACATATATATAGACTTATGAAGATTTTCTGTAGGAATGAGTCACATATGAGTTTTAATTCATGCGGAAGGTCTTAAAAGTTTGCAAGAGCAAGCAAGGAAAGAAAGTATAAGCCTATGCTTAATGCATGGCACAAGTCTATAGGAGAGACGGGATTTTCCGGATGAACTACCCATATGTTTCTGGACCTAAACATAATAACTATTAACCTTAACTATTAATATGCTAGGCTTCTAATGCTTCTTTTTCAGATAATAACAGTTTGCCAGAGATTTTCTTTATTCTGTGCTTGCTGATATGTGCTTTGAATAGCTGCCCTATCTTATTTCAAAGTTTCATTTTATTCCCTTCAGCTTTTCTGTCGCTGAAAATAAACCATAAAGCCCATTCAAGATCTTTCAACAGGGTTTTTGTTTGTTTTTTAATTGAAAAAAAAAATAAAAGGGGAATATTTCCATTTTAAAAGGTTTAAATATTTTTACCATTTATTAATGTATAATGTAATATTAAATAATTTCCCCATTTGGAAAAAAATAGTATTTATTAAGGGGGATGGAGGGAGGAAATGAGCAATTTTAAAATGAAATTAAAACTTCTAATTTTGTTTCTTATTGATTCACCAAAACAAAGAATCTACACAGAATCAAATTTGGAAGTTTTAACATTCTGAACCTGAGTCTATTTCAGTATTTATGAAATATTTGCCTTTTCTTTTTTCCCTCTTCAAAAAAAAAAAAAAAAAAGAGAAGGAAAAAATGAAGAACGGAAACCATTCAGCAGTAAATGAGTTTATTCTCCTTGGATTTTCTAACCTCCTCAGTCTGCAACTCTTCTTATTCTCTATGTTTTTATTGACCTACTTGGTCACCTTGGCTGGAAACCTTATCATCATTTTCCTCACCCTGATGGATGCTGCTCTGCAGACCCCCATGTATTTCTTCCTCAGGAATCTCTCCTTCCTGGAGATCTGCTATACTTCAGTGAACATCCCTAAATTGCTAGCCAACCTCCTCTGGAATCACAGAACTATCTCTTTCCTTGGGTGTGCTACACAAACTTACTTTTCTTTTTTTCTTGGAGGGTCAGAGTGTTTTCTCCTGGCCTCGATGGCCTATGATCGCTATGTTGCTATCTGCAAGCCCCTGCATTATCCAGTCCTTATGAACAGGAAGGTGTGTATGGGGCTGGCTGCAGGATCCTGGCTCAGTGGGGTATTTATGTCCTTTGGTCTCACAAGTATGGTCTTCACTTTACCATTCTGTGGATCCAACAAGATTAACCATTTCTTCTGTGACATCCCTCCACTGCTGAAGCTGGCCTGTGGGGATACTTCCATCATTGAAACTGCTGTTTTCATGGTGGCTACGGTTTTTGTGACCATCCCTTTCATGCTAATCCTCATGTCTTACATCCGCATCATCTCCACCATAATGAGAATGCCTGAAGGGGAGGGCAGGAGGAAAGCTTTTTCCACATGCTCTTCACACCTCATAGTAGTGACACTGTTCTTTGGCTCTGCCTGTGTGACATACCTGAAACCCAATTCATCTTACTCAATAGACACGGACAAGTTTCTCTCACTGTTTTACACATTTTTCACACCCATGCTGAATCCCATCATATATAGTCTGAGGAACAAGGAGGTAAAGGATGCCTTCTGGAGAACAATGAGAAAAACATGGTTTTGTTGAATAAAGAAAATTAGACTTTTTGCAAATGGCTCAGGTGATTTTTGTCAGCACAGACATTCTTCAAGGTATAGCTTCTGATTTAAAATATACAAACTTATGGAGTTACACCAATGAACATTTAGAGGGACGTGTGTATTGGCCCACTGAGATGCCAACTTCTAAGGAAAGAATCATAGAATCATTGGATTGTAAGGAATTTCAAGGGTCATCTAGTCCAGCCCCTGAAGGAATGCTACCCCTAAATCATCCCTGACCAATACTTAACCAATCTCTTCTTGGAAACTTCCAACATACAACACCGGAGTATATTATGCCTACAATAAACACTGGGCTAAGCTACATGATAGCACTTTTACCTACAGCAATGTTTGCAGTCATCTTGTTTCGCACTATACTTGGGGAGGGGGGCATACAACAGGGTTGATACCTAAGTCCATATATGCCTAGAAGGTAAAAATGTAGGCACTGAAAAGCTATAGAATGATCCAAATTGTTTTGCTTCATAAGTAGGCATCAGGGTATGGGGGTGCATATGGGACTTATGAGGACAGGGGAGTGCTATGTAAAATCCTATTATGTTGTGTGTGTAACAGGGAATTCCTACCCTTGTTATTAGAAAGTGGAAGTGTAGCTGGGGCAGGTGACAGGAAGTCTGATGGCAAGGGGCAGCAGGTGTGACCCAACCATGTAAACTGAGGTACTGGCCACAGAGGTCCACATGGCTTAGGAGGGAAATAGCAGCTCATGGGCCCTGAAAGCAGAGGACCAGGTCAGATGATTGGAATGGGGCTGGGCACATAAACCCAGTGTCTGGACATGGAAGGGATGGTCTGACGCTGGCTACCCCAGGGTAAGGAACTGTGAGTGAAACTGACTGCATTTTGAGTCAGGCTGGCCCAGGTGAGGAACCTAGTGGACTGGTGGGGAGGATGAGAAGTGAGCCTGCTTAGTTGTCAGGGCTGGAGGAATAAAGACTTGGAACAGTTTATATTTGAATTAAAACTACTTAGGCTGATATTTTGTGTTTGCATTTGACTGGAGTATTGGGTAGCAGCTGGCAGGTTGGAGTGGTTTAGAGGCTACATGACAGGGTGCTCTGAAGAAAAGGACGTGTTCTGCACAGGGACACAAAGGTCAAGACCTGAGAGCTGGGGTCTGGGGAAGTGGACCAGGGCTGAGAGCTTGTCCAGAGAAAAGGGGGCCAAGCTTGGGATGGTTGAAGCCCCAGCAAGGCCTTTGAGCCCTGAAGAGGGGGCAACCTTAAAGGGGCAGCACCCCGAGAGAAGCGAGGAGACTCCTAGGGCTGAGTTTGGCTACATAAAGTGAAATGTCATTTGTTCCTAGTTGCCTTCTGTTTGCCGCTGCATTTTTGAAAAAAAACGTTTCTCAGGCACCTGTGCTGGGCCTTTGTGGTATGTTCATAAGGTATTCAGTTTAATCAGATAAGAATTAAACTCCTGCTTGCTCTTAATTTGAATCCAGATTCGTAATGAGTGAAATCCAAGTTCTTGGAGAAGTTTTAAGTACCTGGTAGCAGTTTCCATGATATTGTTATTGCAAACTGCTTGGAATGCATATACTTGTAGATACAAAACCAGTGGATTTCAGATTGGGTTGCCAATTGCCCATATAATTATGGAAAGATGGTTCAAAAAAGGCTACACATGTCTGCCCATAAATTTTAATAAATTGAGTTATCCATGTAAAAAAATCCTAAACTACCAGGAGTCTGATTAAATTCTTATCCTTGGAATGAGACTGAAGATGATCAGAGTGATGCCAACTGTTATCTGCCAGGAGCACTCCACATAGTATCCGCTTGGGGCTTTGCAGCCCTTTGGAGTTACCATGGTCACTTCCTTCCCCAGCCATGTATTGCTGCTGTTGCTGTGTCTGGTTAACTGCCTATAATACTGATGGGTCACAGGTAGGCAGATAGTAGTCTTTTTTGGGGGTGGAGGGAAGGCAGTAGCGGAAAGGCTGATGGGTGTGGTTGGGGGCCTCAGGGTATGGGGAAGAGTAGCTGACCCCTAGGGGAAGGACAGCACAATGTGAAACCATTTTTTCCCAGTCAAGCAAGCATGGTTGTCAACCCAAGATAACCGTTCTCTACTAATAGTCTGCACACTTTGTACTGTCAACCGATTTTTTTTTTAAACTGTGGTTGGTGTCAAACCCCTTGTCCAGGTTATGGCAGAAGGGTTGCCTTTAAATCATGTAATACATATGTCAGTAAAACATGTCATTAAAGTTTTTCTTTTAAAGAAAAGCTTGCACTTTATCAAAGAAGATAGCTTTGGATTGGCAACCCCGATTTCAGAAAGTGAAATTCTTATGAGACTATCTTGTTATGGGCAGATTGCAGATAAAAAATGAGCCTTTTTTTGCTAGATCAACCTATGCTTCTTTTGGAAACAATGAAAGTGGCCTCAGTTTATGAATGGATCTATTTGTCCACAATAAGATCAGGAGGCATATAATATGCATATCCAAGTAACCTGACTTAATGAACTCATTTAAACATTGCCAAACTTTAGTGCTTCCTTTTGGAAGTACTAAAGCACAGTGCAGTATGGGTGGCTAATGCTCTGTGTGCATAGAACATGCTTAGATTTCATCACTATATAACTGTAGTGGCATGCTACACCCAAGGAGTGTGCCGCTACAGCAATGTAGCTGGCAATCACATTTAGACACATGTGATTGCTACATTGCCGTAGCATGGTGTTTGATGACATAGTGCATAGGGCAACGTGTTGATGCACCTGATAAGTACTATTACATTCATTTTCCAATTAATACTATTCTTTCTACTTGTTAATTGTGCAATTATATTTTACATTGATATTTTACAATGTTTTATTATATTTTGCATTAATATTTTAAATATTAAATAATGTTTAATATTATAACTTTTGTTTTATTCAGGTGGTAGAGAGGCCAATGAAGGGGGAAGTACTTCTTGATTTGCTGCTTCCAAATAGAGAGGAGTTGTTTGAGACAGAGAAGATGGAAGGCAATTTGGGTGACAGTGGGCAGGTCTATATGTGCAATTAATGCTATGTGGGTTTACTGCACAGTAAACCAGTCCTGGGCAGGTGTCTGCATGTGCAGACATTCAGGAGCAGATTTGCTCCTTATGGCAGTAGCGTGCTCCAGGGCTGTTTCAACTCTACTCTGCCCCTTGCAGCAGCCAGGGGGAACTAAAGGCTCTGGCTACAGTTGCCTGGGGGCCAGGGACACTCTTTAAAAGGCAGCCCTGCATGTTGCTCCCTGTGTGGATATGTTTAAAAGTTTATCTATCAGTTGTTACATTTACCTAGGAATGGGAGGAGGGAACAGCAGATGAGCAGGCTAAGAAGGCTCTCTGAATAGACCAGCTTTATTGTTCTATAAGTTTAACTCCTTGGTCTTTTGACAACAACACATGGTACCAGGAGTGGGGTAGAAAGTAATATAGAAAAATGGAGCATTTCAGAATTCCAGGAGTTAAAACTGTCTAGTAATGCAGCAAAAAATTGGAAGAAATTGTGGCAGAGGTTCCTCATATATGTGACATCCAGTGGAGCTACAGAGAAGGAAGATCTGTAACAAGAATCCCCTTTTTGCCAGCACCCCCCCCCCCCCTGTTTTGTGCATTTCTTTTTCCTTCTGAGTACTGGCAGAGACCTAGCACACCCATTGCATGGGTATGGCAAGGCTCAGAGCAAGCCAGAAAGCCGAAGTGGCTTTCTGTAGGAGAAACCTTGAAACTACATCTACATATCAATTAAACTCAGTTTCACTAAGAAAACAAAAGAACTAAAATATCCACTTCAAAGACTGTAAATATATCCTGGTGCTAATCTAACTCACTCACTGTCCCCAGTAGCCTTTGATCCTCACAACCTCACATTTCATTTTTATATATTTCTCACAGTGCATTTTTATATTTAATTCAGTATTGGCATTCAGTATTTTATATTTTATACCTATTAACAAATGTATTTTTCTTTAAAGTAAAGTCATACCTTGTATTACTAGAACTATTATTGTAAGAATGCATTAGAATTGTAATCACTGGAATTTTATTGCCATATGGGGCTGGTCCCCCTGAGTGAATGTCAATATGTATGAATCAGATAACTGTAGATAAACCAAAAGCCTCTGGCTGTTAATTAGCAATAGCCTAGCCAAAGGAACTTACCATTACAAAACTCTACTCTACAAGCCATTTTAGGCTAATCAAGCCAAGGAATTGATTCATGGAACTGAGCACCCACCCTATTGACTATTCCTGCAATCTTAGCAAAACCATTAATTGAAATCACAAACTGACTCCTGAAACTTCATGTACCAGCAGAAGAAACCCCTGTGTCTAACAGCAGTCAGGCACTGCTCAAAACCCATGTGGGACAGTGACCTCCAGTTTGGGCAACGAAGATGATGCAGGGAGATCACACAAGTCTACCAGAAAGGGATAAAAAGCACTGAAGCGTGACCCTCAGTGGTGCCCTCTGATCCAGCACCTGACTTACCAAGACAGAAGAAAAAGCAGGCGCCCCCCCTTCCCCCCCCTTCTGGAGAAGACATGGCCTTGAAGGAAGCTGACCATCAACAGCAGGCTCCAGGGCCTCAGATAGGTAGATATCCTGACACCAGTGCTCTCACAATCACTACAGCAGCTACTATACACCATGCTACATGTGTTTAAATGTTATGGGTTTGAATGAGTGACAGCATGTGTATGCGTGTGTGTGCGCGCGCACGCTAAGGTGGTCAGTACCACTCATAACTCAAAGTTTGCATTTATGATTTTATTGGTAAATTGACAACCTGTACAATAAATTAGAATTTATTATGATCCTGTGAGTTGGTCCTTTGTAACCAACAGATCCACTCAAGATAACTATTTTTTTTAACTATACCAGGCCCAGAAGCTTTGTCTCTTCATAATAGCTTACAACTATCAGAAGCAGAATAGAAAGCTATGGCACAGTAATAAAGTTTGAGGAATATTGTATACATAAACAAAATTAAACCTTTGAACTGTACAGATTCCACATGAGATGGCAGAAAGTATGAGAGACGATAGAGGAGTTTGTCAAAGACCTCAGATTGCTGAGCCAGACATGCAACTCTGGAGAACTAAAAGAGTCCATGATCAGAGATCAAATAGTATTGGGTACAAGGGATATAAGCCTCAGGAAATGACTGCCAGAGGACCCTGAGCTTAATTTGGGAAAGGCAGTTAGAATATGACAAGCAGCTGAGATAAATGCCAGGCTGCAGAAGCTAGAGAAGAAACAGAAGAAGCTGAACTTGACAGGATTACAAGAGTGCAAAAACCTAAGGCAACACACAAACAATACAGAAAGGCGGACCTCAATATGAAGCAGGCAAGGGGAGGCCAAAGAGAATGGCTTGAAGACACAATGGTTAGTTGCAGATGCTTGTGGGGGTTACCACAAACCTATGCAATGCCCTGTATTTTGGAAGTGCTGCAACAAATGCAAAAGATACAATCACTTTGCAAGAGTTTGCAGAAAGGAGCAGGATGCACCACACAAGGATTGGGCAATCACCTTGGACACCAGTGGAGTAATGGTAACTTTTCAATTAGATACAGGGGTCAGGTCAATGTAATACCAAAATACATTATTCAAAAAATGAAAATGAAACCTGTATACTATGAGAATAAGAAAGTGACACTTAGACCATATAATGGGAATGTAATTACAACCAAGGGTGTTTGTGTACTGCATGTTAGACAGAAATAATATAGAAAAAGTTCAATTTGTAACAGTCCCAGGAAAGCTAGTGCTAATTATTGGATTCCAAATGTGTAGAACTCTAGGTTTTAAGAGAGTGGGTGCTACTGAGGGACAAGAAAGCAAGAACATAGAAGAAGAGTTTTATGATGCATTTCAAGGCATAGGGAAATTGTCAACTGAGTACAAGATAGAATTAAGAGAACCAAATACAGTAAAAACTCCACTATCTGGCATTTAAATAACTGGAATACTTCACTAACCAGAATTTCTGTCCGGCTAGATGCAGAGAGAGGGCGGGGAAAGCTTGCATATATACAATCTACTGTGATGTCCAACTTTGGAGCCTGGGTGAGGGAAAAATACTTTTATTTCAGCACTATCTATTCTAGTTATGAGGAGCAGAACATTGAAGCTGGTGGCCCAGCTCCTTTGGTATCCATTGCTCCATAGTAGAAGCAGGTGAGGCCCCAGGGAAAAACTGGAAGTCCTCCATAGCCTGAGCTGTCCAGTCCTCACGAGGGCCCTCCAGGGCCAAGATGGTATCTTTATTTCCAAGGCAGCTGCCGTAAGTCACCCATGCCTCTTCCTTAGCTTGGGCAGTGGGGTGCACTGCAGGAGGGTGAGGAGGATGATGATATTATATACCTCACTGCTGAGGCCATGGAGACAAGGCATGGGTGGCTCTCAGCATGCTTGAGGTTACTCAGGCTGAGCAGTAGACTTAGTACAGATACTTTTAGTTTAGCTACGAATTCCACACAATCTGCAAAGGAAGCCTCTGCAGGCCTCTCTTGGGATTTGCCTGTGGCTAGTGCTCGCTAGTGGGCCTGTCTACACATGCAGTTAACATGCATGAATAAACTCTCCCAGGTGCACCATTTTAATGTGTGCCCAGGAGCAAATGACTCCAGAGTATATTGCTTCAGAGCTTATTTGTGTGCAACACATTAAGTCCAGTAAGAGAAGTCCTCGCCGGCAGCAGCCCAGGGCTGCTCTGACCAGGTTTAGTGCGCTGCCGAGGGCCTGGCTGGGGTACGAGGGGGCTTCAATGAAGGGCTAGTCAGCAGGCAGCTCCTGCACTGGAGCACCTTTGCGCCCCAGCCAGCCAGGTGAGTGTGTACACATGCACTGATATGTATGAAAAAATGCCTGAGCAGGCTAGTACTTTTATTTACAAGTACTAGCCTGCTCTGAAGTTTATTCATTTTGTGCACCCTAATAAGGGTGCATGCATCAATGCAAAGATATTTACTGCAGAGCTGCCTAATTTGGCAGCTCTGCAGTAAACATCTCATGTAAGCGCACCTACTGTTTCCCATAACCAGCTCCATCTTCCATCACTAGCTGGATTTTCAACTTAGATTTTGGAGCTTTTTTGAGTTAGGAACTTGACCTGTGGGGATGCTTTTGAAATTACCACTACATGGCTACCTGCAAGTTTGGGCACCTGGATACCTTTATGGTTCTGACCTCAAGTGATTGAGGAGCAGAAGTCCCACTGATTTTTCAAAGCAATGTATATTCCTACAGTCTCTTGGTTGTCTTTGCAAATTTCACTGTATATCTACTTTCAACTCTCTGAGGGAGTGGACAGATATAACAAATCATTTCAAATGTCTTTGAACTTTTTCAAAGAATGGGCTGTCCACACAAATTAGCCCTTTGAACATTCCAACAATGGCTGAAACAAGCCAACATAGTGCCTCTAACTGAGATACTCATTTAATGTTACCATTTTAATTTTGTTATGTGTGTGTAGGAGAAACACACTGAAGCTGGGTTGGGGCTAAAACAGGGCTTAATCCCCCACCCCTCTGCCAGACTCTGCTGACTCCTGGGGCTCCCACTAATGTGGGAGTAGGGCCTTCATGTCCCAATCCCTTCTGCCATCCTACCTTCTCCAAGGAGAAGAGAACAGTTTCAGGGGGATTTGGGAGCCCCTGCCACCTCTCCCCCTCTCTTTCACCCATGCTTACCTTTCCTATCCTCTCCCTGTAGAGAAGAGGAGTGCAATTATTTTGACTGGAACCACTGCTTAACTAGTTTTGGTGAGCTGTTGGGGGCCACAAGGGTAGCCTCGCCCCTTGACAGGTGCCCCACCACTTGGTCACCATCTTGGGATCAGAAGTCCCACCCCTAACCTCTGACCTTTGCCACAAGAAGACACTCCCCTCACCCCAGAAGTACTTTTTTTGGAAGGGGGAGTTGCTATCTTGAAACTGGTAAAAAAAAATACTAAAAAAAAAAAAAAATCAAACATCTTCTATAATTTAATTTATTATTTTTTTAAAATATTGTTGTCCCGATATATGTGTTTGTTTAGTATATCTAGAAGTGATTGCATCATAGCCCAAAATTCAGTCTTACTCTTATATATTGTGGGAGGGTAAGGGGGTGTATGTGAGGGGGTGTGGTTGGGGAGTAGGTGTGTGTGTGTGTGGTGGGGTGTGGGTATGATGGGTGGGGTGTGTGTGGGAGAGTGAAAGGTGGGTGTGGAAGGATGTTGGGTATGTGGTTGGGGTGAGGGTGCATGGGAGGGTGTGAGTGTGGGTAAGATGGGGGCTGGGAGTGTGGGGGGCCTATGGGAGGGTGTGGGGGTATGTTGAGGACACGGTGGGTGGGGCTGGGGTGTGTAGGAGGGTGTCTGTGTGGGGGATCTTCAGAGTCTCTTCAGTGTGCTAGTCACTGGAGCCACATGTGGTAGCAGTGAGTGGGGCCAGCAACACCTGGCCTTATAGTGTGCAGCTCCCCGTGCTCCCACCCCAGTCCCCGGCTGCAGGTGGTGGCAGTGTGGGGCCAACCCCACCTGGCCCCATAATATGCAGCTCCCGCCCAGATCCCTGGCTGCACGTAGCAGCAGTGAGTGGGAGCAGCCCCACCCAGCCCAATAGTGGTCCTGCTCATATCCCCAGCCGTATGTGGTGGCAGCACGTGGGGCCAGTCCCACCCAGCCCCTTAGCATGCAACTCCTGTGTTCACATAGCATGCAGGGCCAGCCCAACCTGGCCCCATAGTATGTGGTTCCCATGTTCACACCCCATGTTCACACCAGCTTGCAGAGGGGCAGCAAGGGCCAGGGCTTATAGGGGGCTCACAGGGGGGCCCTGCGGACTGTATGACATTACCTAGAAGGCTGAATTCACCCCATGAGACATATTTTGCTGCCCCCTGCTGTAGAGTCTCACATTGCTACAGCCTGCTCCACTTGGCTGTCACTGGAGGTGGCTGAGACATATTGAAATATTTCAGCCAAAGAATACCAGGATTCCTATGTACATCCTCTGGCTGAAACATTTCCTTTTTGAACAGCTTTCCATGAGTGTTTCACTTGGTCATGGTTGGGAAATTCTGCAAAAAAAAAAACAATCCTGACTTGGCCCACCCACATGGAGGTCTCTATCAGTTGAAATAAAGCAAGCACACATGCTAGCAACCAGTTCAGCTTGGCTTAAGAGCCTGCCTCTTAAAACCATTTTGCTCTTTGGAAAATGACTTATTTATTTTTTCTGTACACAAAGAAGCTATTGACAGAAATATTTGGTTATTTGAAAATAATGATTGGAAAAAGAAACAAGGTTGAAAAGATATTTTTTATTACTTCACATAAATCTTATAGCTTACATGTCTCAGACCTATAGTTTTCTTTTATTTTTTTCCAAAATATTGACTAGATTAAATACCTTCTGTCTGTCAAGCCACTTCTACCACATACCTTGATTTTGCGCAATATTAGTGTAAATGTTTCTGCTTTGCTCCAGTCTAAGTGAGAGTACTATTTCACCTATTGATTTCCACTGAATTACATGAAGCAGGACTCTCATCTACACTATAAGACCCCTTTACAATATGCTGGCAGGGGAAATGGACTTTAAAATAGGCACACCAATATTTTGCATCTACTTTCAAATCCATTTAAGGGCAAGACTTGCCTAAAGTGCTCTAGGTATAGATGATTATCATGCTTTCTCTATTATGCATTGTTAAGACCAGAATCAAAGTTACTGAGCCTGATGATGATCTCAGTCACAGTATTTATAGCAAAAGTAACTCTGTGTCTGTCTGTAAAGTTGACAATGTCACAAATATAAGGTGCAAGAGGATCAGACACATCATCTTTGCTCCATGTAAGAAGTGAACTTATTTTAGATGTGCAGAATATAAAAGATAATGGGCCAGATTCTCTTCCTTATTATACTGAAGTAAATCCAGAGTAATTTATTGGTTATCCTGTTTTTATACTGGTGAAACTGAGATTGTCATCAATCACTGAACTGAACTTAATGGGATTATTCTCGATTTACACTTGAGTGAAATAGAAAGATGGTGAAATTAAGGTACAGTAATATCACACCCTGCTTTACTGTGCACTAATTTCTCAATGTGCGTAAAGCCTTTGATGTTAACAACAGCGGAATTACTTCTCATTTAAAATACAGTAAATGACAGAGGGGAGATATAGGGCTATTACAATAAATGGAAATACTCCTGAATTACAACGGTATAACCAAGAGAAGATTCAAGCCCTTAATCACCACAAACTTCTGATAAACCCATTCATGTGTTCTGAGAAATTGTGTTCCTGCCTAACACTTTCCTTAGTGCCCTTTTTACCTGTTGGTTGCTTAGACTGTAAACAATGGGATTCAGCATGGCTGGGACCACTGTGTAGAGGAGAGAAAGCAGTTTATCCAGGTCTGGTTGCCAGTTGGATTTAGGTCTTAAATACATAAACATAGCACTGCCATAGAACAAGAAAACAGATGTAAGATGGGAGGAACACGTGTTGACTGCCTTGTACCTCCCATACACCGATGGGATCCTAATGATGGCAGCAATTATGTGAATATAGGAAACCGAAATGAGTGTAAAAGGGATGAAAATGATTAAAACACTCATTAGAATCACTTCCACCTCCTCATTCATGTATGATTCTGCACAAATGAGTTTCATAACTGGCAACACATCACAGAAGAAGTGATTGATAACACTGGAGTTGCAGAAGGGCATGCTGAATATTAAAACTGTTTGCCCCAGGGACACGGACATGCCAGTAACCCAGCACCCTGAGACCAACAGGATGCAGATCCTCTTGGTCATGATGGCCGTATAGTGAAAAGGGTTGCAGATCGCTACATAGCGGTCATAGGACATGACAGCCAAGGTATAACATGCTGCAGTGCCCAAGAAAAGAAAGAAGTACATCTGAATGGAACAACCAACAAAGGAGATGGTTGTCTTCTCCATAAGGAGGTTGGTCAGCATCTTGGGAATGGTGACTGTGGTATAGCAGATATCCAGGAAGGCCAGGTTCCTGAGGAAAAAGTACATAGGTGTGCACAGGATGGGGTCACACAATGTGGCAAGGATAACTAGAATATTTCCAAACAGGATGAAGATGTAGATGGACAGGAAGATGAGAAAGAACAGGAGCTTCAGTTCTGTGCGATGTGAGATTCCTAGAAGCATGAATTCCATTATCACAGAGTTATTCCACTGTGTCATTTCCGCTGGACACTTCACCTGTAGGGACATAATGCAGACATGTCATCGTTAGGATACTATCTGGGTATGACTGGTGGATGGACAGCAGTAAGGAAATGAAATTAGTTATTGCTTTCTATCCTACTTCCTCATAGAAAAGATGTCACTTATCTTTTTATAGCAGTAGTATCTACAATCTGCAACCAGATTCAAGGCCCCATTGTGTTCTACCAGTACCCCTAAGCACATATGTAACTTCAAAAGTATGGTTTGCCTAACTGATTCCAGTGTAAAAATGTACAGGATTAAAGTTAAGCCTATGCTTCAGGGGTTTTCTGAACTCATGACTCTGTATGTGTGTGTGTGTGTGTGTGTGTGTGTGTGTGTAGACTTTCACATGATGATCAGAAAAAGAAAATTCTTTACAAGGATAAGGTATCTTTGTGTGATTTACATGTGTGTTTGTATATTTGATTATGATATATGGGTTTTCTGTATGTTTCTCTGCTTATATGTAAGAGGAAGTAGTTTGCAATAGCTGAGAGCAGATACATTTTTGGATGTTGTTTAAGTATTGTTGTGTCATGTTATATGTTTCTTGGAACTTGTTTATCTCAACAGCATGTTTTAAGGCCTAGAGTCAACTTGTTCCAGCATGTTATCTTCTGCATCCAATAAAAGAGACATTGGTTGAAATGTACGTGTGTGCGTGTACATGTGCATGCACGCATGCAAAATATGAGGTACTATATATCTTTGTCCTCTATTTTGCTACTGATCTATTGGCTTTAACAAGTAATTTGCTCTGTAATTGTGTCAATCCATCATCATTCACCAATACTGAATTCACTGAATTTAATACCCTGCAGAATTTATGGTATTTCATTTTAACAGTGCATAGATTGAATAATAGACAAAAAATCTGATTGAGTACTCAAAGGCAGAAAAGTATAAAAGCTAAATTTTCAAAGACACAAATGATGGAAGGGACCTAATACAGTCCTATCTTTACCTTTGAAGATCACATATTCAACAGGTTCATAAACAGACAGGCAGTAACACAGAAGATAATGCTTGTTGAAGAAAGACAGAAGGATATATTGGTAGAAGATGAATGGTCACATTTTAAAATAATAGGCTGGGGTAGGTGGAGAGAGAAAGAGAGGGAAAGAGAAGGCGAGAGAAATGTTTTTTTCTCAGATTAAGTGGTCATTTGAAAACCACCTGGACAGAATTTAAGCAATATCTCTTCCCAGGGTAACTAACCAGCTTTCATACTATTTGTATTAAAGACTCAATATTGTGGGGAGAGGAGAGGGGGGAATCAAGGCAAAAAGACAAACAAACAGATATTTTCCTGTACTAGCAAACTGTAATTGTCTCTCTAGCACCATAAATATATCTTTTTTTCTCTTTTTCTCTCACTATTGCATATCCCTCCAGAAGCAAACAATATATATATATGTATGGGTTGTTAGACAACAGGCAGGAAGACAGACAGACAGATATTCTCTTGATTACTCCTCTTTGTAGAAATTCAAAGATTTTTGCAAAATATTGTTTTTCAGTGCAAGTCCAAGTGATCTACCCATCTTAAAAGAAAATTAAACTTACCTCTAGAGAGTGTAGCCGTTTCTTGACAGCCTTTTAAAGGATTTGTAAGTTGATGCAACTGTGCAACAATCTGGACAGCTCTTATAAATAGAGAATTGTTTGTGCATCTAGGTAAATCCTACAGGTTGTGGTTTGGATCTTTTTTCCACACATGGTAAAATATGCTTGTGATAATTGACCAAGTACCTTTTAGTTCCCTCTATTGTTGTCAAGTACCTGATTCCCAAGACACATTAAACTCTTCAGAAGACCATAGGGAAAAATTCTGAAAAAATGTGTGTCTGAACTGTGTCTTTGTTTACTCACATATGGTAACATTAATTCCATAGACTTAAATTGGTGTAGCTCTATCAAGCTTGGGGGTATGACTGGTGTGTCACAGATAATGTCTCTGTCAGAAGAAGTTCTGCCTCAGGACTCCCCAAGAAGAGCCTTCTTCAGTCACCTATCCTAATGGATCCTCTGAAGCCAGCAACAGAATGGCTTCACAAGGGGCAAGCCTTTCTGACTTTGATATTCTAGCTACTCTCTTTCCCTAGCTTCCGCAGAAATCCATAGAGCCCCACCTTAGAGAGCGCCTTTTTGGCCAGATCCCAGGAAGGGGATGTTTTCTTCTTCAAAGCAGGTCTCAGAGTGCCTATATCCCATATAGTACAGCAATATCCCAAATAGTACTCAGTAGGGCTGTACAAAGCTTTGGGCCCTGATTTGATTCAGTGGAGACTTGGTCCTATTTGGTAGCTGAATCTCTGAATCCAAATCAAATCAAAAGACACTTTAATGTCTCCGAATCAAACTGAAACCATCTGAATCAATTTGTAGAGATTCAGAAAGATTTGGAGATTCAGACATAGAGACAGCTTTAAAAGTTTTTTTTTCTACATACCTCTAGGTAGCTGGTGACTCCTAAGTGCTGTGATGTTGGGGCACATGGAGCATCCCACAGAAGCATGGGGGGCTCCCCAGCGCACTCAGGAGCAAACCCAGAAATGGACCAGAAGCACTTCCAGTACACTTTCAGGTCTGCCGGGGAGCACACAGGGGGACCTCCTACTCCCCCCCAGCTTGGCGACTGATGCCTCCTGGGTCCCGCTGCAGTCAATTGCCAAGCTGGGGGCATGCAGCAGGGGGAGGGAAGGGGCACCCTGTGTGCTCCCCGGTGGACCCAAAAGTGGACTGGAAGTACTTCCGGTCCACTTCTGTGTTTGGCACCGAGCACATGGAGGGTCCCCCCTCACACACCTGTGGGACACTCCATGCACCCCACCATTGCAGTGCTCACAAGCCATGGTGGTACCTCAAGGTATGTAGAAAAAACATTTAAAGCTGTGTCTATGTCCTAATCACTGATTCTCCAAATCAGCATCAAATCTTCAGATTCAACCAAATTGAATCAGGGAGAGTGATCTGAATCAAGGAATTGAATCAATCACTGTTCCCAATTTGGGCCAAATCCGAATCTGAATCGAATATGGCCCGCTTTGCGCACCCCTAGTACTCAGCTCCAAATAAACAGTCATTATTATGCCACTGCGGTGCTCTCTGTCTTTCTTCAAACTCCACTCTTTCTTCCCTGGGACTACTCTTTTCTGTCTACTCTGTCCTCACTGCAACGAGAAGGATCCCATGTGGGAGATGCCACCTCATTACGGGTTGGGGAACTGCTCGGTTTTGTTAATCTCCTTTCCTTCTGCTTTTGTTGGGATAATTGGCTACACTCAAGAGCCCCTAATTCTGTAGATATCACTGAGTTAAACAAAGGAAATACAGAGTGGGGTAATCTATTTAGCTTTAGTACACATTATTTTTGTCCATTTCAAGGGAATGATGAGTGAATCACTGACCTACAATACCACTGATGGGTGCTATGGATTCATGATAAAGGAACAGATGTTTCTCTTACAACAGGAATGATGGCCTAATGGAGCGTGGACTTCTCAGCAGCAATTAAGGCCCAATCATGACCAAAAGAGAGGCAAGAAGTGGATAATATGTGGCAAGAGGATAAGATTTATGGGATCCTGAATAAAGACATAGGTGTAATATGTCTTGTAACCAGACTAGAGCTCTAAGCCTTAGGACATTGAGACAGCTAATTCTGAGGTCTTGGTAGGGCATTTCATATGAATTCTTTATTTCCTACATTCCAGCAAACTGGCAACGCCAAACCAGATTTGGAAAGAATGATTACATCTATGGTTAAGTCCTATTTATGAGCAGAGAGAGGTAGTTAGCTGTGTTAGTCTGAAGTTAGGCATAAGGCATGGTAGATGTACAGCTTCCAAATTGGCTAAAAAGATATAGAGAGCATGAGCTTTTGTGAACTTGAGCTCACTTCATCAGAGGAAATGAACTTGAATTCATGAAAGATTGCATTCTCTATCTTGTTTAGTTAGTCTTAAGGTGCATATGTATCCTGCTTAAGTCATAATTCATATTAGGCAACTCAAGGGCATGTATCTGCAGTTGCTGGCACTTACAAAGAATGTGGGATTCTGTTCCCCCCTGCAGTACATTAAGAACTGTCCTATTTATGTACCAGTTGGAAGTAAACCAGAGGAGGGCCAATTTGCCTGAAATGGAAGTTCAAAGACTCCATGTCACTCTATGTGTCTCCATCCCTAAAAGTATGTATGCATAGAAACACAACTGGTCTGTAAAGAGATCTATTTTGTCAAATGTGGTTTTCCCTTTTTTTGTTTCAGATGAGATTAAAAAGACAAAAAAGATTTTCAGTGACAGAAGCTGAAGCCTTAGCTTCAAAAGATAAGACAATCAGTTTGGTACCTGAAATGTTTATATATTCTCCATGTGAGAATCAGGGGAAAGAAACAGAATGAATTGGAGGACCTAGTATAATTAAGGAATTGCAATGCAAGTGGGATTACAGAGATATGGTGGGACAGCTCATATAACTGCAGGACTGACACAGATGAATATAACTTATTCAGGATGAAAAGGCAGGGGGAAAAAGGAGGAGTTATTATCCTATATATAAAGGAGCTGTGCCCATGTTCTGAAGGGCAGTACGATGTGGAAGGTAGACCTTTGGCCCCAGCACATGTTACAATTAAGATATAATAAGTCAATCATGTCTTAAATAGTTACATGGCCACACATTCAATCCATTAATCAATTAGTGATGAAACATGGAATAAATCACAAGGTTATTACACACATGCACACATTTAAAAATTCCTTTCACACCATTAATTGTATATGTGGCCAGGCTGGGGGTCCCAGACACAGAGGCACACCATGCACCCCTTAAGCTGGGAGCTGCATCAACTGATCCACACTCCCAGATGTAGGAGTGCAACATGCACTCCCATGGCTGGGAGCCCTCAGCTGATCTTCACTTTGAGATACAGGAGCACATGGTGCATGCCCATAGCTGCAGCCCCATCAGCTAATGGGGTTCCCAGCTCTGGGATTTGATTGCTAACTAGTGCAGAGGGAGTCCAGGATCATGATCCTGGGCCCCTCCTCTCCTAGCAATAAGGTGTGGTAGGATCAGATGCTGGATATCACAATAATTTCTCCTGCCATGCAGGTGTGGCATGGCAGGAAGCATGATTGTAGGGATCAGGCATCAGGTCCCATGGTGCCTTTACTTGCACATCTGCCAGAGGCCTTATATTTAAAGGTGATGTGCATGTATTCTAAAGCGCAGTACACAGTGGAAGAGTAGGCTTGTTGAAAGCTTCTAGTAAAGGTCAGAGGGGAGAGCAACAAAGGAAATGTCACATTTGGGATCTACTATAGGTCCTCAAAGCAGGAGGAAGGGCTATGCAGGACCTTTTTTAAACAACTGATAGAAGTTTCCAAATAGCAAGACCTAGTTTTCATGGGAGATTTTAATTACTGGGACATTTTTTGGAAGGGAAACACATCAGGGCACAAGCAGACGAGCAATTTTTTGGAGCACATTGAGAATAATTTATTGATACAGATGGCAGAAAGAAAAACTAGAGGGGAAGCTGTGCTTAACTTTCTGCATGCA